>NC_143262.1:13265625-13574843 GCF_984573655.1 Nuphar pumila
TTTAGAAACTTTCTTTTCCAATAGGGGAGTATTATAATTGTAGAAGGGAGCAGCCACCTGTGTAGAGAGAGAGAGAGAGAGTCGGCTGCACAGAAAACTAATCTCGTTACTTCTTAGATTAGGGCTTCTCTCTATATTAAATAGAGAGAGGCTAAAAGGAAAAATTACATCTAAGTCCTTATGAGAACAAAATTTCAAAAGACCTCTAATATAAAAGAACTTAAACTAAAAACCACCTATTCTCAACACTCCCCCTCAAGCTGGAGCATAGATATCAATCATGCTCAGCTTGTCACGACATTTTGAGAAATTTGGCCTAGCAAGAGGCTTTGTAAACATATCTGCAACTTGGTCTTCCGACTTTAGGTATTTGGTAGTGATATGACCAGCTTGAATCATATCTCTTACATAGTGGCAATCAACCTCAATGTGCTTTGTTCTCTCATGAAAGACAAGATTGTTTGCTATATATGTTGTCGTTTTGTTATCGCACATCATGGTCATTGGAGAGGAAACCTTCACCTGGAGATCATGAAGAATAGTGCGAACCCACATCAATTCAGCAACTGTTTGGGCCATAGCCCGATATTCTGATTCTGCACTCGACCTGGAAACCACATTTTGTTTCTTATTTCTCCATGAAATCAAGTTGTCTCCCAAAAACACACAGAATCCTGTGGTAGATTTTCTATCTACTACAGATCCAGCATAGTCAGCATCAGAATAGGCTACTATCTCCAGAGTTCCACCTTTCCTGAACAATAACCCCTTTCCAGGAGAGGATTTTAGATATCTGAGAATCATTATGGCTGCATTCCAGTGTACCTCAGTTGGTTTGTCCATAAACTGACTAACTTTGCTTACTGCTAAAGCAATATCCGGCCTGGTCACAGTTACATATAATAGCTTCCCTACTAGGGAGCGATAGCTTTTGCTATCAACTGGTTTTGACCCTTCTTCAAACAACTGAACTTTATGGTCCATGGGAATATTTGCTGGTTTAGCTCCCAACATGCCCGTTTCCTTTAATAAGTCAAGAACATACTTCCGTTGAGACAAAACCATCCCTTCACGGTACCTAGCAACTTGTATACCAAGAAAATACCTGAGTGAACCAAGGTCTTTTGTAACAAAGTGTTTTTGAAGATGAGCCTTTGTGGCTTCAATAGCTTTCACATCTTCTCCTGTAAGAATGATGTTATCCACATATACCACCATAACAACTATGCCAGAGCTAGTTTTCTTTATAAATAGTGTATGATCTGCTGCTGATCTATTAAAGCCAAAGCTTGACATCACTTCAAACAACTTTTGAAACCATGTACGAGGACTTTGTTTCAAGCCATAAATCGCCTTTCTCAATCTACACACCTTCTGACACTCCCCCTCAACCTCAAATCCTGGAGGTTGTTGCATGTAAACGGTCTCAGATAGATCCCCATATAGAAATGCATTTTTCACATCTAATTGGCACAAGCTCCAACCATGTTGAACAACTACTGAGAGAACAAGACGGATGGTACCCATCTGTGCAACAGGAGAAAAAGTTTCAAAGAAGTCAATACCATATGTCTGAGTATACCCTTTCGCTACTAATCTGGCCTTGTACCTTTCAATAAAACCATCTAATTTGTACTTTATTGTATATACCCATTTACATCCAACAAAGTCAGCATCTGCTGGGGAATCAACTAGATCCCAGGTATGCTGAGATACTAAAGCATTCATTTCTTCTTGCATAGCCAGCTTCCAGCGATTATCAAGTTTTGCTTGTTGATAGTTCAGAGGAATAATTTCAGCAGATAAGGCTAAAATAAAAGACTTCATCTTATGTCCAATTCTGGCATGGGAGACAAAATGAGATATGAGATATAAGGTACATTGTCGTGTCCCCTTTCGTAGAGCAATAGGCCTGTTATCATCATCCTGAAGATCACTATTGTCAGTAGAATTACCTCAAGAGAAGAAGAATATGAAGGCTCTTGTGGAGGTGGAGCTCTACGCACATATACCAATGGAGGATTATTAAATCTAGAAGAGGATAAAGTTTAGTTCGGTAATGAGAGCACATATTCCAAAGGAAAAGGAGGTATAGGTAATGGAAAAGACTCAGCTAGATCAACTTGCAGCGGGGAACCAGAAATAGAGTAATATGGAGAGGATTCCAAGAAAGATACATCCGCACTGACATACTTTAGGCGAGAAATAGGATCATAACATCGATAGCCCTTTTGATTTTTTGGATAACCTATAAATATGCATTTTGTAGCTTGAGCGACTAATTTATCACGGTCAGGGCCAAGTTTGTGTACAAAACAAACACATCCAAATATTTTTGGTGAGAAAGAAAAAAGTGGGGCATTAGGTTCTAGGATATGTAATGGAATTTGATCACCCACAGAAGACGAAGGCATGCGGTTGATCAGATAGCAAGCAGTGGTAATTGCATCACCCCAGTATAACGCAGGAACATTGGATTGAATCATAATGGTCCTGGCAACATCAAGCAGGTGCCGATGTTTGCGCTCAGCCACCCCATTTTGTTGAGATGAATAGGCACAAGAAGTTTGTGGTTGGATGTCATGATCTTGGTAAAATTGTAGCAGACCTTTTGATTTAAACTCGAGAGCATTATCAGTGCGAACAATCTTGACAATAGATTCAAACTGAGTTTTTATTTCAAGAATTAGGGATTTGATAATACTTGGAACTTCAGATCGTTCTTTTATTAAAAATACCCATGAGAACTTAGAGAAATCATCAACAATAACAAGATAATAACGACACTGAGTCCTAGTAGGAATCTTACTAGGACCCCATACATCTACATGAAGAAGTTCAAAAGCTTTATTACTAGACTGACTCTGACTCGAAGGGAACGAACTTCGATGATGCTTTCCCAACTGACATGCTTCACACTGAAATGATGTGGTGGAAGGAATTTAAGGAAAGACCGAACGAAGCTTTAACAAAGAAGGATGACCAAGACAACGATGCCACTGAACAGGACTGAATGAGTGTTCCACTGCAGCATGAACATTACCCATTGGATGATGTAGATAGTAGACTCCATTTTCTTCATAGCCTCCACCAATCTTCTTCCCCGTCAGCAAATCCTGAAAATGACAACCCATCGGATCAAATATGACTCTACAGTTTTGCTCTCTTATAAGGCAACTAACAGAAAATAAACTTTGAGAAAAGTTTGGAGCATGAAGAACATTTTGCAACTGTAATGAGGAGGATATAGAAATATTTCCCTGACCAACGACCGGGGAGGAACTCCCATCGGCTAATGAGACTCCTCGATGAGCATTAATATCCTTTATATCTGAGAAAACAAGTGAATTTTCACACAAATGTCTGGATGCACCAGAGTCAATAATCCACTTACTGTCAGTCGGATGAAGATGATTTCCGGTTGAATAGGCAACACCAGCTACAGGAGGAGTGGAAATGGAACTCAAAGGACGAAGAGCTATCAACTCATCATATTCAGTACGACTGAGGGTGATACTACGGTCACTTGCAGAGATATTCTCCTGTACGTTTGTTGTCTCGATAGTAGTAACATTTGCTTTAGGAGTATATGACTTTGATGAAGAAGAGGTTGGCCGACCATGCTTATCCCAGCAACGATCTTCTAAATGTCCAGATTTTCCACAGAATGTACATTGAAGCTTTCCTCTGCCTCCCATACCACGTCCACGTCCTCGTCCTATGATATTCTGAGTATTTCCACGCCCATAACCAGATGAGACAACAAGAGCAGATGACTGAGTCACAGGCTGAGATTGTGGCAGAGAGATCGCAAGTCTACTCAGACGATTGTATGCATCAACAAGAGTGGGAACATCTGATCCAGTCAACATTTGAACTTTTGCAACAGAAAATTCTGAAGAAAGACCTGTAAGAAAACGAGCAACCATGGTTTGTTCTTGATGATCCTTTTGCTTCGAGCAACAAAGAGGCCTGTGAACATTAAGTCTTTCAAACACAGCTTTGATAGAGGCATAGTATTGGGCCAAAGTCTGATCTCCCTGCTGCAAATTATAAATCTCCTGTTCTACTTGCAGGATACGACTCACATTAGTTTCTTGTGAGTATGTATCACGAAGATTGTCCCACATCAATTTGGTTGTATTATAGTAGATCAATCCATCTGCAATATGGGGTTCGACACTATTCATGATCCATGACATAACTATGTCATTATCTTCATCCCAAGTAACATATTTTCCCAATTTTTCAGGGGGTTCGTCTTCCAACAGAATATGTTTTCGACGATGTCCAGATACTGACATCATAAAAGTTCTGGACCACCTGGCATAGTTGGTTTCATTCAACCTTACGGAAGAGCCGTACGAGAAGGGGTTGGCAAAAGCCTTATACTCCCCAATCTGTTCCATTTTAGAATCGCATTTCGAATTTTCAGTCATACTGCTCACTTGAACAACAAGTATTCAAGTAGAATTTTCCAACACTGTAAGGAATCAGCCCTACTGTTTCCAAAAAAAAAAATAGCCCACAACCAGCAGGGAATCACTCCTGCTGCTTTCACGACAGAGGGATAGCTTAAACTAACACAACACGAAACAAAACTCGACACAGCAGGGAGTCACGACCATTGTTGCACCCAAACACACCACGACCAACGATAATATTCAGTTGCAACACAAATGATCACGACAACTGTTGTTCCCCGAACATATAAGGCATAACGGCCAATAAGTCTTCAGAAGACAATTAAATAGATCAATCATATCTCGATCACACGCAACAAACACAGGAAATAAATTTCAGAATCACGGCAGGCACGCAATCAGCACAGAAAAATGAAAATCACGGCTGACACGCAGTCAGCACAGAAAACATGACAATCACGGCTGGCACGCAGCAACACAGAAACTTGTTGTGTGACCCAAACAGCAGGAACAACCAACAACACGTCAATCACGGCAGGCACGCAACAGCAGGAACTCGTCAATGTCCAGGAAATCACGACAGGAGATCACGAAAAAAAAAACCTCGCACGAAGAGAAAAAAAAAACTCCAGATTAAAAAAAAATGGTTACGGTTCTAGGAAATCACGACAGGAGCTCCATCCTTAGATCTGACGACAGATCTGGGTAACATCCCAGATCTGTTATCAGATCTTCCACAATAGTGCAACAACAAACCTGATTTCACGCAGTCTGGGTTTTTTTTTTTTCTCTTGTTGGTGAAGATCAGTCCTCTCGTGATCACGCTCCCGAGATCGAGGGCTCTGATACCATGTAAAAGGGAGCAGCCACCTGTGTAGAGAGAGAGAGAGAGAGAGAGAGAGAGAGAGTCGGCTGCACAGAAAACTAATCTCGTTACTTCTTAGATTAGGGCTTCTCTCTATATTAAATAGAGAGAGGCTAAAAGGAAAAATTACAGCTAAGTCCTTATGAGAACAAAATTTCAAAAGACCTCTAATATAAAAGAACTTAAACTAAAAACCACCTATTCTCAACAATAATCATTTGCATTTGTTTACAAGACATCGCCTGATTTTTCATTGGAAAGGAAAAGATTATGTAACTTTTAGTTTGAAGAGGATGTTGGAGTGACGATGAGAGTGGAGTTGTCAACTACATCATTGTGAGGACATAGCTGAAATGGGGAGATAGAAGGACATCTCCAGCTCCATTCTCATCTCCCAAATCATGTCTCCCAAACAGAAGTAGAGGTAGGGGATTCTGTGAATTCCCATCTTCTTCCCTCCCATCTACCTTTCAAATCCGGCTCCCAAACAAAGTCTCAACGTCAAGCATTCAATTACCACAAAATGCTGAGGAAAGTGAATAGCAACAGCCCACTGTTGTATCTTGTCATTTAGTAGCCATCTTTCACAACTTGGGTACCACACCATTGCAAAGCTACAAAAGAAGTCCCCGCTATACAGGAAAAGGTTGTTAGAGGACAAGGCATACTTGCAAACTCTATCATGGTTTCAGCAGTCCATAATCCGAAAGGTAACACGCCTAAACGTCTGTCATGGGTAGAGAATGGGGCTAATCCATGGTTGCCAGTTGAGGAAGCGGGAGCGGGAAGCGATACGGGAAGCAGGAGCGGGAAGCGAGGCACTTTCAAAATTTTAGGATGCGGGGAAGCGTGGGACCACTTAGGACCGATTCGGGAAGTGTCTCGGAAGCGACCTAGGAAGCGTCTCGGAAGCGAGGGGGAAGCGGAAAAAATAAAAATAAAAAATACAAAAAAATTGAAAAAAAACAAGGAGAAGCGTGATGGGAAGCGCACTTCCCATTAAAGGGAAGTGTGTCCCCCATTAAAGGGAAACGCGTCCCCCATTAAAGGGAAACACGCTTCCCAAAAAAGGGGGACGCTTCCCCCCACTCTTCGGAAGCGCAACGTTTCGTGCTTCCGAAGCGCGCTTCGGGGAAGCGCGCTTCCCCTTTTAGCTAGGCGCTTCCGGTAACCCTGGGCTAATCCATGCCCCATCCATCTCATCTGTTGACAATCCAAGAAACCACAGGACCAAATCTTTACCCAATAAATGAGCCCCAAAGAGAGAAAGTGTTAACCTTTCCAAATTCAACCAAAACCACTATCTCTATTCCAATTCAAGGTCCCCAAACAAAGCCTAAGAAACATCACCACATTTGTGATCATATGCTTTAATCATACCATCATTTTCAAAATTCTTTCATGTGCAAAAACTAAATATATGTATTTGATTATGACTTAATTCTTGAAGCAACCTGGTCACAAAGGAAAAAGGCCCTATAACATAAAAAGGATCCTAACTTCCATAAGTTTAGGAGTGGTGATGCTCAGGTTGAGAATCAAATGTCAAAGTACAATACAAAACTATGTGAGATCCCCAAAAAGGAGTTTAAAAAGCCAAGAAAATCAATGGTAAATCAAGAAAATAAATAGCAAGAAAAATATACTCAGCTCAGTATGCAGAGAATCTTAAAATCTCATCACAACACACAGGCATCTCAACATTGAGAAATTAAGTAAATCTAATAGTCAGGATGCTGACTGCATGGTAGCCAACTCACCAACCAAGACGTTTCATTTTGGAAATTTGGCTGGATATCCAAATTCTCTGGCCAAATGAATTGTTGTATTAAAGCCATTTTCTCCGAAAGTTCTTCGTCATGCTTTACTTCCTCTGGAACTGATGCAAATGCACGAGAATATAATTTTGTCATGACATACTTCTCAAGTCCCTGCAAACACAAAAAGAATTTTGGATCATACATGTGGGATAACTACATTTATCATAAAGTATACAAATGTCCACTACTTTATTTCCATTTTAGTCTGAGACAAGGGTGGGGGGGAGCCATAAATGTTATGCTTGGATGTTGCTAGGTTACAATATAAGAATATTATATTGTGGTTACTACCATAAATATATTACTTTAGTTACAATATAGTGATACCAAGATCTGTATGAAAGAAAAAGGAGAAAAAGAGAAAGATGCACTTCCCTATTTTTAAGGCTTCTTCTGTATTATAAACCCTACATTTCAAACACTTGAGCTGTACCTAAGTATGGAGAACAAAAAACTTACCATTTTGGGATATTACATATCAAAGGAGCTAGCCAAACATACCAAAATTTGAAAAATGGATGGCGATTGCAATATCAACCAATATGGCAAAATTACAACAATGTCCAAAATTCCACACACGCATATATGTGCATATGTGTATTTAACAAGTTTAAATGAACTTGAACGAGTGCAAGCTCAGGCTCAAGCTTGGCTTGTTTAAATAAATGAGAGAGCCTGAGCCTTAATAAACAGAGCCCATGCCTCTTAGGAGAGGCATGACCCATTATGCAGCCAATTTTGAGGCCATGGGCCCTCCTGTAGGAACTGGCCCTTCATGTGTCGTGTATCATCCTTTTTAAAGAAGCCTCTTTCCTTTTGTGTGGAACAGAATAGAGGACATACCACTGAAGGTAGCAAGCTGCCAAGAGCTTGTCCTTGGAAAACTACTTGAAGGTAGGGAAAAGATGATGTTTAATTTGGAGATGGTGACTTTAATCATCATGGTGGAAAGATGGAAGGAAAGAAACAATTTGATCTAGAAAGGATTTGGTTGTTGCAGGTTCCTAAGCATGAGAGATTAGTTCCAGGGAGTCTAGGGGGCTACTAGGGACGTGTACAAGGGCTAAACACAGTGGGAAAAAAGGCCTAAGGTTCTTCGTTGTGTGGAACAAGGCGATACGGGAAAAACAAGGCCAAGACAAGTAATTAGGTAAGACGGTTTAGGCTTAGTTGGCTAATCCGATATGGTTCGAAGTCCAGAACTCAAAGAACCTGGTCTAGGGACTCAATGGAGGTTTACTGATGTGAGGGAAGGTCTGGGACATGTGTTGAAAAGAAGGGAAGGTTGCTGGGGGTACCAGAACGACTCTACGGTTAAGTTGGGGTTCTCGGCAAAATGCAATTTTGGATTTCGGGTTTTGGGTTTCAAAAAATAGGTAGAGGTTGATCTAAGGCTATGGAGGGATAATAGGGGTACCTGAGATGTCTGCTACACGTTGCAGAGGTGTCTCCCACGTTTTGAAACTTTGACACACGATCTGCAATGCAGCAACGCCGAAGGATTGAGGAGAAGTAAGATCGCACGGTCAGGATGTTGGGAAAGCTTGGGCCTTTCGATGGGGATGAATAACCAGCCCTTGGGGACTTGGCCTTCACGTGAATTAAAAATAAATCATAGGTAAGAGAGGGAGAAGAGAGAGAAGAGAAAGAAAAGAGATAAGAGAAGAAGATATTAGAGAGCAAAAAATCAATTTCTTAAATTTGCATTGCATAACCTGTAAATGGAGACCCTAGGCCACTTTACACAATAAGTGAGCGGGGTTTGGGTCCATCTACAATCCAAAAATAAAATAAAAATACTAACTCCTACATCTCATACACCTTCGAATTGCAAAAACAGGATTCTAATTGGCAGAACTAAATTAGAAAGGGGTCAGTTAGCTTGATTGAAATCACTCCTTAACCAGGTCCTAGTTACCCTAACCAAGTTATTAAAAGTATATTTAAAATAAAAAGAAAACATACTTTGCTAGACCCATATGACAAAATAAAAAAATAAAAAGTACGAGAAAGAGGTAGACACTCCCTATTTTGGAAAGTAGGGGGCTCCCCCCTCTTTCCTTTTATTTATTTCCTTTCTCCTTCACCCCCTTGTGGACCCCACCTTATAGACTTTGTAGTTCCTCTTGTATAGCCACCTTCCTCCATTTTCCTTCATTTTCTTCTTGGTGTCAAGTGTTCTCACCAATAAAGAAAGTTTTTCTCCTTATAGGAAACTTTCCTTGTGTCCTTCCTATGGGACCCAAATCCTCCTCTCTAGCTTGAATAGGAAGAAAACATGTCATTTGACTTTTTCATCCTACACTTAGCTACATAGGCTTCCACATCAGCATATTGGACCCCACACAAGCTGTAATTGCCCCCATCACGGGGCATGAGGTGGCGTCTTGGATTTGGAGTATGAATCTTGGGGCGTCTTTCATGGTACAGATCATATAACAAGTGCTGAGGACGACTCCTGGGGCTTGACTCGTATAAACCCAACTCACTACTATATAAATAAATGAACCACAAACTAATATCAAAACCCGATGTCCAGCTACACTCGCTCTATTCAAGCCAAAAATCGAAATATCAAATCCTGCTGAAATAAAAAAAAAACATCAAAATAAATTGGGGCCGATTTTGGACCATAACAACCAGCTAGATCTATTACATGCAGACAAATCTTCCTATTCATAGATATATTCAATGTTGGAATTTGTCCGGCTATCAATTTGGTATTTCCATGTCCAAAGTAGAATTTGCAGCTCACTTTGCAGTGTTAGAAGCATTTAGACATATCTCTTCTGATGTAAATAAGGCCATTCAGAATCAATTGGCAAGGGTTAATGTTTGTGGTGGTTGCTTAAACAATCACAATTATCCATTCTCATGATGGAAGAACGAATAGCTTACTAACTACTAAGTAGGCACACCTGATGACTCTGATCATGTTCAAGTCTCACTTAAAACTGTAACAAGAATACCTCGGGTTATATTATACTAAGATTAATGAACACCTTCAATGACTTGGCGCAACTCGACTTGGTGAGGTCTCAAACGCAGTAAGGCCTGAGAAACTATCCTACTTTGAAGATTAAGAATTGAAAGATTACACTGGAAACCAATCTCGAAAACCAACATTGAGCAGCACAAATAACTGAAAGGAAAAAAAAGAAGAAAGGATAAACCACTAGCGGCGGTCAATATACAGAATTAGTAATCATATAAACCATCTTTTTACATTACTCAAAGGACCATGATGCATAAATGGTGAAAAAAACAACACTCAAGAAACTACATGCAAATCAGAAACCTGAATAAGATTCACCAAGTACCGAACCAACAACGAGTTACAGACGAAATTCACAGAAGAATCTGCATAAAAGCAACCCCATTTCTCATCCATGATTAAGCGATCACCATAATGAAGTGTTTTTTTTTCACCTCGTAAGCACTCTCGAGTTCGTCCTCTGATGCGCCCACCCAAAGCGAATGAGCCCGGAACGCACCTTCCATGCTGCTAAGGAACTCCTGCACGGACGCACTATCCTTCTCTGGGCTAGGCGCGTTGTTCATAAACGTCACGATGAAGCTGAAACACCAAACGCAATCACAGAGAAAAAAAATCAGGCTCCCACTAATCCAAATATTCAGCAACCAACAATAGTCGAACCAAAGCTCCAAAAAGAAAATAAAGGATGGACCAAATAAAGAAATTCAGTTCGATCGTTCAAGCTCGAAGGAAAAAGAATAGAAAATTTGTCCTTTCAGTTGAATCTTCGGCATTCTTCAAATTCCCAATCGAGAAAAAGAAAGTAAATAATCACAATCTATTCCGCGACGCAGATTCCACCAAACGCTCAGGAATGCAGAAAGACACTCGTTCGCTAACGAAAGAAAAAACTTAAGGGTGCGTTTGGATTCATGGAATCAGAACCAAAATCCTTCAAGATTCTCCTTTCTCATTTCTGATGGAAAAACTTTCCCAATTCCGCACAAAACCCATGAATGAAAACGCGCCGTTAGGGGCGGGCTGTAGTAGAACGACGGCTACCTCTTGATGGACTTGACGAAATCAGCGGCGGAGGGGTGTCTCATCCTCTCCAGGAAATCGTGGCAGGTGACGGGCGCGATCGACGCCCCGAAGGCGTCGGAGTTCTCCATGAGAGAGAGAGAGAAGATTGGTGGCCGTATTTATTGACGGATTCCGCTCTCTACTGCGTTTGGATGAGAGGATCGTTCTTATTCATGACGGAGTCGGATTTGCAGAGGCGTCGCCGGCGAAACAGGGAGGGCATAAAAAAGGGAGGGGGGAAGGCGGGGAAAGGCAGTGTCAAACGGATCGGATTCAAATTCGGACCATAATACCATACCCAGATCCGTATACTAATCAAGCTTTTTTTGGTCCGACCCAACTTTTTTAATCGGACCGCTCCTGAACTCGCCGGCCGTCACACTGTCTCAGGTAACCTCCCTAGTCCCTACCCCCTCTCTCTTGCTTTTCTTGTCGATCGGCAAACACGATAACCCTGTTTGCAGTTTCTGAGAAACTGAAGCCTTCGGTTTCTCAGAAACCGCAAAGCATCAGACGACCCATGTCGCCAATGTCGCCGACCAAAAGACCTGCCAACGACGACTGCCAACACGACGCCCAAGCCCAGCCATGCCCACCCCTGGCTTCGCCACTGCGGTTGCGCCCAACGATCGATGGACGTCAGCGGGTCAGATTCCGACGGCCGGGAGTTCAGGAGCGCGAGGGAGATGTGGAGCGAGGAGATCGGAGAGAACAACCCCGCCAGGAAGAGGGATTGGTACAGCAAGGGCGTCTCTTACTGGGAGGTGAGATCTCCTGCGGTTCCTCGTCGAGAGAATGGGTTTCTAGTTTTTTTTTTTACTTCTAATCCGAACTGGGGAACATGAAAAATCTTGTTTGGTTTTCATGTTGCGGACTTTTTGAAATTTGTTAGGGTTTAGGGGTTTTTTTCGGGGTCGAGAGATGGTCCTTTGTTTAGGGTTTGTGCTCGTGGAGCTTCAAAATGTTTGGGAGTTACCTTGATTTATTTTGCTTTTGATTGCCTCGAACTTCTTTTTCTTTATGTTTCTTTTCGTTTTCCCCGAGAAGTTGAATTCATTCCCTCCATTTCTGGATTCAAGTATTTCGAGATTTTCTCTTTTGGCGTTTGGATGCAACCACTTATCCAGAAAAAGCGGGGTTTTGGAGTAGATTGCTGCTTACCTTAGCTCACGCCAGAGAGTAGATCTCTCTGCTTTGCTTTGATTTATCAGTCATTGGAGATTCACAATTTTTTCTAGTATGAGTTCATTTTCCGTCTTCATGAAATGGATCTTAAATTGGTATAATATATGTTATCTGGATTTAGGAGCCATATTCATCTAAATTTCAGGATACACTAGCATGCATTTGATCAGCAGACTTTCTCACTTCATGTTGATTCGAGATTTTATATGTTAGTTATTAAGCATTTTTTATATCATAAGCGAATGATGGCTTTCTTATTTCTTCTCTGCTTTGCAGTATGGAAAAAATATTGCAGAATGCTTACGACAATCTATGGCCAGAGTAGGACTGGATATGCGTATTGCTGAACTGGTATGATTGGGCGTTGTTGTTTGTGGCTTTACTTTTTGTATGTTTGTGTGACTTCTGCCAGAAATGCTTTTTAGATATAATGAACTGTTATGTCTTTCTATGTTGTCAAATTAGGACAAATATGACATGCATGTTAAGCTCATTGTTTTTCCTTTTTGTTGGTATGATTCATCAAACCTTTGTAGCTAACTTTTGGTAGATGATTTAGGGTCAAAAGTTTGTTTGGCCTTGGGATGTTCTAGGATCTTAACAACATAATATTGGGTTAAATATATAAATCTTTGGTTTGGACCATATGACATCTTGTTTCTTCTTTGTGTTTTATGACTAATTTGATGTTCATAATTTCCAAAAAAGGGCCTCCATGTTTGGTTGGTGATACCAGGTCTATCACTAGAAACAACTAAGACTGGTTAAAAAGAATCCAATATTTTGCAGAGATCTCATATCTATCACGGAAAACAACTAGTAGTATTCAGAGAAAAGTCTTCTAATTAAGTACACAAGTATTGGCTAGCAAGCTTATGTACCTAATATTTCATTATTTTTGTTTCTCTAGTTTTAGGCTCAGCCTTATTTACTTTTATGAAAAGAAGTTATTAAATGTTAAGAATTTGATTAAGTTCTGTTGTAGGCTATGTCGCACGAGTACTCCATTTTGACTGCTATTCCATATCCCTTTATATACAAGTCATACTGGAAACTTCATAAAAAAGGTTGTATTCCTGTATCTGCAGTCGTATCCATGTGACATAGGTTGTAGGCATTCTGACAACTTGTTATGAAAGAAGGTTAAACCTATTTATCTTGATTTCAATGGCCAATTTTATGTGTTATGAGTTGGCTAAATGAATTATCATTCATCAAGAACTTGATTTTTTAGACTGACACTGGACTTTGCTTCCACTGCCTCCTCTGATTGCCAACAGGGGGCTTCACCTCCTGCCTTGTTCTTGTTGTCATTTCATTTTACTCGATCCTTTTTCGCAATGAGATTTGGCTTATATAACATTGTCATATTTTTTTCGTTGCGTAGGAATGGATAAGTTTATAACGAAAAGGTCAATCTTTGATAAATCTTCTATAACTCGAGAAGGAGAACCAAGTCAAAAAATATGCAAAACAGAAAATGATGAATCAGAGTTACCTGCAGACCCTGCACTTCGTCCTTTTATTTCTAGTTATCATCCTAATATCCAAGATAATGTTCGTAGAGCATATATGATCCGAGGTCCTTGTCAACCTCGAGATTATATGTTTCAACTAAACCATCAAAAACGAAGGTTCATTCCAGCTTGGTATGATGAGTATAAGGATTGGTTAGAGTATAGTACAAGTAAGCATAAAGCATATTGGTTGCAGTGTTATCTTTTCAGGCCAAAACGCACAGAGAAGATTAGTGTAGAGGCATTCGTATATGAAGAATTTGATAACTGAAAAGACAAGAAGAGGTTTGATAAACATGTTGGAAGCTCTGGCAGTTTTCACAATTCAGCACGAATGAAGTGTCAAAATTTGATGCAACAAAAACAACATATTGATTCTATACTTTATCAACAAAGTGTTCGACAGAAAGATGAATATAGACTTCGCCTTTGGGCAACTGTTAATGCAATCAGATACTTGTTAAGTCACGGATTGGCATTTCGAGGGCATGATGAAGCTGAAGAATCTCTTAATAGAGGAAATTTTATTAAGTTGTTGAAGATATTTGCAAAGATCATTGATGACATAAATAAAGTTGTATTGAAAAGTGCTCCAGAAAATAACAAATTGATATCTCCTGATATACAAAAGGATATTGTCAAGGCTGCTTCTATACAAACCACAAATGCTATTATCATGAAACTTGAAGATACTTTTTTTTTTCTATTTTACTTGATGATTCTCGTGATGTATCAACTAAAGAACAAATGACTATTGTTTTACGGTTAATGAAAAAGGTCGAGTGGTTGAGCGATTTCTTACTCTTGTGCATGTTCTTGAAACAAGTTCTCTGTCACTCAAACAAGCAGTTGAAGAAGCATTCTGTAAGAATAAATTAAGCATATCAAGTTTGTGTGGATAGGGTTATGATAGAGCAAGTAATATGAGATGGGAGTTTAATAGATTGAAAAGTCTTATATTACATGAAAATGCATCTGCATATTATATTCATTGTTTTGCACATCAACTTCAATTGGCATTAGTTGGTGTTGCTAAACAAAATTCATTGCTTGATGTGTTTTTCAATATATTAGGCAGGTTGTCAACTTTTTTCTCCACTTCATGCAAGAGATCTGAGCTTATTCGAGAAGCAAAATTTATGCGAATTGCTGAAGCACTTACATTGGGTGAACTTGAAACAGGACGAGGATTAAATCAAGAAATAAGTTCCAAATGACCTGGTGATACTCGGTGGGGTTCTCATTACGATACTTTGGTTAATTTACTCGGTATGTATTCTTCTGTTATTCAAGTGTTAGATTTCATTGCAGAAGATACATATTCAGGAAAAAGTTCAGATGCAATTATTTTATATCATCAGTTGCAAGATTTTGAATTTGTGTTTTGCTTACATTTGATCTGTAAAGTTTTGGGAATAACTGATGATTTTTCACAAGCACTTCAACGAAAAGATCAAGACACTGTGAATGCTATGAGTTTAGTTACTATATCAAAACAATGCCTTCAAGGTATGAGAGACAATGAATGAGACTCTCTCATAAACAAAGTGTTCATATTTTGTAAGAGATTGATATTCTGATTCCTGATCTAGGGGACTCATATGCACTTCAAGGACGATCAAGACGTAAGGTTGAAAAGATCACCACATTGCATCATTATCGTATTGATGTGTTTTATGTTATTATTGATTTGCAACTTCAAGAGTTGAATGATCGTTTCACTGAAGCAAATACAGAGCTCCTCCTTTCAATGGCATGCTTGAGTCCAAAGAATTCTTTTTCTGCTTTTGATAAAGATAAGTTGATTTGTCTTACTGAGCTTTACCCTAAGGACTTTTCTAAAGTAAACATAATTAGACTGGAAAATCAATTGGATATATATTGCAGACATGCGAAACAGTGATCAGTTTTCAAATTTAAAATCTTTAGTAGAGCTAGCAGAAATGATGATAGCAACTCAAAAGCACATTGTATTTTCTCATGTGTATCTATTGATTAAGTTGGCATTAACTTTGCCAGTTGCAACAACAAGTGTTGAAGGAGCATTTTCAGCTATGAACAATATCAAAAGTCGTCTACATAATAGAATGAGAGATGAATGGATCAATGATGCTTTGATTACTTACATAGAGAAGGAGACATTTGATACCATCAGTGATGATGCAATTATGAATTGCTTTCAAAATATGAAAAATAGAAGAAGCCAATTGTAAAATTTTCATGAATTTAGTTGTTTGTATTTCTCAAGTGACCAATTTTTATTTTAGTTTAAAAGTACAATTTAAGGTTTTATCTTATTATGTTCATAAATTGAGTTGTTTGTGTTTGTAACAATTGTTATTTTAATTCAAAGGCTTATTTAAGTTTTATCTCTCCACGAATGACTGTTCCTTCAGCGAAATTTTTTTGGCTCTGCCACTGGTCCGAATAAATGGATCGTCCTTCAAGACCATAGCATTGTCTCCGAGATCCGAAGTCTGCCCACCCAAGGAAAAACTTCTGGCTCCGCCACTGCCCTCTACCACATGGGGCGGCTGTTGTTCTGATAGGGGTCCACTTAATCCCAGCTCGCCTTCCAAAAAAGAAAAAAAAGAAAATGAGATTTCAAAAGGAAATACATGTAAAATCTGTCTAAAATATATTTTCTATTAACTAGTTGAATACATATTATTCATATTCAGCTTGCCTAACCTATGTTATAAGTTTTAACAAGCTCTTTACCAGCTGAAATGAGCCAAGTTGGCTTGTTTCTCAGCCCTAGGTACGAAGATAGGGACAAGTTTGATGAATCTAACCGATTTGTCCAAGTTTCAACTCATAATGAGCCTGAGGTGACTTGTTTAAAAAAAAACATTGTTTCAAAGCTGCAAGTAATGGATTACAAAAACTTATATTTTGTTCCACAATTGGAAGCTATAAGATTTTATCTCTAAGCCTATTGCTTGCAAACCAAATGTTTCAATCATTTGTTATGCATTATATTATATGATGCAAACTATATTTATTACCACTTAATGAGCTTACATAAATAAACAAGGCTGAACAATTATTGTACATGTTCAGCTTGTCGAGCCTATTTTACAAGTTTGAACGAGTTCTTTACATGCCGAACAAGAAGCTGAGCCTCCCAACTCGGCTTGTTTCCCAGCCCTACTTCTTAATTACATTCTTTGGCGACCAAAGGACACCAAAAAAGCCGTTAGGGCATCGCATCAGGCTGCTTTCCTGATACAGCCTGTTTGGACAAGGCCTGAGGTAACTTTGGAGCCCTAGCTCAGCTCAAACCAAGCTTCTACCAGCCAGTAGCAAGCCCAGGTCATATTGAATACAACCATCATAGTTTATATTCAATCACTGATGTATTGAGGCTCATACATCTCGATCGATCAAGTAAGATGTATGGTGGAAATTGAATAACCGATGAATCGATTATATACAATATGACCTGATTCGTCCTTGGCTGAAAAGGGGCTTAATTAGTCATGACTTCTCCAAATGGATGGGCTAGTTTGACTGGTCCATTTGTCGTACAGGTGAAAAATCAAGCAGGCTGGCTTGCCGGTGAACCCTAGCTTGGGGTACAAATAGATCTGCCAAATCCAAGCTTGTTTCTAAGGGTGCATTTGAATACATCAGTTTAGTGAGTCACAATATGAAAACTAGGGTTTCTAGATCATGAATCTTTGGCCCAAGCACACCCCAAGGTCAGAGATTCATTATTTTGAGGAGTTTTATGAATCTCACATTTATGATCTAAGCACTTTTGTTTGTTGTGGGTAGGACTGCTTAAAACATGTTTTTGGCAGAGGTGACATCTATGGCGTCACCAGGGTCGAACCTGAACTGTATTTTAGTTGACAGGACCGAGCTCGTCTCGGCTAATCCGGACCGAGGTAGGCTTGACTTGGTTAATGAGGTTAACTAAGTTTTAGCTCAGTGAACTCACGAGAGGATTGCATGGCTTGGCTAGGCTCAATCGATTAGGGCTCATTTGAGCTTGAGCTGAGCTCAAAATCCAAGAGGAATAAGTGTGGCTCGGCTAGGGCTCAACCAAGCTGAGCTCAAAAACCAAGATTGAGAAGGATGTGGCTTGGCTAGGGCTCAATTGAGTCAGGCTCGGTTGACCTTGAGACGAGCTCTAAAAATAAGATGGATGCTTGGCTGATTGAATGAGATTTGTTGAGAACTTATTCTCTTATAAATGAAATGTTTTGTTTTCCCTGAAAAAAGAGTTGGGGGCTTCGCTTGTCTGGTAGGAGCAGTTAGTGCATGTCACCTTATGTTGGGACATTGTAAGTTCAAATCCCAATGGTATCATTGTATAATTGGTAGGGGTCTACCTAACCCCAACTTGCCTTTCAAAAGAAAAAGAAAAAGAAAGATCCGAATCCAATTGAGAAAAGGTGCTGACCCCTTAGTCCCAGTGGATCCTAGGCATTGCAATTGCATATTTTGAATTGGGTATCATGGAGGTTAATCCTCGTGGATCCTCCATCAAGATCCAAATTTAAAGATGTTTTAAAATTTTATAATTATTAAATAACTTGATAAAAATCTAAAATCTCATCGATAATTTAAGCATCGATGAATTACTCATAAAAATACTGAGAAAATCCTTTATTATTTCTAAAAAAATCAAAAAATTTGTGGACTTTACAATTTTGGCTTTTACAAGGCCTTGGTCAAAGGTATGAATCATTTATAGCTACAATGTTGAAACCATGTTCCAACATACAAGAATATTTTCACTTTGCTCCAGAGCCATAAGGTTTGTTCAAAACTGAATGAAATCAATAATTAGCCACATGTTGCTTTCTATGCCCAACATGGTCAAAAATAACAAACGTGGATGAAATCAATATAGATTTAACTCCAGAGGTTGCAGTTTTGCACAAGGAGGTCGTCGGTCAGGTGAAGATCATCAAGGGGTTAAACAATGCTATCATGGTTTGAACAACTCCAAGAAAGAGAGTGCAGAAGGCATTGTGTGTCAGATCTGCAAAAAAAAGGAATCATAGCACCCTGAAATGCTACAATCGCTTCAATCATGTGTTTCAAGCAGAAGATGCACCTCAAGCCCTTACTGCTATGATAATGAAGGATAGTCAGGATGCCGAGTGGTTTGTCGATACTGGAGCATCAATTCATATGACTGGAAATCTAGGTAAGCTTCAAAACTTGACTCCTTACACTGGTAATGATTTGGTTATGGTTGAAAATAAAAAAAAGATTTCTATTACTCATGTTGGAGAAGGAAAAATTTATTCTCAAAGCTCTAATATTCCTGTGAAAAATGTTTTATACGTGCCTAACCTTAAGAAGGATCTCATTTCAGTTAGTCAGTTGACGCATGATTTTTAGTATTTTTTAAAATTATCTTTGTCTGGTTGTGTATTAAAGGTAGGGGTGGCAATTTCTGACACGACCCGCCAACCCGCCTCTTAGGCGGGTTCGGGTTGGGCTTAAGCCAACCCGTTTAATAAATGGGTCGACCCGCGTAACCCATTTATTAAACAGGTCGGGTTCGGGTTGGGGGTATGCCAACCCGGCTGACCCGTTTAATAAACGGGTTAGGCGGGTGGGTCAACCCGCCAACCCGTCTGCCCGACCCGTCAACCCGACCCGCCAACCTGCCAACCCGATCCGTCAAACCGCCAACCCAACCAGCCAACCTGACCCGCGAACCTGAAAACCCGTTTACCCGACCCAACCCATTTATTAAATGGGTTGGCGGGTCATGTTGGGTTACCCGTTTATTAAACGGGTCGGGTTCGGGTTGAGGTATGCTGACACGCCAACCCACCAACCCGACCCGATTGCCACCCCTAATTAAAGGACATGAAGACGAGCAGGATAATAGTCACAGGGAGTAAGTGTGACAGTCTTTATGTCATGGACGAGGGACATGCCACACTCTTTTCTAATCAATTAAGAAAAGTTTCAGAGGACAATTGGCACCAGTGGCTTGAACATCCACAAATGACCATAGTTCGGTATCTCAAAAATAAACATTTTATTTATGTTATTTCTGACAATAAGAAAAAATCTATTTGTTCTGCTTGTTAGATGGGAAAGGCGTATAGACTATCTTTCTTTGATTCTAATGAAATAAGCAATGAACCCCTTAGTAAGTTTCACTGAGACATTTGGGGACTAGCCCCAATTCGATCTCATGAGAATTATCAGTTTTATGTTATTTTTGTGGATGAAAATACTCATTTCACATGGTTATATATATCCTTTAAAGCGAAATTCATTTTTTTTTTAAACCTTCATGCATTTTAAAAAATATGTTAGCCGCAATTTGAGAAGAAGATTAAAATATTTCAAATGGATGGAGGTGGAGAATATATGAACGAAAAGTTTTTAGATATCTAAATGGTTTGGGAATCAAACATCAACTTTCTTGTCCCAAGACTCCAGAACAAGATGGAGTTGCAGAATGGAAACATCGCAATGTCACCGAGTTGGGTTTAACGATGATGTATCATGTTGGAATTCCTAAATCTTTTTGGATGGAAATGTTTTCTACGGCTGTCTTTCTCATAAACATGTTGCCTACTTCAACTCTTGATATGCATTCTCATTATTTCAAGTTTTTTGGCAAGCATTTGGACCTGGGTGTCATTGTTTCCCATACTTGAGAGGATATGCTTATGTTAACTTTGATCCAAAATGGCTTTCATGTATTTTTATTGGTTATAGTCCAAAATATAAGGGTTACAAATGTTTTTATCATGAGACAGACTGGTACATGTTTTTGATGAGAAAAACTTTTCATTTAATGATCCGGCTTCTCGCTACAAAAATAGAAATGTGGGCGATTTTATAAGTTTTTATAAATAATGCAATATCTCGTGGCTCGACTCAAGTTTGGCTAGTAAAGAGCTCATTCAAACTTGTAAAATAGGCTTGACAAACTGAATTTGAATAATAGATATTTGGCTATGCTCCATTCGTATAAGCTTGTTCGGTAATAAAAAATATAAGACATATTTAACATGTTTTTTGTTTATCCTAATTTTCTTGCTCTAAAAAAAATATTTTTTTCGATAAACAAGCTCACTCGAGCTCAGCTTGTTTAACCCAAACTGATTAAGAGCTCAACCTCGGCTTGACTCTCCACAAGAATGAACCAATCTTGAGCACATCAACCTCGGCTTGTTCAAGTTGTTTACCAGCCCTAACTACAAAGTCGGATCTAAAGTGGGCCTCACACTAGATCCAACCTTGAACCCATTGCCAAGGGCTTTCAAATGGGGTAAATGTTTTCTACCCTCGTGGGTAAGGAACTCTCTAATAAAATTTTGTATTGCTTTTATTTTTTTCAATTTTATTGCATATGTGATGCTTCATATATAATTCATATGTTTGGGTTAAAAGAAATCAGCCCTTGAATCATGTTTTTTTTACATGGACTTTTCAAAGGTTGAAAAATCAAGGGAATGTATCAAATTTCAACCATTAAAATATCAACTTTTACGTCAAAAAAATATAATTAGAGTGCTGATTTTTACTATTTTGACCATATTGAACACATTTATGGGGTTAGGTTTGGTCAAACCTCCCCCTATATCTTCCAACTAGGGGATTCCTTAGCAAGGGTAGCAAACACTTTCCCTTTTCAAGTGCCTCTAATTGATTGGGACTTCATGGATTCTTGTCTAGCATGATTAGGAGCAAGACTTTCAAATGCATGTTAAACTAAAATTTTTTTCTTGAATAGGAAAATTCATTAAATATCAGCAAGAAGGAAATATAAAGATTAGCTTAGCTTTGATGATGAAGAGTCATGAGACTAATGAAACGACATAAAATCCTATTCACTGGTGGCCCAACCACAAGAGATCTGAATCCTTCCAATTAAGCTTCACAGTGCAAAACAGGTCGAACTGGATGAACAACATAATTGACTTGGTAGGTTTCTTCTTTCTTCAAAAAATTTTGTTGTTTCTTTTCTCCCAAACTTTTTGTTGATATGGATCATCATCTTCAAACGTTTTTCCAATTTCATGAGAACATAATAGTCGTAGGCCCAATTATTAATTGCCTGAAGCAGGAGATCTGATTTGGCTCTATTTTAACATCCGATTACACAAGAAAATTTCTTGAAAATAGGGCCATAACCAAAGCAAATGCTCAAAAGTATCATCTCTATTTTCAAGTAGACAACATCTGTTAGCTAAGTAAATTTCAATCTTCTGTAGGCAGTCTTGAGTGTTTATCTTTCTAGCTACCCAAGCAAAAAATGATACTTTGAGCGAAGATTCTCTGCACCAACTAGTGTTATCTGGGAACCGAGACATACCATCTTCATTGCATACCATGTAGCAGGAATCAATATAAAAACAACCATATTTGTTGAATTCCCATTAAACTTAGCTCAATGAATCAATACTGACCAACTCCTTTTTGAAAGTATCGAAAGTTATCAAAAGATCTAGTACAAACTCATTACTTATAAATAAAGTAAATTTGTAAACAAAGTACGATCAAATTATGAATATCAAAGTGAAGAAAAAATTCAAAGTTTATATATAAATGCAACTCGCTGCCTTTCTTGGTATTAGAATTGTTTGGCAACCACTGGTTATGAGCATTTATGTTCTCCTGATGAACACATATAATAAAATAATATTTGATGTCATCATCGTCGTTGTGCTAGTTTTGCAGTTCGGTAAAGAAAATGATGAGGTAATCGTTCGACCGATCCTTCAAACAACATGAAACACATTTATTAACACATGAAGGATGACAAGGTTGTGGCTGAGTATATCTAAACGGCTGGACCACTTGGTTGGCCATTTGACATTCAACTTTATTAATGTTGTGCAACTAAAATGTTCTTTGTGAGTTTCATGGCATAGACAACCACATCATCATCATCATCATCTATATCTTTTTAGTAGAAGCACCATGTTACCTACAAAATGAAATTTTATTCATTAATAAGTCATATATTGCATTATTTATAAGATATATAACCACTTGTTTCATGTATACTTACATGTGCTTCAGACAACATGCACAACTTTCTATTTCAAAGAGCCCTTTGTACGGAATTACGCTTCGCTCTTTCATCATTCCCCTCTTCTTCTTCATTTTCTCTCTTATGTGACCTACTATACATAGCAATATGTGGAAACCTAGGGACTTTTTCACGTCTAAGAGGCATTTTAAAGATATATGCTCCCATATATAAACCTTAAAGGATCAATACAAGAATTATTATACAAATTAGTACATAAAGATAACAAATTTATGTTTTCATATGAATCAACTCAAATCAATGAAATAATTTTTATACCTCCAACAAAACCAGCATGAAGACACATTTTTTTTCCCACATTTCACTTGACTCAAACTTGTATACAGGTGTGCAAGTGAAGCTGCTTCCTATGCATATTCATCGATATGATCTAGGTCTTATATTAGTTGCATATAGGGTATATGAATCGACTTTTTACCAGTGTTAATGAATTCACATGCATCAAAAAAATAGAGAAATAATGTTCTTAACTCCTTCTTTACCTTATGAGAGACCTTTCCTTCCATATAGGGTATTCTCTCCTTTAGACTTCTTGTCTTGCTATTATCATGTATTCCTCAACCATGACAACTTCAACCTTTCACCTTCAAATGCATAATCGGTTGCTCTCAATAAAACTTTCGTTGATACTTAAATTTTTTAAACCAAAGTGCATTTATTAGCTTTCTATGATACTTTAATCCTATGATGTGTGTCACGTATTTTAAGGTAATGGTCATCTCAAAATCAAAGAATTGAAATGCGTTCATTGTGAGATTTCAAAACTACACCATTGAATCTACGAGATTATGACCAATGTTCTATGGTGAAACCTTCAAGAATCATCGAAAGTGCATTCGATCTAATCATATATATATATATATATATATGTTTGATACTAAAATTATGAATATCATAAACCATGAAAGTGTGTATGAAGTAATCAAAGTATATAATTTGCATTACCATATCACTGTCTATCTTGACACTGAAACTGTTAGACAACTGTTGGTTGCGAGTATCTACATGCCCTAGGTGGACACCTATATCGAAGTAATATGCAATGTCATCTCATTTTAATGTGTGTATGGAGGTTTACAAAAGTTATGCAAGAGGGTCAGGAGATTTGCACAAAGTTCATGAAAATATTTGTGAACCACACAACTTCAGATGCAGTATATGCGAATGTCCATTAGGTCTGCAACTGAGGTTAGAAGTTTCACATATACAATTGACGTTTGTGGGTTGTCTACACGAACGTCAGGAAAACGACCACAAATGTATAGTGTGAACATATCAAACTAAAACTGAAAAATATGTGAAGGTAAAGACATTTGCAAAAGAACCTTAAGACATTCACATGTTAAATAGATTTTCTTTACATTAACAAGAGTTCCACGTATAATGCTTGCGAATGTAAAACTTATGCAAATGTTACACTTTCTTTTATAATATTAATAGTAGATTCAATCCGTATATTTTCATATATACGTCCAAGCTTTATGCAAGTTTTTAGTTAAAAAATGTTCACATAGCATCTGCGTGAAGGTTGTGATATTTACAAATATGTGATACAGACTAGCAATCAGAAAACATGCAAAGGTAAGTACATTTGCAATACATATTTGCAAAATTTACGTTATATATTTATGAGCATATTTTCAGACCTTATGCATGTTTTTAATTAAATTATGTTCATATGGTATCTCCACAAAGGTCATGACGTCTGAAAATGTGTGACGCAAACCTGAAATTAGAAAACATATGAAGGTAAGAACATAATGTACATCCAAACTTAAAGTAAGATTTTTGTTAAAAAGGGTTCACATGATAACAATATCTACACGAAAGTCATGATGTTCACAAATATGCTATATAAACCTACGGAGCTTGAATTAAAAAATACGAGAAGGTAAAGATATTCACAACAAACATTTGCGAAGGTCGATCATACATTTGCGGACGTACTTCCTAACTTTAAACAAGTTTTTAGTTAAAGGAGGTTCACATGACGTTTGTGCAAATGTTAGAACTGCTGCAAATGTATGAAGTGAACTTGTTGAACTCAAACTTTTAAATTATAGAAAGTTCACATGGAGACTTTGAATTTCAAAAGATCCACACATTTCATATGCAAATCTCTTCTGTTGAGGTTAAGTTAGACAGGTTAGCAAATACCCAATTATTCATGTAAATCTCTTTTTTATTGAGATATTGAAACCTTTGGACAATGCATCTCATCACACGAACATCAACAAATTCACTTGTGCAGAAGATAAAAATGTCCTAAAAAAAGCTGAATCAAATTTTTGAACGAGAAGGATTTCGATAAATTATGAAGCATTTCTGAAATCACACCATTTTACAAGACCTATATGGTTATTTTCTGTTAAATAAAAAGTATTTTAAAATATCTTACCAAAAAAATATTTTTACATATTAAAACATTAAAAAATATTTTTTCATTGGTTAGAAAAAACAAATAAATCTTGTCATTGTATCATATTTTTCAAAAAGATTTTCGCACTAGCTTCGAACCCCAGTCAGGTGTTGGGTCGCGTCCATAATAGCCAGTTGGGTATATGCCTGTAACCTGGGAAGAAAAGATAGACAGGCGGACCAAAAACTTTAGATTGTTTGTTTTTCCCGTCTTACATGTTTAAGAACCATTCAAATCATTTCATGTATGAGCCACTGAGTTGTAATTTTAAACGCCACACTCTACATACCTGTTAAATTTGGCAATACCATGACCAAGTTATAAAATGGATATATCAAAGGTTGGAAAACTGACAAAAAAAAATTGGGGTTGCAAAATCCTGGCTAAGATTAGCCATCGATGTCCACAGCTTTTATTTTTTTTTAAAGGCAAGCTGGGGTTAGACAGACCCCCACCAGCTATTATTCAACGTACCACTGGGTTTGGAACCTGCAACGTACCACCACAAGGAGACGTGCACTGACAGCTCCTACCAACCATGCTGAGCCCACATCTACTACTGAAAGATAACCATCGATTTAAATCTTGTTCAACGCTACATGGATCTCAAACAGCACTGTCACATTCAGGAAACTCATCCGAGTACCAAACAGCTCTGCCCAAACATGGGTGACAAAGAATCGAGGGAAACTGATACAACCTGGCTTCATCATCTAATCTTTCCTGACTGCCTGCTGATTGAACCTGATCCATTTTGATAGTTGTCATGGTTAACCCATCTTCTCAACCAACCTGAGCCCCTCCAATTCTATTGAAAAAGAGCTACTACCCATAAGGCTCAGGAACACTGGCTTTACACTTGGGGATGCAAGAATAAACTTTTCAAGGGTAGGGTCCCATGATAATGAAAGATTCAGCAACCAGACCGCGGGCCAAGGGTAGACCAGACCTTGCTCTGGTCTGCCCAAGTTATCATTTTTCTTAAACAGAAGGAAAGGCTCAATGTACCTGGGAGCATCTCTACTGCTTGGACTGGGTCTGCATGAAATGTTAAAGATCAATTGAGTGAATAAATCCATAACTTGATTTGGCTGAGCCCAGAGCTGCCTCATTCTGCGTACAATTCATGCAGGTGTCCATAAGTAGGGGTGTCAACCTGCCTGGTTTACCCAGACCCGACCCGGACCAAACCCTATAGGGTCCAGGAATGGTGACAAATAAGAAAACCCGAAGGTCCGATTAATACATGGACCCAGGTATAGTTTGTGAAATTTTATACCACACCAGGGCCTGACCCGAGTTCCGATTAAGACCCACAAATTTTCAATGTAAAAATTATAAAAAATATTATTTTATCGGGTATGGTCCGGGTCTGGTTCATGTAGTTCTTATCAGGTTCAGGTATAGTTTCTCTTATAGTAAACCCAATTAGACCCAGGTCCGGACCCGATATCATACCCAAAAATCTGGTACAAGTCTGGTTCCACCTGGGTCCGAACCAAACCCGACAGTTGACACTCCTATCCATAAGCATAGCATGAGCTTAAAAATGAAAAACCTGTAGCAACACATGTTTGATAACTCTAAATGGACTACAGTTGCCACAAACAATGGTCTTATAGTACATGCTGCAGATTAAGCTAATTATTAACCTGTACATCATGATGGCAAATCTATTTACAATCTGAAAACTAAGTAGGAAATCAGAGTTAAACCTTAACTTGCGAGCTCGGATCTGCTTTCAACGCAAGAACCTTCTTTGGAATGTCTGGTAAAGATATAGTACCCTGATCATAGCCATCCATTAGCAGTTTACCAATCTTGGACCTCCACTCAGAAGTATCCTCAGTTTTATAGTCATGGAGAACCCTGTCACAGTAGTTGAGCATTGTTCCTAGCCCGCTGTTCGGTCTCCAACCATAGTCCTCCAAAATGCGTGCTTCATCTTCTGTCAAGTCTTCCCCAACCTGATAGCAGCGTGAACATCTCCGTCAGGCACAAAATTTGAAAAATCTTCCTTGTACAATGGCATAGCCTTAGTTAACCAAGTGGTCTCAATATACCAAATGAGGCAAAGCAACCTTTTCTCCAGGAAAGATGGATCAATCAACAAAATACTCAACCAGATCTGACCTGCCATGGTCTAATCTACAACATAACCTACAGTCTACAGAGCAGATATTGAACTGAATCTGAGACCACTTGGTCCCCTACAATAGACCTAACCAACCAGTTACAACCTGGATCTGACCAGCTGGTGCCTAACCCCTACTTAGGTCCACCAAGCTCAGACCTGGGCCACTTTGCTAAGATTCAGATTCAAAGAGCCACCTAGGTTGCACCCAGATCACTTGGATGCACCAAGCTAGATTCACCTGGATTAGCTCCAACCAGGAACCACTTGGAGAACCTAGACCCATCTATGGTCTGAGAGATAGAGCATAGATCAAAATCACAACCAAGGACAGGAAGGTAGGATTTTGAAGGCATTGGCAGGCCAAAAACATGCTGCAAAGCTTCTTTCAAGCAAGAGGTCAGGGCCTGGGGGCATCTCAGGAAAGCACTAATGACAAAGACATGTGAACCAGGAATAGCCCATGTTTCTTACCACCAATGCTCTGTTCTCAAGGAGCGTTGTTCTACTACAGCTGGTGAGTTTCATTGCAGCAATCAGCCGTTTGATCTGCCAGTCAATTGGCAATGATGGCACAAGTTCAAAGAAATATGTAGCGTAACCATATTCAGGACGCTCCAGAACTATTCTGTCTCCAGGTGCCAATTCAAAAGTCACCAAAAAAGAAACCAAAAAATTTGATCAAACAAAAACTAAACAGAGAACTTGAATGCCACCTGTTGTGTCTTTCAAATACAAAAATAAACGAGCGAAGGGCCCTACACCATCCCCATTCAACTGACCATTTATGGAACTGTAAATACCGGGTCTAAAATCACAAGAAAATACATCCATCAGAAAAACAATTTATATACTGAAATGAAGAATGAAAGGACTAATAAGACTGATGTGTATGTGCTACTAATTAATACTAGCGTGCAGGAAGAAACGTAGCAGAGGAAATACTAAACACAAGTTTCAGGAAAAGTTTCTTGCCTGTTCAATTAATGAAATTAAACAAGCCAAGCAATAACTGGCTTTGGACCCCTTTTTGTGCCAAATTTTGGCCAACTTTAATAACATTGCAGGACGAGAAAATAGCTGCATAAGTCAAAAGGAAACATCATTAACATATCTCAAAGAGCATATCATCCCAATACATACTGTAAGATGTTCATGCACTAAAATGAAGGCTAATGGACACATGTCAAAATTGAATAGCAGAGCACATGTCGGCTGAGCCTCCCTGAGCTTGAGCTCGGTCAGTTATTCTCAAGCTCAGCTGAGCTAAGCTCAAGACAAGCAAAACAATCACTTTGTTATACAGGTCTCAGGCAGGATTGAACTCATCACTTTTCACTTGTGAGACATACATAATACATTCTTGCAGCTACACCATACATGTTTCTGTGACCAAATGCTTATCATATAATATAAATAAAGAAACCTAACTTTTTTCTTACAGTGTTAAACGAGCTAACCAAGCTTATCGAGCTCTTAACGAGCTTCACTCAGGAAGGGATCAACTTGTTTAACTAAAGATGCCATTTGAAAGAATTGAATTTAGACTGTTTATTAAATAAACAAGCTCAGGCTGTAGTTTTAGCAAGTTGAGCCTGAGGTTCTAATCAAGCTTGAGCTTTTTGCGAACCCCTAATCATCATTCTCAAGAAAGCACCAATATTTCTAATGCCAATTTGTAGTTTAAGAACTTCACAAGTAGCAGGCAAAACATCAGATTTGCAAAAGCCATTCATGCCAACAAAGATCATTTCAACCTGATACAGGATTAATTGCAGCTATTACAAACCTTAGATATAACAGTTTCGAGCTCCGCAAAGTCGTCATCAATAGAACCTTTTTCCAGCCCATCTTCATTCTCCATGTCTCCATAAAGCTTGATTTCATCAAGTTGTAAACCTTTCTCTAGTAAAACCTGCCCAATAATCAATGCTGTCATGAATTTGATTATCAGTTACCATAAAAAGAAAAATAAGACCTTAAAGTATTTTTGTTTACCTGAAGAAGCCCAGGGGCATCTTCTTCAAGGGCAGTCTCCACAGAACACCTGCAAATTATATGTTAAAAAAAGAACCTTCTGGAAAAACCTGAACCAACTAAACCTAAAAGGCAAACGTGAACATTAATACTGTAGAGGATACTTACGTGGGTGTTCTCTTCTTCCTAATCTCAATGTTCAATCCACTGGCCTTAAGGTTCAATAAATCAGAAGGCTCATCTTTTAGTGGCCGAGTTCTTCCTGAGCATCTAAAATTACTGGAAATGCTTCCTGGAGAAAGCTTGTTTGATAGTAGCAGTTTGGTGCGTTCATGTAATGAAACATGATCTAACTCGTCCTTGTCAAAATCATCAAAGATTTCCTTTTTGATACCAACAATGGGCATATCCCGTTCTACACAACTATCCAACCCGTTACCGAACGGAACAATCGGACCACTTTCAGTGTGCTCAATTTTCACTTTGGCTGGCAAGATTGACAAGGCAGCACCAAGAACATGGTTATTACTGTTGAGATCCATTTCATTGTTCACAAAACTAGTACCAAGTTCACATTGTGGCATAACATGCTTTCTAAAGCTATCCAACCCATCATCAAATGGAACAACTGCATCATCTTCAATATGCTCAATCTTCACTTTAACTGGAAAGATTGACATGGCAGCATCCATAACATGGCTGTTACTTTTGACGCTCATTTCACTGTTCGTAAGAGTAGTAACATTTTGAGATTTCGGCATCTGACTTGAACCAATGCAATTGCCTTCCTGCAGTTCTTTCAAAGGGCAATCTCCATTCATATCTTTATTGGAGCACTGGGAGTTTCCAGAAGAATGAACAACCTGAGTGTTTGTGCAAGAACTTGCTCCATTAGCATCAGCAGTAGAACTGTGAAAGCAGTTACCAACATTTGTTTCAGAAGCAATCATTGAATGGCATCTTTCTTCAATTTCTGATGAAGCCAAAATATGATCACCATCCTTCCCCTCTCCAGAAGCACAACAGTCAACAAGATGGCTAGAGTTCCCCATACATACACCTTCTGCAGTCTGCAAATTCAACAGCACATGTTTGATTTTAAAAAGAAAACCTGGCAAGATGGACTCTACTAATCTAGGAAAAACATATATCTGAGTAAGGACAACAGACAGATTATTTTGTAGTTTACAAAAAAATAAATGAACTTAAGCAATGACATATCCAAGTCTTCAAAGGTAAACAAGAAACTCTTGTGAAACTGAAACAAATCAAATTAGGCACATTATGAAAAATGCCACAACTAGTACCACAGGAGTAACATGGTAGGAAGTTTTCTCTCCAGTATAATCGCATGTGGCAGACAATCTTCCAGAGACATCACACTCCATCTAAAATGTCCATAGAAGGCAATGAATCCAGTCAACAAATGTGGCCTATAAAATAACAAATAGCAACCATAGAAAACCTCTAAACCTACCTGAGGTGCGCAAGGGTTCACACCTGCATGATCTTCACTAAATGACAGCTGACTTTCATTATTTTCACATGCTAAGCCATTTTCTCCCTGCAATGATACAATTGAGATTAATTTCAAACATCAAACATGCAAAGACCTGTAACTTGGTTGACATGCAACTGAAAACAAACACAAGCAAGGGTCAGGAATCAACACATATAAGATATCATGCAAATTTCTATATGAAAAAAGTGCACGCTACCCATACCCACACAGCTCACCAACTCACAAAAACTCGTACTTCATTTCTTGTGAATCAGTTAAGTCTGTACTTTTCTCAGGACTACTTCAAAATCTAAGGGCGCGTTTAATTGATGGGAAAAATGCTGGGCCGACAGAATGAGTACGCGCCAGTCACACCCCTACGGGTGCAACTGGAGAGTGTGACCGGAGCCTCGCATGCGGCCTTTTGAAAAAGCAAAGGGCGGGGACAAAGCAGTTCCCGTGTATCAAACATGGAACAAGTCCCAGGCGGGACCCCTTTGTCTCTGTGCGGGACTTGCCACATGAATCAAACAAGCCCTAAGCTTACCATATTCTCCATTTCTTTCAGAGACAACAATAGCAAAAACCAAATTGCAAAGTGCAGCTCCAAACAGGAGGGCATGACACACAAGAAACATTCAATTGAGAAAGTCAAAGAAAGTATTGAGTGTGTGCATTGAAATAGAAGCGTGAAGAAAGAAACCATGCAGAGATTCTAATCTCAATCACCACATTTCCAGCATTTTAAAAATAGCAGACTAGCAACACCACCACACCAAAATCATTAAGGTGATCGACGTAATCACACATTGATTGACTATAAAAACACAAGGCAAAATACAAACAAAGAACTACAATTCGAACAAGAGCTCAATTTTCGTTGAATACAACCTTGTATACGCTTATATCCTAATCATTTTCCCCATCAAACACTTTAATTTTCAAGGCTTCTATCGTTGAATTCCGAGAGCCTCTAAGGATTGCGTCAACTTAAAAAGATCCCAATTCTAAGAACTCAACGTCATGTTGTTTGCATTCATAAAATGCTGCCAAGCAGGCCAAATGTATCCCAATGTTCACAGCCACCCTCAATCCGGTGGCTTACATTAATTCATCTTAAAAATTACAATGGTTTACATTCCAAGCAGCCCCCACTTTCTGCAGCTCATCCAATCATGCATTTCGCACAGAAACCTCTTCTACAACAACAACAAAAAAATCCCCAAACCCCAAAATCCGACACCGTGAAACCTCCCTAATTTCCATTCAGAAAGAGAAGAAGAAAGGCCAAAAAACTGAAAACGCCCTACTAAAAAAAAACGCATACCGTTGGCTCGGCATCCTCATTCTCCGATCGATTCTTCAACAACAAGAACTGATCCTTGTAGTAAGCGGCCTCTGCCTTCCAATGCTCGACCTCGCCCTTCATCGACTCGATACTCCGTTCCTGCCCGTAGACCGCATGCTCCCTCCTTCGAACTTCCTCTTCCTTCATCAACAAAAACCTGCAAAAAAAAAAAAAGATCCCCGATAAATCCTAATAATCTCCCCCAAAAACACAAGGATGCCGAAAGAGAGAAATCGGAAGGGAAGAACCAAGACAAGAAACCTTTCGCGCGCGGTTAGGGAATCGTCGATCTGCCTCCACAGGCAATGGAAGGCGTCGCGGTTCGCCCGGAACTGGTGCAACGTGTGCCCGTTGGGAGGATGGTTGGGCGGAGGCAGATTAGGGTTAGGGTTAGGGTTGGGAGGAGGGATTTGGGCGTTTGGAGGGAAGCCGAATCCGGCGCTGCCGTCGTGCCGACGCTTCTTCCACCTCCCTGCGTGTCCCCTGTGGTTCGCCGGAGCTCCATTGCTCTCCATAGTGGGGGAAGAAGGAGAGAAGCTTGCAGAGGAAGGATCAAGCGAGACGCTTAGCCTTAGAGTGCTCCAAAGAGGGCCCGCTGCTCGCCGTTCCCGTCCAGCCACTGGGCGAGCTCGTCTCCCCCATCGCGCGCAGAGAGAGAGAGAGAGACGTCGAACGTCGAATGTCGAATGTGGGGGCTTGGCTAGGTAGGGATGGCAGTGGACCGGGGGAAAACGGGGCCCCGACCCCTCCTCGCCCCGTTTGGACCCGGGGATGAAATGTAAAATCCATCCCCGCCCCCCAATTCTTCTAAAGGATGACAATAGACCAAGAAAAACGGGGTTCTGACAGTCTCGCTCTCGTTTGGACCGGGAGTGGAAGTTAAAATCCATACCCGTGACGTGAAGGATGGAGGTTTGGATTTTAAAACGGGTCGGGGGTGCCCCGGTCCATTGCCATCTGGACAAAGTTAGCCACAAGTGACCATCCGATTCAGAAGTTCATACGAATCGGGTAGAACATGTATCGGTAGATACGAATGGTAAAATTCGTGTTGAATCAGACCTGGCTATGTCATAATGGAAAGAGCCATTAATGGGAGCGTGTGGTGGATGACACGAGTCGACTGCATCTGACACGTATATGGAGTATTTTAATACTTTTAATGGTCTTAAAAGTTTGAATATCATTTTAATAAAATAGCATGGCTCAACTTAGGAATGCAAATGGACCGAGTCCAGCTAGATGAGCTAAATAAATAAGAAAGTCACATTGGATCGGGTGGAAACAGCCAAAAATCATAAAATACCCATACTGAATCCGGTCTATTTGCATTCCTAGACTTCAACTAGGGGCCTAAACAGGTCAGACTCGGGTTGGATCTAAGTATCACCGAGTATGACTTCAAGTATGGCCTAATCGGGCTTAGATTTGGATTTGGATTTGGATTTGGAGTGAGATGGAATTAGATAAAACCGAATCTGGATCCTACTAGCTTAAAACCTTATGCCTACACACTTAATCAGGTTAGGTTTTAGTCGAATTTTGTTTCAGATTTGAATGCAAAACTCTCTAACGGCTTTCTAGCTCTTCTTTCTAGAGCCTTCCATCTTTTGAAAAATATATGTAATATTTTCATTTGAGAGAACCTGTTTTTTATAATTTGTAAACTGCTGTCAGGAATTTTAATTAATCATATGACTTGCATATGTGTGTGATGAACTCATGTTATTGCATTTGCACTGGGTTTGCTGCATGGAAGTTAGGGCTGCAAACGGGTCAGATATGGTCGGAATAGGATATAATCCAATATGTTATATCCGAAACAAAATCCAACCCTATTGCATTTTTTCCATCTAAACAGCTTGTTTTTTGTTCTATTTTTTCCTAATCCAATATTATTGTTTATATTTCATATTCAAATTGAGATCTGAAAAAATCCGGCCCGAATCTGAGTAGTTTGAACTGATCAATTGATCAAATACCTTACATGGTACTCTGTCCAATAACTGGATCTTCCTTAAGGTTGTACGGTTTAATCATTTTTCTCACATTCATTTTATTTTGTTCTTTAGTTGAAGAGAGAAAGATGTAAGAGAAAATAAAAATCCCTACATATTTTTTCACCCTTCCAAGACAGTTTTCCTAAAAAGTAAATTTTTTTTGATAAAAAACACCTTTCTATTAAAAGGTGGTGGAGAAACGTTTCCTATAAAAAGAGTTTATTTTTATACTTACCACCACCCACAATCTTACCATCACCACCACCACTACCACCACCCACCATCTTACCATCACCACCACCACCCATATCACCACCTTCACTGCTCTCTTTCTCTTCTCTCTCATTTTTTTATATTTTCGGAGTCATTTTTTCATGCTACACAAACAGGTGAAAAACTTTTTTTTGGAGAACTTTTGGCATCAAAAACTCTCTTGGGTAAAACTTTCTTTCTTTACAAGAGTTTTTCTTTCTTCCAAACGTGCCCTAAAACATAAGCAGTCGGGTCTGTGCTAAAACTTTTGGAGGTGTAATAAACTCAAATTAAAGTAGGAAGATATGGTTGCATTTTTTAGGTAATACACCTCATGCATCATCTTTTGACCCTTAAGTTAACAAGTGATCAAGCTTTTCCATCTTAATTATTTATTTATATATTGAGACAGCATGCTATGGTATACTTTGGTTGGAAGGCCCCCTTAGCTAAGGTGGTGTGGCTCTACTTAGTTCAAACCATAGTTTTCATAAATAGGTACGGATATGTAAGGGCTTAAAAAGTTCCGGGTACATTTTTATTTCAAGCGATTAATGATATGATTGTGAAAAATATTGATACCGTTTTCTAATATACATTGATACAATTTTTAAAAAGTTGATACATAAGTATATATTTTATAAAAATACCTATAAATTAAAAGAGTTAAACATAATATGTAAATCAATCATTATTATATAATAAATTTTCACAAATGGTAATATTTTAAACTCTTAACAAAAAAAGTGTTTTTATAAAATAAAATTGTTGTTTGTATGAAAAAATGCTAATAGACATGAACATGATACTCATTTCTAATCTAAGAAAAACACATTTCTATGCATTATGGTATGTGTTTCTCAAGTAATTGAGATGAGTTTCTTAAACATTTGATATTGTTGTTTATAGTTTCGAAAATGAGTTTAGTACCAATATCTGAAATTGGTACGCTTGATACGCAATACACTAGGGTGGATTGAATACCAATGCCACTATGGTTCAAACAAAGGTTTTTGGGGTATAAAAACAAAAACACCTTGAGAAACAAAAGCAAAAAAAAAATCAATTTTTTTAAAGCTCATGTGAAACGAAAAACATGTGTGCAAAAAAAGTACAAATATGATTATATATATATATATATGAAGAATATTATAAGTTTACGTAAACTTTCCATTTTTGTTGGTATCATGATAACTGTTAAGAATTACTAATTATTTCTTTCATAGAACATATGAATATATTGATTATAACTATAGAACATTCACACAATTTGTTTATACTTCATAAAGGAGTGTACAATTGGTCTGCTTTTAATAAAATAATAAACACTATACTCAAATGCAACACAAGGCTTTATATAAAAAAAATAGATTCAAGAAATAAGATAAAAATAGTAAGGTTACAGTAAATAGTGAAATTTTGTCATTTCATTTATGACAGGACTACTACATTGAACATTTAGTATCACAAAATAATTGAAATTTTGTCTTATTCAATTTAGTATCCACTTACCTTGAAGAGAATTACCTTGGATTATGCTTCCAAGCTCCTGGGTTGTCTAATGCCTGCATCTTTTTTGATATATTGAACATTTAGCATCACAAAATGCTTCACATCTTTGTCTTTGTACACCTTATTCAATTATATCGTTCTATTCGTGTAACTCCAATTATGCCATCTAATCAACAGCCATATTATAATTTATATATGCACTTCTTTTTTAATCTTAGCAGAATTTCTGTTGAGAATCTATGGAAAAATAAAAAAACTAATGGTAACACCTAATATGTTATCAGAACACAATTTCAGTCTCAAAGTACATTTAATTTTCAAAGCTTTTACCGTTGCACCTTAAGTGTGCATATAAATTTATTATGATCATGTATTTGCAATCATCACCGCTACACAATGATGAGGGTCAGGGTCAATAGCTATGACTTTTTTCAGCGAGAAAAAAACTCACCGTATTTGATCAAGCAATAGCGGCCAGATTTTCTTCGCTATTAGCTTCATCAATGACGGTGAGTCATGAATCTTGCCGCTATTACTTTACTACGGCTATAAATATCATCATTATCAATTTCATCAATAATGGTGCGCTAGATATCCTGTTGAATGCCTTATCCTTGCACACATCTCGCCATTAAAGAGATATGTATAACGACAAGATTCTTTGGCCATTAGATATTGTCGTTAAAATACTTTATGACTATATTTAATGACCATAAGATCTCACTGTTATAAATAAATAACGATGTGATATGGATCATACTATTATAGGGTTTTACTCTATAATGGTGACAGTTACATAGCCATTATAGGGTTTTACTCTATAACAACGACAATTATGTCATCATTATAGAGTTATGTCTATGGCTGTTATAGGGTTTTACTCTATAAGGATGATAGTTGTGTTATTATAGAGTAACGCCTATAAAAGGGGCTCAACGATATTTTCTCACGACATTTCTTTCTTTTTCCTAACTCACCCAACCCTCTCCCTCACACCAACCTTCACCTTTCATCTCTGGTGATGCACCATCATCGTCGGCCGCCCTCTTGTTGTGCTGTCGGTGTGCTGCCACCCTTCACCAGTTATCGTGAAGTTGCCTCTTTCCCTCTTGCTGCTGCACAGTGGATCGATCCCTAAACGGAGGACCGCCGACTAAGGTAGGTCGGGCCCTTCTCCTCTTTCTACTTCTCTTTCTTGTTTCTTCTAGCTCTCACCTCTCTCTCTCTCTCTCTCTCTCTCTCGAGAGAGAGAGAGAGAGAGAGAGAGAGAGATCCGGTTTACTCTCTTCTCTGACGTTAGGGTTTCATTCTCTGTTCTTTGCCGCCCTCCTCTGCATCTCAACCATCTCTTTGGAGGTCTTCTTCGAAGAACTGTTTGATGGCACTCTCTCTCTCTCTCTGCAACTTTTTTCTTCTTCTTCGTCCTCGTCGCTTGTTTTTGTGTTATCCTAATAGCACCTGTGTGTTTTTGTGTTAAATGTTGTAACCCTAATGGCTTTCCTCTAGATGCCCTTGTAACCCTAACAACTTTTCTCTTTCCTTTTCCCCTTCTCTGTCACTCCCTCTCTCATAGCAATCATGGAACAGTGCTACCGTCTGCTGTGTATAGCCATGAGGGACATCTCAAGCAGAGCCACCGTCTTCTGTGCATAGCTGTTGCAGTGCTTGCAAGATGTCTAAAGCCACATGCTCGTTCAATGAGGGGTCCAAATCCCCCAAGGCACAGTAGTGGATTTACAAGCATTGCAACAACTGCAATTTTAAGAGGCAACACATGAGTGCAAGGTAGATTAGCTTATTTTGGACCAATGTTTTGAATCAGCACCAAAAATATGATTACCAGTTGGCACCAAAAATGTATAACATAAGCAAGAAAAAAGAAGTGATGAAGTACTAACAGAGCATATTGGTACAAGGGTCTTGGTTCTACACTTCTTGCAAAACATAAGCAAGAAAAGAGAAGTGAGAATTTCAACTTTTCAGCCACTGATCTGTACTTTTTCATAACTTTTACTTAACTGTGTTTTTGTTTCTAATGTTGTGTCGAAGAAAATTTGGCTTGCTCGTCGAACTATTGCTGCCTAAGGTCTGCTCAACAAGAGGTTGTTGGCCATACATGACCCTTGATCTCCATGCATCTCACCAGTCTTAAGTTTTTTTCTGTTAGATATAGTTGTCACTAGCATCATGCCATGAAAACATTCAGCAACAGTAGATGATATAACACACAATCTGCGAGAGTTGATTAAAAGTCCATTTCAAATCGGCCTAGAACAAATAGGGTGACATTCGATAATTTTGTGTTTTTTTTTTCAGGTTTATAGCTTATAACAATGAGATCCCTGTCTCGCCATTATATCTTATCTTGCTGTTAAAATAACCTCACGGTTAAAGATCGTCATGCCGATATCGATGTTCCCAGTTTCGACGAGATTTGTCGCTGGTGTTGGTTCACCCTTTAACGGTAAGCTATAAATGTTATCATTATTACTCAACTTTTGTCTTATCAGTGAAAATTCTCTCCGTTATAAGCCTATAGCGGCAAGAAATAAGATAATAGCGGTGAGCTATATCACCTCTATTGACCTACATCCTTGTAGTGCACACAAAACATGAAAGCTTTCTTGGGCACATGTAGGTTCACAACAGATCATGGTGCCTCATGAATATTCAACCAACACATATAATCTGGCAACCCACACATTTAGGTTGAGTCAGGGAGGATCTTAATTTGTTTAAAATGATTTTTGCAATAAACCATTTTATTCTTGTTTCTGCAAGTAATGCATAAAGCTTGCCACTAACATGCACTGATAGCAAAGTGATCTAATAGGGGAGTAGCAATTGGAAGAAATATTCTATATAAGGTATACAGATTTATAGAAAGAAAAATAAATAAAAAAGAACTGTTCAAAATTGGATTATCTCGTAAGCATTTTATCATTCATAAGAGTTTGTACATGCCTCTTCCTCCCTGCTGATCACAAACAATAATATAAGCAAAAGTTGCGATACTTTGACAATATTAGGTTCAAATATATTGCGAAGATATTGCAATATCTTCAAAAGTTGCTTAAATAATTATTTAATTCTATAATTTGAATGTTTGCAATTTTCTTTTTACTGTATTTTGATGTGATTTCTACCATTTGCACGATTCTAATTTTTTCACTTCCAGAAAGGGTTAATTGAAATTTATTAAACATAAAAAAAATTTAAAGATATTTTGGTCATGCTTTGATGACAAGTGGCCAGCTGTAAAAGATTTAGCACAATTATTCTATGATAATCTCTCAAGGTGAAGGCCGAATAAGACACTTGGACTGGTTACAGTGTCATTATCCAAATTGAAGGTTCTCGGGTTCAAATCCCATCGATCCTATCCATGAACTTTGAAAAAAAAAAGGGAAAAACAAAAGAAACAAAAATCTCAAGGGCAGCATAAATGTCTAAGAGGAAGACCATAAATTTGTCTTGAAGCCATCATTGTGTGTTGTAATTGTGCTCTTTTTCTTCCCTAGCTTATCCATTTATGAGACTAGAGAGTAGATCCAGTACTCAACCGAGTAACTTGGAAAGGTACTTGTGCACCAAAAGGATCCCATCCGTTGACATAGGATGGGATCGATCCTAGCCATCGGCTGTAGCATCTGGAAGGCTAGGATCAGTTCACATCCAGGTGAAAATGTGGACCAAACTCTCTCTCTCTCACACACACACACACACACACAAAACATGCACATGAGCACTCGACCAAGCAGGCATGCACCTATGAACTGTTAATGAATGGACATAGGGAACACTGAATTTCTTTCAAGTTCGCATGGAATAATAATATCTTCTTTCTTTATGTACACATGATCCAACCATGAATTGTTACTCATTGCAATAGGAACCTCCTCTTCAACTCACTCTCTAATCAAAGAAAGAAGAAAAATAACTAAAGAAGCAAAAACGCGCTACAAATGGTGGGGTTGTTTTGAAGTTGTGGGAAACTGCTCAGCATCTGCTCGACCACTCGAATTGGTGCCCCCTTGATTGATGAAAGAAGTGAGTGCAGCAGCAATGGCCACATTGAACTTGGGGTCTGAAGCTATAGCACTCACATTCTCAGTCACAGACTGATCCCCAACCCAGTTCTTCCCAACATGCTCATTCACCAACTTCCCCAACATTGGTGTGTGGAATGAGCTCAGGTCATATCTAACCCCTCCTTGATATCCCGCTATGTTGTTACTACTAGGTTTGTTGGTTAGCCAAGGATTGCTGAACATGAATGAAGAAGAAGGTGTTGATGATGATGATGGTGTTGACGGTGAGGGTTGTGGGCTCTTTGTGAGGTCTAGGACAATGCCCCTTGATGAAGGGCTGATGTTGCTGACACTAGTGTCAAAAACTGAGTTCACATAAGGGTTGTAATTAGAGAAATTATTAGGGTTTTGTATGTTTGGAGATGTGGAGTTCAACCCAGAGAGAAGCATGAAGGCTGCAGCTGCAGTTGTTGAGGCCATGGCGGTTGCACCTACAGGGAGAGGATGGTTGTGAGTCCCTTCATATGTTGTTATCAGAATGGACGTGTCCTCCAGACACCTTTGCACCTGTTCATTTAAATCCAATGCCACAAAGACCGTAAGTACGGCAGGCTGAGCCAGTGCGTGGTTAGGTCTTCGCACTTGGAGCGGTTAATTTCTCTGAGTAAAAAAAACCATACAGGTATGCCCCTACAAGCGAAAATGTCAAACCCCATGTACAGAGCATAAGAAAAAGACGTGTGTGATCCGCACCTTATGGGGCATGTAAGGTTGGGTGGTCCTATCCTCACCCGAGGGTTTACCTTAAATGGGTTTCACTCATCCCCTATGTCATCCCTATCTTCATAACCCTTCTTGGAATTTCATTAATGTGAGTTGTTTTGATCAAATCAGACATTTTTTATGTGCCAACTACCTCACTCATTTAGTGAAGATCGACAGTTAAATTGCCGAAATCCAATTTGTGCGTAGGATTTTCGAGTAATTCAAAAATTAATGGTTGATAAAATATAAATTTAATTTTGATTTAAAAAATCATAATTTTTCATAAAAAATATGATTCAAAGGGTGGTTTTTTATTATATCTACCATGCTGAATTCATCTATAGTGTCAGATTTGATCAAAACAACAAGCACCATATAAAACTTAAAGAGGGTTACGAAGATGGGGTATGACATAGTGGATGAGTGGAACCGAACTCATTTTACCTCACAGAAGCCCGACCCATTAAGCTACCTGGTCTTCGGTGAGAGTTTCCTCAATGCCAAAGAAAAAAGATCTGAAAAACTTTTAAAATTTTGTCCTGTTTTTTGTTTCTCCTACCTGTTTTCGAACAGGGCAGCCTGGTGCAACGGTACAACGATAATAGGCCCTTGGGCATGGGTTCGCTTTCGCTATCTTTTGCCCGTACTTCCTCCATTGACAACCATCATTCATCTGTAACTTGATCAAGTTAGCAATACTTGTAAAAAAACAACTGCAAGAATAATATATATTATGATAAACTGACATAACATTCATTAATATATATATATATATATATATATATATATATATTAATGACGAAGTTCTCCCCGGGTAATCTCTGGATGGGGTCACCAACACCCAAGTCCTTAAGGAGCACATCGGCAGATTGTTATATTTTTTTCTTCTTCTTTTAAGTCATCAATTTCTTCCTTTTGTTTGGGACACCATTCATTGTGAGGCAGTGAGGTCCACCAAAAGTGTTGACATCATCATTTACAATGAATGGTGGCAATTAAAATGATGGACGGTGGAAATTTCAAAACACAAAAATTTGTGTTTTGTCAAATCACCTTATCTGTACTCCATGAAACTCGTTGGACTGCATGGATAGGAAGTAACAAGCTAGAGAAAAAGACTTCAAGGAAATCACTTTCTTGCTAGTGAATTTTGTTGTCTAAAGATTTAGTCACTACTGTCTGTGTGTTTTTCACATGAAACACATTAAATTGAAAGAAAAATGAATAACCAGCTAGACAGAACGACGTTTTTCAATTATAAATTACTTATCAAATTAGTGAGTTTTAGGAGCGTGTTGTTAGCAGTATAATGAGGCACACCCTTACTTCTGAAGAGCTAATCAGGGTGACCGCATCAATTACTGGTTCCACCTAGGGCTGGTAAACAAGCTGAATGGGACGAGCTTCAAATGTTCAAGCTTGTCTCATTCCTTCGAGTTCACAATGAGCCCGAGTTAAACGAGCCAAGTTCAAGATAATTTGTTTATAGAAAAAGTACATTGTTTTAGAGCTGGAAGAAATAGGATTACAAAGAGATACATGTAAGGTGTATCTAAAATATATTTCTTACTACTTAACAAGCTTATTTGATTCGAGCTAAGCCCAATACCTATTGTTCATATTCAGCTTGCTGAGCCTATTTTATGAGTTTGAACGACTACGAGCCCAACATGAGCCCAGTCCTAGTTCCACCTTTTCTTTATTTATTTGTGGTGGGCAAGCAGTCATGAACCAAATTCTAACAAAAGTAAGAACATATCCTTGTTGTTTTCTGAAAAACTTCATTTGATTTTCAAGTATACATGCTTATATCTAGAAATTTTCAAAGTGGGTCTTCCTAAAATAACTACTAAAACATGTCAGCTTTGAAATAAGTAGGGCACACCAAAACCAAGTACATCTTTAAAGTTGACATCTAAGAGATATGCTGGCTATTTTATAATAACTTGGAGGCAGATGTACATGTGATATCTTCTATAATAATAACCCACACAATGCATGAAGGGGTAGTTGCCATTCCAAGTTAGGTTGTTTATACTTGATATAAAAAGCTCAAAATACAAATATAAACGAACCCATTCCTATATTATGGAGAAAAGTAACCTGCCTTGCTTCCGTTTTTGAGAAAGTACAGGAATTTATATTATTCACATACATATATGTACAATATTATGATGATGACACGTTAAAAATGGTGCAATGTGATGGTTGGGGTGGCGTTTAGTCTTTAGTCTTCATGTGTTGATGATAAGGAGGACAGTGGAATAATGTAAACGTACGTTTTTTGGATGATCATGAATATGCAAAAAAGCCATGCATCGGACAAGAATTGTGACTATGCTTAGCATAGCAGTTAGGTCATCTCGATTGATACTTACAGTGGCTCCCTGGCATCTTGCTCTGACCGAAACCCTAGCTTTCCTTGACTGAGGGGTAGAAATTTGGCTATGGATTGCAACAGGTTCTGTCTTCTGCATCTTCGTGCATGGGCTCCATTCCTTGAGCTCACTCTTGTTCTCCTTTCTCTTCTCTACAGGCCGTTCGATGCTGTTGCTGCCCGTCTGAATCTTGAGAGAGAGTCCCAACTCGTTAGGGGCATCCTCCAATGCCTTGTAATCCTTTGCCTCCTTGACTTCTGCCGGTGGTGAGTTTTGGACCGTCTGATCTTGTGTATCTTTCACATGGGTCGTTGAGCTTGTCCCTAGAGAGAGAGAGATTTGATCCTGGAAGAACAACATTTATTTACTTATTTGTAAATTTTTAATAAGCTATTCTCTCTCTCTTTTGGATCCCATCATTTGACATAGGATGGGTTTCATCCTATTGTCAATCCTAGACGTCCAACCAATGGCTGGATTGAACCACATTTTCACCTGTATGTGGACTGATCCTAGCCGTCAAATGCATCAACTGGATGGCTAGGATTAACAAAGAATCACTTGTATCCTATATATGTCAAAGGATGGGATCATCTCCCTCTCTCTCTCAAATCCCATAATCTGACATAGGATGAGATTCATCCTACAATTAATCCTAGCCTTCCAACCAATGGCTAGGATTAGTCCACATTCTCACCTGGATGTGGACTATGAGAATGTTGACTAATCCTAGCCATCTAGATGCATCAGTTTGGCGGGCAGGATCAACATAGATGCCAAAGGATAGGATCTTTTTGCTCTCTCTCTCTCTCTCTCTCTCTCTCTCTCTCTCTCTATATATATATATATATATATATATATATATATATATATATATATATATATATATATATATATATGTGTGTGTGTGTGTGTATATATATACTTGGGGCTTACTTGGTTGTTTTGTGTGGTTGGAGGTATGGTGCCAACCTTGTGTTGTTGGGCTTGGTATTTCATTTGGAGATCATAATAATCCTTCATGGTTTGCTCTACAACCATTCTCAGCACCTCGTTTTCTTCCTTAATGCGCCCCATTTCACTCTTTAAGGCAGACAACTAAAAGATAAAGGAAACAAATAAGAAAAATGAGAAGAAAAAAAAAATGCTAATGACGTGTGCCATGTATTTAATAACTTCTAACGAGATATGCTAATCCCATCTCATCTCACCCTTCGAGAAATCAATGGTCCACGCCAAAGACCTTATGGTACCATCCATTTCATAGATTGGTTTTGGAAGGTGTGAAGCATATCTTTTAATAATCGATCGATATCATTGAAGAGTGTGGCCAAGTTCATGAAATCCATTTTTTTTTTAGATTTCCGGGAAAAAATCGCTGGTTTTTAGTTTCGGGAAGTATAATTGGTTGACAGACCCAAGGGGTTTGGCGTAGTGGGATTGGGCCTAGGCCATTTGACGGCCGGGCAGCCTAGGTTCAAATCCCATGGGCATCACTTCCTGCGTAAGCTGAAGCTTGGTGGAGGGGTAAGCCCTTGGAGTTTTATGCTGACAGGACAGCCTAGGTTCTATTTCATGAATTCCATTTCCTAGTTCATGAACTTGGCCATGTTTCATACGATAACTGACTTCGACATACCAATCCACATATCAAAAAATTGTGTCACAAGAATAAAATTTGAGTTTGTCAGAAGGTTGATTAGAGGGCAAAACAAAGTTTTTCTTAATCTACGCCCTGGAGATGGATGGTGGATTATACGGTACAAAAGAAGTCTATATAGAGATGTATTATCCTTTTGTATTCTTTTAAAGATCAAGTGTTTGCCCAAGTATTGATTAGAGAACCCTAGGACTCTCCCAATATTCTTATCATCATCCATGAAGCATGGTGTTATTATAGACCCAATAAATATAGTGTACCCAGTTCACCCATTTTGTTTGAGTGATTGGATATATAGATTAGACAGCAAAAACCTTCACAATTGTATCTATGATATGGGCATGTATATGTGGAAGTAATTACCTCGTCCTCCTGCAAGTTTTGCTTCATGGGGGCATCTTCTTCCCCTTTTTCTTCCTCCTCTTCTTCAATTTCTTCTGTTTCTTTTATTTCACCATCTTCTTCCTCTCTCCCTTCTTCCTCTCCTCCTTCTCCTCTTCCTCCTCCATCTGCTTCTTCTCCTTCTCTACCTTCAAGCATGCTAACTGAAAGATCTATTTCAGTTACTCTATCTTCCCTCCCATTCATAGACATTCTCTCTCTCTCTCTCTCTCTCTCTCTCTCTCTCTCTCTCTCTCTCTCTCTCTCAGAAGAACAAGAAGAAGAAGAAGAAGAAGAAAGTTGGCAAGAAATGGAGGAAATAAAGGTCAATATCTTCATATATAAATGGATTACATGCAAAGAGAAGAAAGCGTCAAAGATTGACTTTTATTGCTTTAAAAACAAGGAGGAAAAGGAAATAAGAAATAAATCGTAAGATGCTTCCTTTTACTTTTGGATAGGAACTCTTGTACGAAATCCCAAAACCATGACCACATCATTTCTTGGGGTTAACAAATGTCAACTATGAGCACCCTTTTATTACTCCTACATTGCACCAATCACTATTTGTTTATTGCTTCTTTGATCTAAAAACAACTCAAGTAGTGTTTTTGTATTTGAAATGTATTTATGGTAATGAAACTTCAATTGCTTCTCTTCCTCTCTTTGGTCAATTTACATGGCAGATGCTTGTATTTTTTAACATGGAAGACAAATCTTTTTAATGATGAAGGAACCCTCACCAAGAACAGAGTCTAGCCCTCCTCCCTGTGAGGTGAAACTCTAGGACATGATCATCCAGCCTTACACGCCCACAACCGTGATAAAGCATAGGCAGCCCCCATACGCCAGCAGGATTCACCTTACTGATTTTATCAAATCACTATTTACCAATGATGATCACCAGCAGTACAAGGTCCAACTTCATTTCTACTGATTAACATACATGGTGACCCCCACCAACTCAAAGAAATGTCAGCACATAGCTACTTCATTTGAAGAATGCTACTTTTTCTTTTTTGCCTTTAGGGCCTGTTTGCATGTCAAGGAAAAGGGGGTTTTCCCCATAAATGTATAGGCCCATGTGCCATTTTCACGAGCCCCACAATGCAACACAAACATGGGAGCTGCTTTCCTCGTGGAAAGCAGCCACCGTTTTACACGCTGGACCCCCCTTTCCAAGGATTCAGTCTCCGAGGGCGGTGGTTAGATTCATTTTTCGCAAAATAACCTGTTGCAGCACCTTCTTTCATGACAAGCAAACACGTCCTTAGGGCCCCGTTCGCATGTCACATAAAAGGGGGTTTTCCTTCAAAAATGCATAGGCGCCCGTGTCATTTCGGCTCCACAATGCAACACAAACATGGAAGCTGCTTTTCTCGTGGAAAGCATCCCCCATTTTACACGTTGGCCCCCTTTCCATGGATTCAATTTCCATGAGGGGGTCAGATTCATTTTCCACGAAAGAACATGTCGCGACACCTTCCCTGACAAGCAAACGTGCCCTTAGGGTTGGTTGGAAACTGGGAATCAAAGAGGAACCGGAGGTAATTGGACTACATAGTAATGGGAAATCAATAACCGGGACGGTATCAGATTCTGAATCAGGTCTAAAAGTAAGACCCAAACCTGACCCATACTCATTCGGGTTCAGGTTCGAGTGCACCTAAAAATTATGAACCCATATGTGTTAAAAGGTTTGGTTATGCATTAGGTCGGGTATAATCAGTTTAAGTCTTTAATTGATGCATTTTGATTTGGGTCGGGTTCAGGTCTAGGTATGGCTGGAAAAAGTAGACCTATATGGGTTAACGGGTTCGAGTATTATTGATTTGGGTCTTAATGGGTTCGGGTTTCAGTTCGGGTATTGATATAATTAGTATTCTATACCTAATTACTTGCCAATAAAAAATATATAAAATGAAATAAACTATTTATTAAAATTCTATGCTAATAAATCCAAAGCTTATTAACTATTCTCAATTTTTTATTTAAAAAAAATATCAAAATCTGAATATAAAAAGAATATTTTCATGCCAACCAATCATTTCAAGTTGAAACAAAAAAATCAATGATATATAATATTCAAAATATATTGAATTAAATGAGTACTTGAGTATTATTATGGGATTCACTTCAACTCAACAATTTTCTTGAGAGGGCAATGGAAAGTATTTGCAAAAAAATGAATTAAAGTATTGATTACTAAAATGTAATGCATATTAATTCTAAGTTTATCAATATCTTTAAATGTTTAATTAAATATATAACATAATATTTAGCAATTACTTTAGTTATTTCCTTGTATTCCTCCTTCATAGTCGGTTCAGGTATATAGTAGTTCGGGAAGGGTTTAGTTCAGGTTCGGGTACAAAGCGGGTTTGGGTACATAATTGGGTCGGGTTCGGTCGGTTCAGTTTTAAAATATAAAGAAGCATTTTGGTTTTGGGTGCATAATTTGGTCAGATTCATTTGGGTTCAAGCCTTCATTTACAATACCCAATACCTAACCTATTTTCACTACAGGTCTACATTTGGACACAACCCAAATAGATTGCTCTACCAATATCAGTTCGGATCAAGTATAATTGCTTCGGGGTATTGGGTCAGGTATACCCGACCCAGTTACATCCTTAGGAATCAATGTTTTCAATTGTTAGATATTGAGGTAGTTTATAAAGGAATTGTTGGAATAAAAAACAATCCATATCAGCCAATTCCTTCCAAATCTTTGTTTTGGATTCCGTCATATATAACTATCGAATCCTTGTCTGTTCATTAAAAATCTTTTAGCCACGCTTCCAAACAAAATGATTCCTTTCAAGTTTCATTTATTTCTAATTTTCTTGGATTCCCTCTTAGTCGTGTCCATTAATTCCTTAATATAATTTTCCAAAAGTCCTTTATATATATAACAAGCTTCTTAGCCCATTATGGGCCGTTGATTTTTTAAGACCTTAAAAAAGCTTACATATCACAATCATATGATTCAAAACTCATTCTCTACCTAATAAACCTTGCCAATTACATCCATATATAGTAAAAAAAAATTAAAATATGAAAAAACTGATTTATACTCAATAGTTTTGTGCACACCAAATATTAATCACATATATATATATATATGTGTGTGTGTAGAGAGAGAGAATGTGGTAGTTGCTAAGCACTTTTCTAGCTAACCGGGCTTTTAAAGAAGGTTTTTATGTTTTCAACATGATTGTATAGATGTGTTCTACATGCTTGATGTTATAGGAATTGACTCTTGGATCATCCGATTCTGACACGCAAGTAGGTTTTTATAAGGTTTAAAAGATTGGTGGTCTAAGTTTTTATTCTAAATATTTAAGATTTAAAAAATCATATTTTTTTATTGAAAAACATGATTCAAGTATCGTTTTTTCAATAAATTGACTATGACGAACACATTTGTACTGTCAGATTTAAGTAAAAGATGAAAAAAGCCTTCAAAAGTCTGATTAACTAAGCCAAGAAAAGCGGTTAGCAGCTACCACTCTCTCTCTATCTTTATATATATATATATATATATATATATAACATGAAGATAAACCACTATCATTCTTTTCTTTTAAGAAAAAGAAGAATAAAAGAAATAATAGATAAACCACTATCATTCCTTTCTTTTAAGAAACAAAGAAGGAAGAGAAACCACCATTATGGTTCAAATTAATGTCACATCTAATTGAAGTGCCACATTGACCATGACCCTATTTTGATGTGGGCAATGAATCAAGATCAGGTGCAATGTGATTGCACCTTTTTACGTGTGCTGCTGCACCTCATCATCCACCGTATGCTGTTGGGCCCCGCAGCCTGTATCCCATCGATGGAGGGTGATCAAGTGCAGCACCACATACAAGATTGTGCAATCACATTGCACCCAAACCATGAGTACTTTCCTCCTGCCTTGCCTACTAGGGATGCTTTCCTATTTGCTTCAACCTTGTGTTAATTTTCTTAAGAATCATATTAGCTTAATTGTAAGTTAGGCATCATGGCCAAAATCATGACACCAACATGATCAAAAGAATTCCAAGCCCTATAAGTCATTGATCAAGAGGGAGCACCTTTTCTTGGGACCACATTTTGGAAGCATATGTGGTTTTATAAAATCAATATCCCCCTCATGGGAAAACGTCAATTCCAAGGGTATCTTTTTTAAATTCCACTGGGAAGTAAGCACCACCATGATAATATATGTTCCAATCTACATATCAACACATCTCTTATTAATAAAATAATCTTTTTTTTTTTGGACGTTTACTGTGAAGCTTAAGAACCGGTTGAACAGATGCTAATGATCTCATCATCGCATCACCCTTGTGTTATATAATATTATCTCCCAGGCACAAAATATTTTAAATAATTACAACCGATGTGTATTATTTTTTTTTGTCTTACCAACGAAATTTATGTACTGCAAAGTCTTTGAGGGGCCATGTTGTCAACCGATAGAAAAAAATCATGGCATTTTTAAGGAAAATCTGCATCCAAAGCCAGCACGGTTAGGTCTCTGATCTTGGGGGTGGTTTTTTCGTGTAATTATATAAAAAAAAATGCTCTTCGTCTTAGAGCAGACGGCGCCGCAGCTACATCTCACGTTCAAATGGAAAAAATAATTGCCTAAATAATAGTTTCTTTGACCCCTTTTTTTGGCAAAGGATAGGCCAAAAAAGTATGCGCCTAATAACAGCAAGGTCCCTCACCCACCACATTTCAACTCTTCCACTCATGTTTATATTTGGATTTTATAATTAAGAATTATAATTATAACTGTAATAGCAATTTTTATTTGTCTTTTTTTTTCGGATATAGTAGCCCCAAATAGGCCTGGTAAAGGAGCCGAGCTTAGGTTGTTCAGGCTCGGCTCGTTAAGGATCCACCCCTGCTCAGGCTTAGCTTGTGAGCTCGTCACGAGCTGAGCGAGCACAAGCTTGTTACAAGCCAAGCACGAGCTGGATCATTTTCTAAAAAGTTGTTTTTAATAGTTTTTAAAAACTTTATAATATAGCAAATATACATTTTAGGTATATAATATATATAATTTATGGGGTAACTGAAATATGTAAACCAGCAAAATATATAAACTGGTATGCATTGAGATTTTTATATATTTTTTTCAAAAAATTTATCGTAAGGATGTGATCTAGATGCTTGGTTTTATAGAAAGACTCTTAGATCATCTGATTACGATGTATAAGAAATCTTTTAAGGCTTAAAAATCAACGACTCAGAATTTTTGTAAATATTCAAGCATAAAAAATCACATTTCTTTATCAGACTATGATGATCCGATAGTTGATTCCAAGTAAATGAACTATGCCGAATGCATCTGCAAGGTTAGATTTGCAAAAAAACCTTATGAAAAATCTTGGTTCATACTTGTTTACATATTTTGCTGGTTTACATATTTCAGTTCCCATAGTCTATGTATAAAATATATAATATATAAATATATAACATGTAAACGATCCTATATGAGCAAACCTTGCAATGTTCATGCTCGGTTCATTTACCTAAACAAGCTGACTCATAGCTTGGCTCGTCAAACTCGAACTTATGTGCCAAACCGAGCCGAATGCTAAGTTGCTCATCTTGTTTCCTAGCCCTAGCCCCAGAGATGACTCGGGGCAATATTTAATAGAGGCTTTTGAAAACCTCAGAAGCTCATTTCTTAGGAAGCTTACTTCTGTAGCGTGAAACTATGTTCAAAACTTTATGGGCACGTTTGGAAGAAAGAAAAACTATCATGAGAAAAGGAAATTTTGCCTATTGAGAAGTACTTTTGATGAAAAGTTTTCACTTGTTTGTGTAGTATGATAAATAAAATAAAAAATTTCATGGAAGCCACCCGTGCAGCCCTTGCCTCGATCCATTTTTCGATGATCTCTCACCATTCAGAAACTCAAGTTGTTGTTTTTGCCATCCTGTTGTGGTGAGAGTTGTTCCTCTCTCTCGTTACCACCGGAATCATCAGAGGGAGTACCGTTTTTCGATGAGTTTTCTCCAACCTTGTTTTCCTCTTCTTCTTCTTCTTCTTCTTTATCCTTGGTGAGAAGCACGCCCTCCCAACCGTTCTTCGATGAAATTCCGTCTCTCCGCAACCCTGCAGTCCTGTGATCTTCATTAGAAAATCCATTTTCCAAGTAAGAGTTTCAGCGATTTTTGCCTCCGTTCATCTTTTCTGAGCATTCTGACTATGTAGATTTTTTCTTTTCATTACTTTCAGCTATCCTGAGACCGCGTGCGAAGACCTCCCTCTCCATTCCATTTTTTGGTGCTCTCTTCCTCATTTTAGCGTAACTTGCACCGTTAGCTTTAACCAAAGATGATTTTTGGCATGAATATTTGCTTCATAGCCATTTATCACTCTATCTTTCTTCTCCCCGATCATTCTCCCTGAAAATTCTTGCCCTGTAATGCCCCAAGTTTTGAACCAAAAGGGATTTTTTTTTTATAAAACCCTTAATGCTTTTAGGATGCAGCTAAAGGCTCAGATTAATTTGAAAACCGGTTCAAGCATACACATTCGAGTACAAATCAAGATTACAGTGTCTAGAACCATAGTAAACATACATGTATTCACAACCTCTCTTACTCACCAATAAAAAATTAGTAATCAAGATCACAAAAATCAATTAAGCCCGATATGATAATTAATGCATGCAAACTTGATGAATATGCATGAAATTCATATTAAGACAAATTAAAAACATAATGCTATGAAACATCCGAACACATTACTACATTGATCATCTTTCATTACCCAGAAGTACACTCTCATGTCTTCAACTCATCTATCACGAGAGCTGCGTATTTATTTATGTATCTTATTTCTCCAAGGATATGAAGAGTTTAAACTACCTACTGAAGCAGCCTGAGGTCATGAGAACCTCATTGTGGTCTATGCGGAATCCCAATTTCTACTCTGCAAAGCGAAGTACTACCTACCTAGGCTTTTTTGGTAGCCTAATTCCCTACAACCAACGACTGAAAACCAGGATACGCTTTTGCTATTCGAAAAAACACAACGTGGTGAGTTGATCATGTGTACCCCTCACATCTTCAAGATAAGACTAGATTCAAATGGGCTACTGGGTGTTTATGACATTGGGCTCATTACTAAACTCAGTTCACTAAGCACTTGGCTCCTAAGCCTTAGGTTCCGCTCGGGGTAGCCCATTCTGATCCCACGCTAGGCTTGAGCCTCAATACCTATGCATCCGCTCTAAGGTATCATTAGCTCACTAAGATAGCTCATTCGAACATCTCATAGGTCACACCCTCGTATCCGCTCTAGGGCGACCCTGAGCTCTGCCTCTTTAAGGCTCATGTATGTATGATGAGTATGTTTACCTATTAATTACCAGATGCCCCTTGGCACCTGACCTGACTTGATTGTGAGCCTGTGTATGCATGCATTTCAAGGCTTACTACAATAGCACACTATTTGACTCATATATCATAATGCATGTAATCTAAACCCACCTAACATGAATCATAATCTTATGCAACCAATTCATTTATGCATTGCACTCACACGGTTCCTAAACTCCATATAGCTATTATGTGGACCAACATGTATTTATTCATAACTAAAACAAAATACTTACATGCCACATGAATATACATTTTACAACATAATCCAGCCAATAAAAACATACAAGTTAAACTTTACTTAAGTTTAAGCAAAAATATATAACTTAGAACATGGTTCACTAGTCAAAACACATAATATTCAAGTTGTGTACAAAAGTATATCCCTATTGTCCACGACTCTGCAGCTTCCTCTATAGAGCTCACACAAGTCTAGCAAAAATTCAGGACATAAAAGTGAATGTCAACTTTCATCTTCAAGTGAAAGCTCTAAAAAATTCCATTCCAATTGTCTGTAGTAATTTTTGGACTGAAGTATGTTTTTCTATCCTAACCATACAAGTCAAAACTCAATTTTCCAAACAAATATTAAATAGATCATAATCTTGCAAATACAATCTATTAAACACATTTTTTTTTATGATATCTTTACTCACCAGATTTTCAACAAATCAAATTTCATTGAAAAATTCCTTATCTTTAATTTTCTAGATCCAGGCATAGTTCAACTTTTGAATTTTTGCAAAATTCAGAGACTCACTTGAATTGGGCTAGCTTCTGGGCCTCAAAGGTAAGATATAAATTTTTTGTTTTATTTTTCTCTGATTCATTGTTGAGTCAAGTAGACTCATAAAAAAATCAGGCTCATTCAACTTAAACCTGATTTTTTGGATTTTCTTCATAAAGTCTGCCCAAAATAGGTCTCAATCTAAGATAGCAAATTTGCTTCCTTCAAGCATAATTTTGGATCTTCGAAAACAGAGAAGAAAGGAATGATGGATGACACCTACTAGGGCCCAATAGAGCAAATTTTTCCTTCCTCTCCCATGTGAAAGCAAAACCAAAGTTTCCATATTTCCTTCCTTCTGTTGAGTGTTCAACCTTAGAGGCATCAAGGGTGCCAGATCTTTCATGACACAAGTAGAACCACAGTTAATCTATAGTGGCATTTACATAATGCCACTAACACATAAAATGGCAATCATCAAGTGCCACTATTAAGGATTAGGGCCAATACAAGTGTAGACATTTAGTGGCATTAGGAAAATGCAACTGTCCATATAGTGGCAATTATGATGGGGAACCAAGAATCCATGGTCTTTAGTGGCATTTTTGAATGCCACTAATTAAAGACCCCATTCGTTCTCACATGGTTCTTCTTAGGTGTTACCATTTCAATCAGATGATGTGCCCACATCAACAATGTATTCACCTTATCAAATGATCAGATCAATAAATGGAACTGAATCGAACCCAATACTTTATCTCAGTTATGATCAAGACTAGGTTGGTCTTGTCCTCACCTAAGTTAGTGCGAGTCTAGAAAGTTGTTGGACCATATATATATATATATATATATATATATATATATATATATATATATATATATATATATATATATATATATATATATATATAAAGAGAGAGATAGAGAAGGTGGTAGCGGCTAACCACTTTTTTAGCTAACTGCCCAACGAATCAGGCTTTCAAAGGGTTTTGCTCATGTTTTACCTAAATCTGACCATACATATGTATTGGGCATGGTAGATTTATTAGGAAACAACACCTGGATCGTGTTTTTTGATAAAAAAACAAGATTTTTTAAGCTTTGAATATTTAAGAAAATCTTAAATCATCGATTATGTAAACCTTATAAAATCCTATTTGCGTGCCTTATATATATATATATATATATATATATATATATATATATATATATATATATATATATATATATATATATATATATATATATCACTAGAATATGAGAACTAATGTGTGAACTGTGATTTCATGATTTTTTTTTTCTTTTCTCTTGAATCAAACCCAATGGATGTGATCTACATGCTTGGTTTGATAAGAACTTACTCTTGAATCATCCAATTTTGATGCATAAACAAGATTTTTTTACAGCTTTAAATTCAATGGCTCTTAATCTTCATAAATATTCAAGCATTCAAACATCATATTTTTTCATTGAAAATACATGACCCAATGGTTTATTCCTAACAAATTCACCATGCCAAGCACATCAACATAGTTAGATTTGGAAAAAAAAGTATTGAAAATGCCCATATTTTTAGTTATCATATTTCAGTTCTCATATTTTAGTGACTCATATATATATATATATATATATATATATATATAAAATTCAAAAGTCAAATCCTATAAAATTAAGCATATATAACATATGGTCATATTTAAGAAAAACATGAGAAAAAAAACCTTAAGCTTGGTTAGCTGATCGGTTATCTAGAAAAAGATTAGCAGCTACTTACTTTCAGAATAACAGCCACTCTCATCCATGCACCAAAGCACTGATAATGACTTTCTGGTTTGGCTTGTACAGAATTTTCTCTCGCAAGTCTTAACGTTTTATTTTGCATTTAGCACTAATTAGCTGGCCAGATGTGCCCATAAATGACACCAGCCTTGACTCTGGCCATTGTTATATCCACCCACTAGAGAGGAAGAGAGAGCCTTTGGTGCAGATGCTCATAGGGTTTTTAATGAGTAGAAACTCAACTCAATCTGACAGTATACACGTGACTTACACGTTTTGTTTAGTGAGGGTTAGCCTCTTAACAAAAATTATAATTCTATAAATTGATTCATTTTTGAATTGTGGAAAAATTCTGATCACACATGCATCAGGATCCATCGATTCAAAGTCTTGCTCATTAAACAAATCATAAAGATCATATCTATGGTGTCAAATTAAGTCGAAACAACTTGCATCTTTAAGTTTCAACTCATTGTTATGCCTTTTTTTAATGTAAAAATAGATTTTTTTTTTGGAGGTGGGGTAGGGGTTAAGCTGTTGATTTTTCTACCTCCTGAAAATCAGACAAGGAAAACATTATTGAAGAGGCGGTTTTTAGTTTCCCTTAATTAATCAAATATATAGATCACGTCTAAAGGGTTAGACCATAGTTTTAAAACCTATAATGTCAACTTTATATTTTATATAAAATCTATAAATATATGTATATACTATGTATATTTTATATGAATGGATTGACTCATGCACGGGGTTCATTTTCACCATCCATCTTTCACGAATGGATGGCGCTGTGTCGTTGGCCAGGGTTGGTAGTAGCTACCCCCCTTCTCTCTCTCTCTCTCTCTCTCTCTCTCTATCTATATATATATATATATATAGAGAGAGAGAGAGAGAGAGAGAGGAATCGATACTTCATTCATATTATTTTTGATAAACAATAAAAACCTGTATTCATGATGATCCAAAAGTCAATTCCTATAAAAACAAGCTTGTAGGACACATTTGTATTTGTATGATTAGATTTAAGAAAAACATGAAAAAAACACTTCAAAAGCCCATCATACTAGTGGTCTCTCTCTTTTTATATATATATATATATAGATAACATTAAATATTTAGCATTAGATGCACTCAATTGATTAAAATAACTAAATACCCTAAAAAAAATAGCATTTTTTAAAACACATGTTTACTTTTTTGGGCAAAATTAGTACTTTGATTATGAAGGGAAACATAAAGTTTTTTTCTTACGATGAAGGAACCCTCACCGAGAACCGAGCCATTCAATGTGCTCACCTCTGTGTGACGTAAAACTCCAAGCTGAAAACACGACCACCCAGCCTTGCGTGCCCCAACGGTGATAAAGCAGCAGCAGCCCCCATGTGCTAAAAAAATATGATCATGTATATTTAAAAGTACCATTGTTTTTAATGGTATTTTAGTTTTTTTAATCAGTTGAATGTAGTTAATGTTAAATTCAATTAGTTTAATCTTAGCCTATGTATATATATAGACACCAAATCGAGCAGAATAGGTTATTTTTACTTTTTATATTATTAAAAATTAAAAAATAGTAAAAATATTGAAATATTTTAAATATATAAAAACATTTAAAATCCTATTTTGAGTAGAAACAATACAAATCAGCCTGGCCGATTCGCATGGATGACCACTGGTTAGTAAAACGGATAAAATTTATTAATGTATTTGCATTTTTTTTTATGATAAAATGAGCAAGTTGCTCATGTAATCATGTACATTGGGATAAACCCTCACTCCAGGTCCACTTGATCTGGAGAGGTGGGTGACCTTAATGTGTTTAACTTTTGTGGGCCAAGTTTCATGATGTTGGTTCAGTTAAAGCAAGGTGGCCATTCATAAAATCCTTATCTCTAACTTAGTTAGGATTAAGCAAAATAATTATCAGCATATGGGCAGGATTAATGTCTGCCATAATCTTGTATAATGGTAAGAATCCAGGACCGTTGATACAGGGTCATCTTATCCAAAACTTTATGCAAGGGTTTAAATACAAAAACAATTAAAAACAATCAATTGACATGAAAAAAAGTTTGGGAGATTGCAATTTGAGAGGGGCGTTTCAAAGATTTAGGCTTGAGTCCAGCTCCGGGTTCTATATATGTATAGAAGGATTTCTTGCTAGACATATCTACCAATTGAAAAAGAAAGAAATCCTAAGCGAACCTGTAGATGTAGAAGTTGTGAATAGCTTCCCATTGGACAATTTGCATATACATGCATTAGGATCCCTGGGTTCGAGAAATAAGCGGATTGAACTATTTCTTTTAAGTCTCTTTTACATTTGATAAATGTTGGTTGATCATATATTTCATTATAGTTGTATGCTTCATAGTATCATTTCCTATTTGATCCGATTGAATTTCATATTCGAAGCGATCAGATCTCACTACAAGAAAAGCGTTAATTAGCGCTGAAAATTTGTAACGGAAATAATCCGTCATAATTTTGCGACGGATTAGCGAGGGAAAATGAACCGTCCCTAAAATTTGATTTAGTTGCAGAATTTGCGATGGAACAATTTCGTCACCAAATCCATCGCTAATTCGCAACGAAATTACATTTGTCGCAAACTATGTCACAACTTAGCGATGACTTTTCTCGTCGCTACTCTGTCGCAAATTAGTGACGGTGTTTGCGATAGAATGTTTTCGTCGTGAATTTGTTGCTCAGTAGCGTCGATGTTGGCGACGTCATTGTTCTGTTGTGAATTCGTCGCTAAGTTTCAATGTAAAATGCCCATCTAGGGCACGAAATTAACTATGCTCTCTCTCTCACCCATGTTGCTCGCTCTGGCCACCTACCGCTCTCCAGCGATCGCCCCTGTCACCTACCGCTCTCTGGCGACCGCCCCAACCACCACCTCCTCCTTGTGTCTAGCAGACACCCTGAGAACCCCCCCTCTCCATGTCTCCACTCATTTCCTCAGTGGCCACTGACGACTAGAGCCGCTGGCGACTGCATCGACGATCTCCCCATCGTCATCCCTCTCTGACCTCGCTCTCCAGGAGCCTCCCTCGGCCGATGACCGCTTTTCCTCAGCGACACCTCCCTCAAACCCTCCTCATTGTTGTCAACATAACCCCGAGCCCCATCTGTCTGCCAACCATCATTGTCGTTGCTCTGGCGAGCATCACCACGCCTCTCATTCCGTTCCTCTCCTCAGGTAACTCCTTCCCCCTTTTCTCTTTGGCCTTCTTCTCCTTCATCTTTTTCGACCTTCTTCCTCTGGCAGGCGGCAGGGTTGCCGCCTGCGTAGGGTTGAATGGACAGCAGGTGCCAAGCCCCTACTGGCCCTTCTCTTTTTCATTGACAGGGGCCTCGGCCCCTGCCTCCGTTTTCTTCGTCCGGCTTGAAGAAGGGCTCCCGAGGGGCCCTTGTGTTTTGGTTGGCAAGGTGGTAGAGCTCCTGCCTGCTTCTGGTTGGTAGGCTGGCGAGGGCAAAGCCCTTGCCGCCTTCCCTTCTTTTTCTCGGCATGTGGGCAGGGGTCGAGCCCTGTCGCCCTCCTGTCTCCTTTTGTTTTTCACGGCAGGAGGCGAGCCCTCTGCCTTCGGTTTTGTCTTTCGGCCCCTGCCTTCGTGTGTCTTTCGGTAGGAGGCGGAGCTCCCCCTGCTCCTTTTATTTTTCCCGGCAGAGGGCAAAGCCCCCTCCCTATTTTTTTGTTGTCAGGGAGGGGCCGAGCCCCCTCTCTGTCTCTCTGTCTTACGAGATGCGAGGGAGGGACTCGACCCACTCCCATGTTTTTGTTTCGCCAGGGAGGGGCCGAGTCCCCTCTCTGTTTGTTTTTTTCGTCAGGGATGGGCCGAGCCCCCTCTCTGTTTGTTTTTTTCGTCAGGGATGGGCCGAGCCCCCTCCCTGTTTTTGTTTTCACCAGGGAGGGGCTGAGCCCCCACCCTGTCTTACGGGATGAGAGGGAAGGGCTTAGCCCCCTCCCTATTTTTTTTTTGCCAAGGAGGGGTCGAGCCCCCTCCCTGTCTGACGGGATGCGAGGGAGGGACTCTGACCCCTCCCTATTTTTTTTTTTCACCAGGGAGGGGTCGAGCCTCCTCCATGTATTATTTTGTATATTTGTGCTTTGCAGGTGCGTTGCTGAGCTAATTGCACAATACTTAGTGCTAAGCATCGCATGCGGCTAAAAATGCAATGCAAAAATAAATAAGGAAAAAATGCAAATGCAAATCAGGTAAATACCCGTGGTGAGTAAGTGATGCAAGCACATCACATGTTATTTATTTTCTTTGATGCAACACTTTTCTGTTCACGCACTCACTTAGTTGTGGATATCTAGGACTGCTTTGATGGAGTTTAGAGATCATGTTGAGCATGATTTTAATGTATGAAAATAAAAGTGTTCTTATTTTTGGAGTTCAGATTCCATGCTAGGAATGATAGTAGTTAGCGGGATATTGAGGTGTGTTTGCTGCAGGTACATGTTTGACATTGTTTTGATATAAATGATTTGAATGTATTGCAATGTTTGATGTGTCTCTATCCATGCTTGCATGAAGTTATTTTTCATTTGATTATGCCTTCCATGTGAAATTGTATCATGAAAACACACTTCAAATGAATGTATCATTTTATGAAATGTGATTTTATATTTCTAAATATCCTCGTGATGTGTATAAATATGATGTGATTGTGTTACACATAAAAATATTGAATTATCAATGCATGCATAATAGTTCATGGAATTGCATTTTATGTTAAACATGTTTGTGGTATAGAGGGGAAGAAAATTTACTCATTAACTAAAACAAAAAAATTGCTCACAAACAATCATCAAACAAGAATTAATAGATTAATTAGATATTTTTTTCATTATAGCATTATTATAATTCTCTTTTAACTGATGATGATAATATTCGTAACATTATAGAACAAAATTGCTGCAAGCCGTAAATGGATATATCGTAAGATAGTTGATAATGAGGTATCACATGAATATATGGACGATGTTGACAGTTTTATTGAATTCGCAATAGCAAGTGTCAATACAGTGGATCTCACCGGTCAGATCAGATGCCCTTGCATGATGTGTAAGAAAAATTGATTTGTAGAACCTCATGGTGTTAGACATCACTTATACAGGAAGGGTTTTGTTAGTGATTATCAGAATTGGACACTTTATGGTAAAAAATTTTGGAATAATTTTGACGTACGAGTGGATATGGTGCGCGATAATCCATATGTGGATTTGATATTTGATGCCGCAGGACCAGAAATAGGTTCTACTATGAAACTTAGTGATGTACCAACTAGGGTAGAGGAAGAAGCAAGAAATGATGCAGCTAGTAGATTTTATGACTTACTTAGAGATGTTGATAAGCCACTGTGGAATGGTTGCGAGAGTCACACTATCTTGTTTGCAGATCTTCAACTATTGAATTTGAAGTCAGAGTATAATTTGAGCCAATCATATTTTGACCGTCTGTGCTCTATTATGAAGAGTATGCTGCTCAATGATGAGAAATTGTCAGAAAATCTCTACAATGCGAAGGTTATGGTCAACGCTCTAGGTATGGGGTATCAAAAGATAGATGCTTGTCCAAATCACTACATGTTGTATTTCAAAGATCAAGAAAATAGCAGATGGTATGTTATCTGGTTGGAGCACACATGGGAGGTTGGCATGTTCGTACTGCATGAAGGATACAAAATCTTTTAGATTGACGCATGGAAGGAAGCCGTGTTGGTTTGATTGTCATTGTCGGTTTTTATTCAATAATCATACATTCCGACGACAAAGAAATGTGTTTCAAGTAGGCATAGTTGAAATAGAAGATCCATCTGCACGGTTGTTGAGCATAGAGATTTTAAGACGATTGCGATACTTTTCATATGAACGGACAAATGCCTGTAGTGCGAGACCTTTCCTTAGATTTGAGAAGGATTATAATTGGACAAAAAAATCTATATTTTGAGAAATACCATATTGGCCGACCTTATTGATATGACATAATATGGATGTGATGCATGTGGAGAAAAATGTGTTTGATAATGTGTTTAATACAGTAATGAATGTCAAAGGAAAAACGAAGGATAATTTAAAGGTCTGTATGGATTTAAAAGTAATATGTAAAAGACCAAAATTGGAACTCGAAGAGTACAATGGCAAATTATTGAAACCAAAGGCAAGGTACGTACTTGGACCAGATCAAGCAAAGCAGGTATGTCAGTGGTTGAGACAGTTGAGATTTCTGGATGGATACGTCTGTGACATTACTCAGACTGTGAAGATAGACGAAGGCCAATTGTATGGGTTGAAGAGCCATGATTGTCATGTTATCATGCAACAGTTGATTCTCCTAGCATTTCATGATTTGTTAGACAAACCTATATGGGGGTTTTTATCCGAGTTGAGTTGATTTTTTAGAACATTGTGTGCATTGAAAGTTGTAGTAGCTGAGGTAAAGAATCTCAAGGATTCCGTCGTCACTACTATTTGTCAACTAGAAAAGATATTTCCTCCAGCATTTTTTGACATTATGAAACATGTGATCATACACTTGCCATATGAACTTAGGGTTGGTGGTCCTGTGCAATATCGGTGGATGTACCCATTTGAAAGGTAAAATTTATTTTATATTTTTCTTTCTAATGCTATTAAAAATTAATTGTATTACGAGATGTATATTGTTGACAGGTGCATGTTTGACAAAAAAAAAAGGTTCGGAATAAAGCAAGAGTGAAGTGTTCAATTTGTGAGGCATACACTTTAGAAGAGATTTCAAATTTCTCATCTATATACTTTGAGCCTTACATTCCAACACGTTACACTTGCCTACCTCGTAATAATGATGGAGAACAAGTTATTGTGACTGAAAAACTATCAATATTTAAACCACTTGGGAAGGCCTTTGACAGTTGCCGATCAAGACTCTTGAAAGATCGAGAGCAAGACGCATCACAAATCTATATCCTTTTTAATTGCTCAGAGATCGACCCCTATATCAAGTAAGTATACATAATATGTTACACTTAGTTCTCTACGTACATGTTTTTATAATATAATTATTTGTTAAATGCAGACGATTTGATCTGAAGTTGCGAAGGAAACTTTCATATTTAACTGATTTAGAATTACAAAAGGAACGTGAAAATAAGTTTGTGGCATGGATGAAAAAGTTGGTAAGAACGATGACATGCATTCTTTTCGTGTGAACAACAATATGTTATTTAATTGGTATTGTTTACCATCATTGTTTATGCTTGTAGGTCCGTCATGGTGGTGTTTATGACAAAAAAATATGTGATTTACAAAATGGTCTGACCAAAGTTGTGCAATGTTACAACAGATATATCGTAAATAGTTATCGATTCCATAGAAAAGACTATGGTGCAAACAAGTCAATGATGAATAGTGGCGTGTGTATCCAGGGTAACAGTTACGGTGAAAATAAACTTGACTACTATGGTGTTATGGAAGAAATAATGGAGTTCACTTACTTAGGCATAAATAACAAGTTAACTTTATTCAAGTGTCATTGGTTTGATCTCACAACAACAAGAGTCGACAAAGCCTCAGGCATTGTGGAGGTGAATCATAAATCAATGTTTGGAATATATGAACCATTCATATTAGCCTCGCAAGCTCAACAAGTTTACTATACTTGATATCCGAGTACAAGGAAGTCATATAGAAATGAATGGTGGGAAGTTTGCAAGGTGAAATCTAAACTATACCTAGAGTATGAACAATTACAGAAAGACAAGTTAATTGAAGAGAGTGATTGCTATCAATCAGATAATATGTATGATTTCTCTTATGGTCACGATATCACACATCGTTTGCATGTCACATCTCCATTGTTCGATGGCACACGCATAGAAGAATGTGATCCAAATGATATACCAAGTGGATGGACGCCCAATGTAGAAGAAGACGAAGATGACAAAGAGGAGGAGGAAAAAAAAGAATATGAAAGTGAAATAAGTGATGAGGAAGCATACTCGATCTACTAAAATATATGTTTGAGTGCTATGAATGATTTGAATGTATTACCATATTTGATGATGTAGTAGTTAATAGAATATTGGAGTGTGTTTGCTGCAGGTACATATTTGATATTGATATGCTATGAATGATTTAAAGGTATTGCCATGTTTAATGTGACTGTATCCATGCTTGCATAAAGTTATTTTCGATTTTAATATGTATCCATGAAATTGCATATCATGTAACTGATCCAAATAACAATTTTATTTGTTAGAATATGATTCATGGAGGTCACAGTGGTCGAGGACCAAGTGGAGGCCGTGGGACATCATTAGGTAAATGTCTTTGTGTTATATTTAAATATAGGCATTCATTATGTTTTTGCTTATATGTTGATATAAACATTGTTATTTCAATAATTGTATACTTGTATTAGTTTAAATGTGCATTGTGTGAATTTCTAACTCATTGTTCTGTAGGTGATGTTTCACCTACACATGACCCACCTACACCAGTTACTCATATACATCACGAGAAAACGCCGAATGCAAGGTCTTCTCAGTGTGACACATAATGACTTATTGAAATAGTGTATATCGATAGTCGACTGTAACTATTTCAGTGTTACTTATCTAATACTTATCTTATAAATAGTGTATATCGATAATCCATTGTTAATGTGTATCAATTCATGTGTAGTGCGAGGTTCGAGCAGCAAGAAGTAATACGAGAAATTATAAAGTCACTACTGCAGCATCTTTCAGGATCGGTCGTGCAATGAAAAAAAGTACCCGACAAAGATGTTGGACAGATTAATGTCCTCATTCATGGTATGTAATCGTTTATCATAACTAATGTGTTTCATATTTATTTTTTTGTTATACTCATGTGTGCTAACTTTCTGAAAGTATTTGTAGGTTTCTCACCGCTTCGCGACTACGAACGAGGAAAAAGACGCGAGGGTAGTGTGGCAGAAGGTGGCTGCTAATCGATTTGTCGACATACTACACAATATGAAGACTACAACAAAAAAAGCAACTGATGGGATAGATAATTTACTGCAATGGAAGGGCCATGGGACTTCTACTATCAGGAGAGATTATTGGGAGGGCATGTGCGACAAGTGGGCGAGCAATAAATTTCGAAACCGCTCAGCAAATGTTGCATAAAATCGAGCGAAGATGCCTGATGCCCATCTACACACAGGTGGATCTAGGACTTTTGGGAACTAACATAAGAAAATGGTAACTCATCAATATATATATATATATATATATATATTATCAAATTTGTAAGTATTTTTGCATACTTATTAATTGATTTTTTTATCATTTAACATTATAGGAATCAGAAAAAGGAGGCATTGTGTCTTATAAGGATGTGTTTATTGAAACACATAAATGTAAAAGCGTAGAAGATTTTGTATCAAAGAAGGCGAGAGCGACATCAGTATGCATTTATTGTATTAATAAACATTGTAATATACAAGTTACTATGAATTACATTATCATAAGCAATATAATTCTTAATTATTAATTTATATTGTAATCATTACTTTGTAAGAGTCATACGAGCAACAAATGGTAGAGCGATATGATGATGACTACTCAACATCCGTATTTTGATCCTGCAGTATGGGTGACTGCAACTGGTGAACCCAAAAAGGGTCGTGTGTTTGGGTTTGGGAGTAACGTGAATACCAAGTAGTCATTGCCTCCTGCAGCCATGACTCGCAAAGTTCTCCCGCCAACATCAACTCTCAACGTCCTATTGACCCTACTATGTCTTGGGAGGGTGTCTGTCAGCATCTTAAGGATAAAATGTAGTATTTTTTAAATGAAATCATTCCCAACATTGTCTATAATGAGTTGTGCAACTTTTTTCGGGATAGGGAAACTTCGTTTGCATTCAACATGAGCTCCGGTGCCCGTCAGATATAAAGATTCATGTCATTTGTTTCATGTTGTTAGATTTCAAGCTAGTATATGCAGGATTGAATATATATATATGCATGATTGACTCACTATGAAATATTTTGACACCTTTAGAACACATATATGCATGATTGATTCACTATACAATTTTTATGACACCCTTATAATACATATACGCATGATTGAATCACTATGAAAGTTTTTTTACAACCTTACAACACATATATGCATGATTTCATCATTTTAAAATTTTCTTAGTGCCTTATAACACATATATGCATGATTGAATCACTATAAAAGTTTTTTGACAACCTTAGAACGCATATAAGCATGCTTTCATCACTATGACAACCTTAGAACACACATGAGCACGCTATTACCATATATGGAAATTTTTTAATGCCTTATAACACATATATGCATGATTAAATCACATATAAAGTTTTTTTACTGTCTTAGAACACATATGAGCATGATTGAATCACTATGAAAGTTTTTTTACTGTCTTATAACACATATGAGTATGATTTAGCATATATGAAAGTTTTTTGACAGCCTTATAACACATATATGCATGATTGAATCAATATGAAAGTTTTTTGACAATCTTAGAACACATATATGCATGATTGAATCAATATAAAAGTTTTTTGACAACCTTAGAACACATATATGCATGATTGAATCACTATGAAAGTTTTTTGACAACCTTAGAACACATACAAGCATGCTTTCATCACTATGAAATTGTTTTACTGCCTTAGAACACACATATGCATGATTGAATTACTATAAAATTTTCCTTAGAACACATATATGCATGATTGAATCAATAAGAAAGTTTTTTTACTGCCTTAGAACACATATGAGCATGATTGAATCACTATGAAAGTTTATTTACAACCTTAGAACACATATAAGAATAATTTCATCACTATGAAAGTTTTTTGACTGTCTTATAACACATATATGCATGATTGTGATACATAACACATTTATTTGACAACTTTATGTATGATTGAATCACTATAATTTTTTTCCAGTCTTAGAATACATATCTGAATTCTGTTAATGTTCTTCAGTTTATTGCTAGTCTATGTGTCATTCAGCCATTTACTTTATTGCATTAGATTATGTGCATTACATATAATTTATTTCATTATAATTTGCTTATAAATACTAACATTTTGGTTTTCTTTTAGGATGCTCGAGATGATCAACGTAGAGGAGCTGATGGAGGCATAGAGAGAGGGGCAAATCGAGAAAATGAAGAGGATGATGCTCAGAATCTTGGCGAGGATTAGATTCATGTGTTTAATTTGTTTGACGTACTTGTAACTAATTATAACTTGGCAAGGACTGTATTTGGTTGTTAAAGTTGTTTAACTTAGAACTTGTGTTAAATTTGTTTCACCTGTATATGTATTTTTTATGTGTACTTTGTTTTTTATAAGCACGTTATATGAATTTTATAACGAGAAATTTTTCTCGAGTTTTATATTTCAAAAAAAAAATATTTATTTTTTTAAATTAGCGACCGATTAGCAACAAATATTATTCGTCGCTACTCCGTCGCTAATTTAAATTAGTCGATGGCTTGCGAAAAAATTTAAGTCATCGCTAATGTCCGTCACCAAATTGGCAACAAACATTAGAGACATATATGTATCTTTCGTTACATCTTAGTGAGGGATTAAATTTCGTCGCATAACCAAATCAGTCTCTATTTAACGAAGGATTAGCGATGAACATGATCCACAAGTAATCCAACACTAAGTAGCGACGGATAAATTCTGTCATAGTTTAGCGACTAGGGTTATGCGACAGACCCTATCTGTCGCTAATCCGTCGCTAAACATGTTAGCAATAGATTTTGCGATGGATTAGCAGTAGGTAGAGTCCATCGCTAATACACATTTTTCTTGTAGTGTCTATTCAATAAAGTGAATCTAATCTTGGAAATCACCAGGGTAACAATGCGCTCCTTTCTTGCTTGCTCCCATTCACCCACCACCACTGAATCTCACAGTGCCATTGTTGGATCATGGCACTGGTCCATTCCATTCTCTTTGACTGAGAGAGAGGGCACATTTTTTCTGTGGTCAAATCAAGTGATATATCAAAACACAAAAAGTTTGTGTTTTGAAATCACTACCGTCACTGTATAAACTGTGGGGCCAACCAAAAGTCCTCATGTCATGCTTACACTTAGATTAAAACTATGGACGGTGGTGATTTCAAAACACGATTTTTTTGTCAATGGACATATCACTTGATCTGACCATTTTTTTTCAATTCTCAAAACCTCATAGCTGCACCTTCATGGTCCCTCTCATCAATTTGGAATCTTCACGTGCATGGGAATTAGCATGTGCATCCCCATATGAGAGAGAGATAGCACATCTTTAGGTATTGAACTCCCGACATTCTTCAGCTTGAACGTCTTAACGTGACTCATGTAGCCAGTTATGCATAACTTAGGGGCGGAGCTAGGAATCTAAACTAGGGTGAGCACAAATGTACAATAAAAAGGATAATATAGTTAGTAATAAATTATACTAATAATATGTTAAAAAATAGTTATTCTAAAGCATACCTTTTACAATTGGCATCTTCACTTTTTACTATTTAGAAAACAATTCATAATTGATTTATTTCTAATTGATAACAAAATATTAATTGATAAAAGCACAAACCTCTCATCTATGCTAATTGATTAAAAAAATAAAATTCTTAATATTTTAACCAAAATCAAGCACTCATTATTCATGGATTCATGTGCTTAATGCTAATTGAAAAAGAAAAATACATAAAAACCCTAAAACCATAAGGAAACGTGGATGTCAATTTAAAAAAAACAAATCAGAACCCTAATTCCTACAAACAACATAAATTATGTATTTATGCTAATTAATAAGAAAAAAACCTAATATTCTACTAAAATTATTCGTGGGATTCATGCCTAGTGGTAATTAGTAAAACACAAAAAAACAAAAAACTCTTGAAACCATAACTAAACATTTATGTCATTCTAAAAAGAAACTAAATCAAAACCCTAAATCGTAACAAACATCATTTACAAATGTGTTAATTAAAAAATAAAACCCTTAAAATTCTAACAAAAATCAATCATGCATTCATGAAATCATGTTTAATGTTGATTGAGAAAGAATACATACACACAAATACCTAATTAAATATCCATATCATTTGAAAACCCCCCAAAAAAAACTTAAATCCTAACAAAAATAAAAAATTTAAGGGTTTGATTAGTGATAACTAGAGTCAAGCATTCTATATATTAATGTAATCATGCTTCGTGATAATTGAAAAGAAAAAGAACACAAAAAAACCTTAAAACCCTAATTAAGAAAATTTCGATTTTCCAATTTTGTTTTCTTTCATGGTGTTCTGAATTATGATTGTCTTTCATTCTGTGCTTCATTTCTGAGATAATTGCTGAAATCTTGTGGACGAATGCATATTTTGCTCCAGCTTTTTTTAGCTATCTCTTAAGAAAATGCCTATTTTCATTCCAAGGTGTTGTTTAGTTCCACACCGCAATTTGCATTTGAAACGAACTCTGTGGACAACCTGAACATAATCTTTTTTGTTTCTTTCACAAGTTTGAAATGGCCTAAAAATGGTTCATTTGAAATGAACTCAGGTGCTTGCTTGTTCATGCTTAAATTGAGCAAAGGTTGGTTAGATAATCCTTTTAGTTGTGGATGAAATGGGCTAAGTTGGGAAACTGTATTCTTTTTCAAAAGGCTTGGGGGTTACTATTAGAATTTAAAGGAAGCATTTTTTTCTGTTCTTCAGTCATTTTTGAGCATGCAGTTATATATATATATATATATATATATATATATATATATATATATATAGAGAGAGAGAGAGAGAGAGAGAGAGAGAGAGAGAAAGAGAGAGAGAGAGTTAAGGTCAAATGGGGGCACGAAAAAGAGGTCGGGTCGTGTGGTGCTCACCCTGGCCCGATCTCTCATTGGGTGAGCAGTTGGGTCAGGGTGCACTGCACACCTTGACCCGACTTTCACTGGGTCACCTTAAGCCCTCTATTAAGGGGATTGTTTGGTTGCCCACCCTGGCCTCAATGTGTCTCCGCCACTGGCATAACCTTTATGAGCAATAAGGCTGGTAAAGCAACCGAATGAATCGAACAAGGCATGTTTGGGCTTGGCTTGTTTACTAGTGAATTGAGCTCGTGTTTGTGTTCAGCCGAGCCGAGCTTGAGTTAGCTTGTGTAAAATATATGATGTTATATATATATATACACAGGAAAAATGACCGTAATGTACAATAAAAGTAACCTGTTTTTTTTAAAAAACCCACAATTCGAGATATTCTTTTCATGTCCAATATCGCAAATAGTCAGCGTTAAAATATCTCGTTTACCCTTCGCATGTGAAAAATTGATAAAATTTGCACAATATATCACTGTGTTTCTCTGGTACTGCATACACTCACTTAAAATGAGGTCCACACATTTTTTTTCGGACTTCACAAATTTGCATAAAATTACATGTAAACTTCCTCTTAACCTTGAACAAATTGAAGAAGTTTTTATATATTTTATGCGGACTTGAGGAAGTCCCCACATATTTTATGCAAACTTCCTCAAGTTCGCATAAAATATATAAAAACTTCTTCAATTTGTTCAAGTTTAACATGAAGTTCACAAAAAAAAAGGTGCAAACCTCATTGTAAATGGGCGTATGCAGAGCGATATATCACACGAATTTCAGCATTTCTGCGTATGCGAAGAGTAAAAGGGACATTTCAACACTAACTATTTGCGATTTTGAACATGGGAGAGAATATAAAAAATTATAGAGTTTTAGTAAAACACATCAAATTTTTTGTACAGTATGATCATTTTTCATATTTTTTTATATATTTTGCTATATATATTGTTTATATATTACACTTAATAGTTCATATTTTATGTATGTAATTTTCATGCATCCTTTTTTTTTTGTATAGATATTTCATGCATTTTTTTTTTATGTATACGAGCTCTCCCGAGCCAAACACCCTATGTTTGGACTGACTCATTTAATCACATCAACCCAAACCAAACCAATCCATGAGCTGCTCGGTTTGTTTACCAACCCTATTGCCAAAAAATAGCCTGGGGCCTTCATGTCATGGCTGTGGTGTTTAGGGGTTGGCATCAGGCCCAGCTCAGCCCGAGCCCGTTTAGAGCTTGGCCTGCAGGGCTTTAAGTGTGGCCCAGTTTGAAGATGGCCCAACCCATTTACTAATGGGGTGAGTTTTGCCGGGTTCTTAAGGAGCTCGGGTTTAAAGAACATCACATGACCCGATTCATTGCTAATGGACCAATGTGAAGCAGGCTAGACCGGCCCAAACCTATTTGTAGGTTATTTTTAAATAAAACTAATAAATAATTAACAAGTTTTCATGTACCCAACTAATTATATTTCTAGTTTTCATAAAATTAATAAAACTAATTAGGTAAATAATAATAATTATTAAGTTACTATGCAATTAATTAATTAAAAAAATTTGTACTATTAAAAAATTAAGTTTTCATTCATTATGCTGCTCATCTCTACCTCATAAGGGGACAGACTATTTTTGGCCCTAAGTTCATTGACACAAGACCGGACACACTTATGGCATGTACAAACTATAGTTTGATCATATTTGCCCACAAGGGCTTCTTTCATTTGGTAGGGGTGACTTGTGAATGTCACCAAGTTTATGGGACATCACAAGTTCAAAACCCATGGGTAGCGTTGGAAGGTCGAAGCAGTGGGCAGCCAAGTTTAAGGGATGTCACAAGTTTTAATAATATTTTTATTAATATATATTGAAACAATAAAAATATTTTTAATCAATTAAATGAGAAAAAAATATATATTTTCACATCCTATTTTTAAAAAAATTTAAACGAACGTCTACTTCTTTGTTGACCAATTTTGTGTTGCTACTTGGCTTCGATTTTTCAATTGCTAATGATGTTTTTACACCCATCCCCCGTTGGAAATTTTCCATTTATGTTTTATTGAGCTATGTTTGGAAACTGGTTAGAGTAAGAGTTAAGGGTCAAGTTTAAAAAAGATGACTGATAAAACCATAAGTTTCGTGTTTAAAATCATGATATTTTAAAAGACCAAAATTATCAAAGTATTCCCAAAATGTTTAAGATCATGATATTTTAAAAGATCAAAACTATGAAAGTATTTTGAAAATGTTTAAGATCATGATATTATAGAAGACCAAAAATATCATAATATTTTAAAATATTTTCACCGTTTAAACGGCTGAGCAAATATCATGATAGGAGCTGTCGTGAAGACGTTACAGGTTCAAAACCCAGTGATACAATTGAATAACTGGTGGTGGTCGGCCTAACCCCAGCTTTCCTTTCAAAATAAAATTAGGATATGTTTATGAAAATATTTCAAAAATCTTGCTATGGCCAGTGGGGAAGATTAGATGACCTATTAACATGGTCATGATTAGTGCTGTGAGAGGCGTACGCCTCAGTACCTGAAGCGTATGCCTCAAAGGCGAATCACACGCTCAAGGTACTGAGGCATTGCAGTGAGGCATTTCAGGCTTAAAACGCACGCTTCACTCATGTGAAGCACACACCTCAAGTTGAAACGCGCTTTGCTTCTAAAGCGTATGCATCATGACACCGTTTCTTCATTTGTGTAGTCCCTACAAACCGCCACTTTCCTGCCAAAATCCGCCTCCAGAAAACCACCCCGATACCAGAAAAACCACCGGACCCAAGATGATCACGACGACAGATTTCTATCACATGATGACAGCGGTTGTTCCGCTCTATGTGGCGATGATCCTAGCCTGCGTTACTACACCCTGATGCAGAGGTCCCAAGTCGCGTCTGACCACCTCACCTTCCCCTCCTTCGTCAAGGCCTGCGCGGCGCTTGCGAATCTCCCACTCGATAGAGCCCTTCATGGACGGATTCTGAGCTGCGGGCTGGTTCGTGACCCCTTCATCGTGAGCTCCATGATCGGTATGTACTAGAAATCTGGTGGGGTTGGTGATGCATGCCAATTGTTCGAAGAAATGCCTCAACGAGATGTTATTGCTTGGAACGCCATGATTGTTGGGTTCCTGAAGAGGGAGGACGTGGGGTCTGCTCGGGCTTTATTCGAGTCGACGTCTGCGGAGAGGTCTTTGGTTACCTGAAACACCATGATCACCGGCCTAGCGCAGAATGGGATGTCGATGGAAGGCGCTCAGGCTTTTTCGGCGGATGCAAGCTGAGGGCTTGACGCCGAATGAAGTCACGTTGGTTGGTGTTCTTTCAGCTTGTGCTAAATTGGGTGCGCTGGAGGTCGGGAAATGGGTGCACAGGTACATCGAGAAGAACAACATTAAGCTGAGTGTTTTCTTGAGTAATTCTCTCATAGATATGTACGTGAAAGGTGAAACTTTGAAATACGCACACCAAGTGTTTGATGGTATGTGTGAGAGGACAGTGGTCTTGAAGCTTATTTTATTATTTTGATCATGAAGCTTACGCTCCAACGCCTCGAGGCTTACGCCTCGCTTCATAACATGCTCAACGCCTTGCTTCGCCTCATCGCATTTAACAACCTTGGTCATGATGAACATATTGAAACCTTGAGATTCTGACATTTCAAATTCGAACTTTAATTGCACCTCAACATTTAGGTGAGGGTGCTAAGCGACCCGATTTAATCCTGTCTAATATTCGAATCCAACAAAATTATTCTGCAGAATTTAATTGACCTGAATGCATATATAGATTGGATTCAGACTTATTTGCTCAGATTTTTCATATCCAAATCAGCATTTTTGACAAATAGACATTAGGATCTGGATTTTATCCAGTCTATTTAAACATTTACAGAAAACAGTAATTACATTGCTATAATTACTAGGATATGAACTAGATAAGAGAAGCAATGAGTGAAGCGGAAGCAAAAAAGCAAGTGTTAAAAAGTAGTATGAAGCGCGAAAAATATGTATGTGAAATTTGAAAAAGCCTTTAGAATTGAAAAGATGGGAAAACAAATAAAAAGTGATGTGATATTAACGGGAAAGTTAACATATAAGAAACGCGCCCTACGTTTGGAAACAAAAAAATTGTCTATGAGAAGTTTTGATATAATAACTTTTATAAATAAAAGATTTTCACTTGTTTGTGTTGTATGAAAAAAAAAACAGAATAAAATATGTGAGAAAAATGAGAGGGAGAAAGGGTCCCAGAGGTGGTTGACCACACTCAAGAGAGAGAGAGAGAGAGGGAAAGATGGTCGACCACATCGAAGAGTAGGGATGACAATGGACCGGGGGACAATGGGGCCCCACCCCGCCTCTCCTCGTTTGGACCGGGGATGAAGGGCATGAAACGAGGATGGAGGCGGGGATGAAGGTTAAAATCTATCCCCGTGTAGGGATAGAGGCTGGGATGGACTTACGCTTTCCCCCGCTTCGCCTCATCCTCGTCCCAATCCCTGCCTTGCCCCATCCCGCCCCGTTCTCAATCCTTCAAGGAATGACTATATACCGAGGGGAAACGAAGCGCCGCCCCGCCTCACCCCCGTTTGGATGGGGGATGGAGGACTTGAAAAGGGGATGGAGGCGGGGGTGGAGGTTAAAATCCATCCCCGTGCGGGGATGGAGGTTCAGATTTTGAGATGGGGCGGGGATGGAGACCTTGTCCCCCACCCCCGCCCCTGCCCCGGTCCACTGCCATCCCTATCCAAGAGGTGGTTTCGAGCATGAGAGAGAGAGGGTCGATCAACCCTTGAAGAGAGAGAGAGAGAGCCGAAAGAATATCAACATTAATACTCATGAAGATCAACAAAATGTTGAACCCATGAACCAGACACAGAAGAAACAAAGCTAAAATATAGAAAAAACAAAGCTAAAGAAAAGAAACTACAGACGGAAGAAACAAAGCATGAGAGAGAGAGAGAGAGAGAGAGAGAGAGAGAGAGAGAGAGAGAGAGGTGGATGTGTTGCGGGTGGATGGTTGCCTTGGTCAAAAAGTTCTTTCGCCTATTAGGTGGAAGAATTTTTCTTATAAAAAATCACACTTAGAAAAACTTTTCTTTCAAAAATTTAATGTCGTTTGGAATGGTTGAAAAAGTTATCATTTTTTCTTACATTTTTTCTACCATTTTCTAGCTTCTAAACGAAACCTTAACATGGGAAGCAAAAAAAGAGGCAAGTGGGATGCTGAACTGAAGCAACTTTGATGTGACGATGAAACGTGAAAAATGCTTTTCAGGTGTGGATGGCAAACACGCTTCTCATTACATAAGAAGCGAGTATCCCCTTCTTGAGAAGAAGTGTGGTGCTTCACGGATTGGAAAAATAAGTTTCACAAGCGATTGTCGAAGCATTTGAGAGGTGAAAAGACAACATATAAAAAAGCAGAAATTGAAACGACACAGAAGCTGATAAAAACCGATAAAAAATCTACAGGAAAGCTAGAGAGAAGCGACTTTGAAGTGAGAGGAAACGCATGACAAAGGATTTCAGAAGCGAGTGGGAAACACGCTTCTCATTACATAAGAAGCAAGTTTCCCCTCATTATAAGAAGTGTGGTGCTTCACATATAGAAAGCACGCTACTTATCTTAGTAAGGTGTTTTTGGTATCTTTTGCATAAAACTCTTGTTACTAGCCTTCTTTTAGGATATATTCACTACTACCAAGTAAGATTTGGATCCATACCTAACTCTACAATGCTTAGGGATAGCGTGTCAGATGTTATTGACATCCAACCCAAATCTAGATCTGTTGAGTTGAATTTGGTAGCCAAAGTTGGATCCAAATTCGAAAGAGTTTTGCATCTGAATCCGACTAAAGTCTGAATCTGATTATGTGTAAATGTTGGATTTTAAGCTAGTCTGATCCGGATTTGGTTTTAGCTGAACCTATCCAACTCCAAATTTGATTAGGTCAGATTTGATTACGTCAAACTTGGTAATGCTTATATCCGACTGAGTCCTTCCCGGTTACATCCCTATCAATCCCTGAACTACTAGATCCAGATCTGAAATTTCTCAAAACACACATCAAGCACAGATCTCCATTTGTCCAGCCCTATCCATTTTTTCACCCCTACGCTGAAGATATGGATCAGAACCGACCCATATCTATATTCAAGAATATGGAGCCTGTACCAGTAGCATGTGACAAATGAGATTGGATACATACGGGATCATGCTTGATCTGAATCCGATCTGACATATGCAATAGATATTAATAGAGTCCAGATCTCATCTAAGGGCCCATATCCGAAAACAAATTGTTCCACACAGATCAGATATCCAACCAAATTTCAGGATTTTCTTGACAAAGGAAAAAATCAAACGGTAAACTAAAAAAATAAACTTTCCTTTTAAAGAAAATATCAGGAAAATATCGCCCCTCAGAAGATTCTAAAATTTTAAGAAATATCTAAATAAAGAAATATTTTAAAAAAAAATTACCAAAAAAAATTCGGACGTCATGATATTTAGAAAACCGTCAATATTTTAAAACTACCCCAAGTTTAAGGAGATTTTATCTGTTTGACCCTTGTTTTTGAAAAAGCCGAGTGATGGCGGAGGGCGGAATCTGCGCCGAGGCCTACCCCGAGAGGCGGCGACCGCCTAAATCTGTCGCCGGAATTCCGTCGTACTCCTTGTCTCCTCCTGCCGTAGGCGGCGAGGCTTCTTCCTATTGCAGCCGCAGAAGTTGCGCCGGCGGGTCCTCGCCGGAGCCCCACCTTTCCGAGGGTTCCGGCGGGGGGAATCTAGAGTTATGTTTAGCTTCCGCCTGTGAGATCGAGGAGTCCGTCGAGAGTGGTGTTGGTCGCCCCAACCGGTGCGTTGTGTGTATGTGTGTGATCTGAAAATTAGGTTTTTTTTTTCAGTTTTTTCTCTTGTGGGATTCCCGAAGAAAGGGGTTTTCTTATTTTGGTTGGGTGGGAGACTGCAGAAGAACCAGAAGAGGTTCAAGGAGTGGGATTCTTTCTCTGCAGCAGCAACGGGTTCGGATTAGCCGGCGGAAGAGTACTCGGACAATGGGGGGCGTTTCGGGGTTTTCGGGATTCCGGAGGGATTTGGCTGAATTGAGGGCGGGATTCGAATCGAGTTCACAGGACGATAGCGGGGCGGTTGAGATGCTCGGGCTGCCTTTGGGGATGTCCATGGCCGCAGTTTTTGCTAAGGTGGGTATCAGTTGTTTGTCTATAAAGGCCTTTTTTCTTTCTTTACTTTTTTGGTGTTTTAGTTGTCTCTGTTTAAATGGGTATATTCTTGTGTATCTGTAACAAAAGAGATGGTTTTGCTTTTCAATTTTGCATAATTTAGAATATGAGATCAATGTCTATCATATCTGTTGAAATTGGACAACCTGTTCAGAGGGGAAGCGTGTGGAAAAGAATTTGCATTCTCAAATGTTTGGACTTCCCTCCCGGAAATCATGATTCAATGTGTTGTGCATGGTGTTTTTCAAAAAAAAAAAAAAAATCTTGGGGAGCTTTTGGTGCTAGTATAGCTTGCTTCATGGGATGCTAATGGTTATAAAAATCCGTCACTATAATCATCGACGTACATTTCAAATCTATCGCATGCCTAGTTCTCCGATGCCTTTTCCAAAGAAGTTCTTCACTAGCAGTTTGTTTCATTTTCAAATAAACCTTCATGCTTGCTATATTTTTTTCCTCCTAATTATATTCTATTGTAAAATAATAGCTAAAACACATACTCAATCACATAAGTGATTTGCTTTGAGTCACGCATATAAGCACTATCTTTAAAGCAACAGGATCGATTCCTCGGTGCAATAGAGTTTACTGCAACTTTGCCTACAGGATACAACCAAGACATGCCTTATCATGTTAAACACGACCCCAACTTGCACTATAGAAGCTGCCTACCACAATACGATCACCTTTGAGTATCTTTAGATAAAAAAATGTGACGGATAAGATACAAGAGGATAAAGGGGATTATAATCTCACAAAAGAATCCTAGTATGTATAAGCTTAGGTGAATAAATGTCCAACGGCCATGGATAAATGTCCAACAGTCACAAATAAATGTATAATGATCATATTCCAATGGCTAGTAGTTAACTATCAGATAACGACCAAAAAAATTAAGTGTCCAATGGGATGATAATGGCTAACTCATTTAAGGCTCTAACGGTCAACAATCAATTCCTCTAACAGCCAATTTTGGAAAGTGTAGAAAGTCAAAGTCATAACCATGAGTTTGCCTAGCTAGGTGGCTTAGTCAAAGACAAGTCAAACATGATCAAGAGTATAAGCTCAGAAAATGCATAATTTTGAGACAAAATTCCAATAATCTTTACTTGGATCAAAATTATGATTAGTGTAAAGCTACTCATGAAGCTTCTATGCATAAATTAAGGTATCTTTTGTGTTTGAACCTTCACTCAGTGTTACTTTGTCATTATAAGACCCGATCATTAGTAGCCTAGCTTTGAACTAAAGATCTTAATGGACTTTTGAGACTCCATAACACACACATTCACTTTAGGTGATATATGTGTCTATCATATAGCACATTAAGGGTTCTACACAATATCCCGGATTCATTAGTACTCTAGAGACAATGCTAAATCTCATGGAAGGCGACCCCACCTTCACACTCATATAGGTAAGTTCGTCAAATGTGATAAACATATTTGAAAAACCTTAGCCATAAGGCATACAAATCTCATTAAGAGTTCTATATAAACTCATCCTAAAGATCACATGTTTTAAGCACTTACCATCAGGAATGTAATAAAGCTACTCTCTATCTTTATATTCATATAAGTGCTCATCCAATTTCTTTGGTGACTTGTTCTTCCCATTGAACCACTAAACTTGCTAGTGATCCATATCATGTGGTTGGGTTTCCATCACAAGGAATTGTTTTTAATAGGTTTTAGTTCCATTCCCCACGATGTACATTATCATCTCTCAATGGCCCTTTAAATGAGAATGTCATTCTCATGCAAAAAATTTAATTACTCAATTTTTTAAGAATTGTACTTGAGTATCATCTCTCAAGGGACCTTCTTCCTCTTTTCTTCTTCCTTTCTCCTTTTCTTCTTCTTTTTCTTCTTCTTCTTCTTCTTCTTCTTCTTCCCTTCCTCTGCTGCTGCCTCTTCTTTCTTCCTCCTTTCTTCTTCTTCTTCCTCTATGCAATTAATTGACTTTGCATGTGATTATGTATGTACATGTAATTGACTGTGTATGTGTTGATTTTTGTAAAGATTGTGTGTCCTACTCCTGTTCATGAATGTTTTATTGACTTTTTTCACTTTTCACCTTTTTTCAATTTAAATCTGGATTTGGTGTTTTTTTGAATTTGTGCCCGTTTGTGATATTAGAACACGGAAACTGAATTATATTGTCAGTAGGGCCATCAATAAACTGAAATTGGTTTAGTGGTGTTAAGATTTTCATAAACTGGAATCATAGACATGTATTAAATTGCTAATGCTAATCTGCATTTTTTTTATGATGACATAATGTTGAGAAATTTGATTGTTAGAGATTTTGTTATTGAATGCTCATATTTTATTTCTTAGATACTTACATAGACCAAGTTGTTGCATTAATGTTACTTTTACATGTTAGTATCACATTTTTCGATATTTATTTGAGATTTTCTATTTTTTATTGGTTGTTGCTTCATCAATAAAGCATCTCTTCTATTTATTTGTGTATATATATTAAAGTTTTTTTAAGTTTTTTTTTTTTAAAAATTCTGAGGCTTATGCTTTACGCCTTGAGGCTTACACCTCACTTCGCTTTTTGGTGGAGCGTGTTGCTATGCCTCGATGTTTTTCACAACATTAGTCATGACCATGAGCTTAGCCTAGCTAGGTGGCTTAGTAAAAAACAAGTCAAACATGGTCAAGAGTATAATCTCGGTAAATGCAACGGTCACGAATAAATGTATAATGGTCATATTGCAATGGCTAGTGGTTAACAGTCAGATAACAGCCAAAACAATTAAGTGTCCAATAGGCCGATAATGGTTAAGAGTCTAACTGTCAACAATCAATTCCTCTGACAGCCAATTTTGGAAAAGTGTAGAAAGTCAAAGACGACCATGAGCTTAGCCTAGCTAGGTGGCTTGATAAAAAACAAATCAAACATGATCAAGAGTATAAGTTTGGTAAATGCATAATTTTGAGACACAATTTCAACATCTGCTTTGTTAGAAGAAATTGAATGATAATATGGTATGGTGACAGTCTGCATCAAGAATTAAGGGCTCAAAATTTTGAAAATGCTTTGCAATTTCCAACTCGCAGCACAGAGTTGTGCAGTTCAAAACCTTGTCGCAGTTGCACAGTTATCAGTTGCTACTCAATGTTCATGTGTTGTATTAGTAAATGTAAGTTTGTAATGAATAATCTAGCAATTTTAGTTTATTTTACTTCAAAATTTTTGAAGTAACCATGCATTAGTCTTTTGTGGTTTTGTTTATCTATTATTGCCCATTGTTAAAGATGGAAAATTTTGCCCTGATTTTAGGTTCTTGATGGTGCGAACGCCCCTGGAGAGAGGATATCTTCTGATCATCTTTCAAAGGTACTTTTTTGCTTTATTTCTATTGTCTGCATGCAAGATGGATAGTATACATCAATAGACTATATGCTTATTGACATAGGACACAAATGTTGCTTTAAAATTGTTAACACATAATCACGTAAGGAATTTGCTTGGAGGCACACATATAACTGCTATCTTTAAAGCAATGATTGTCTCACTAGGATCGATTCCTCGGTGCAATAGGTTGACTGCAACTTTTCTTCTAGGATAAAACCAAGTCACAGCTCGCGTTATACACTACCGCAACTTTCACTATGGTGGCTGTCTACCACGACAAGATCACATTTGAGTAGCTTTAAATAGAAAAGGTGAGGGAAGAGATATCCGAGAATGAAAGGGATTATAATCTCACAAAAGAATCCTAGTAACTATAAGCTCAGGTGAATAAATGTCCAACGGTCATGAATAAATGTTCAACAGTCGCAAATAAATGTTCAATGGCCACAAATAAATGTATAACGGTCATATTCCAATGGCTAGTGGTTAACTGCTAGATGACGGCCAAAACAATTAATTGTCCAATGGGCTGATAACGACTAACTCATTTAAGGGTCTAATGGTCAACAATCCATTCCTGTAACAGCCAATTTTCGAAAAGTGTAAAAAGTCAAAGTCATGACTGTTAAATTATGTAATCAAACTTGTAATTTCGTATATATATTTTATATATATAAGGTAATACATATACATATATATAATATATGTATATGTATTTACCAATTATATATATAAAATATATATAGTCATAGTAAGGGTAGTTTAGGAATTTTACACATATTCTTTTTCAAGAATATGTTTTTTTTGTATTTTCTTTTTTCTTTTTCTTTTTGTATTTTTGTTTTTTGCATTTAATGCATTGTACATGCATTGGGAGGGGCCCAACCCACTAGTCGTTGGACCCCTCCAACGGTCACAAATGTGACCGTTGGAGGGGCTCCAACGACTATGTGGAGCCCCTCCCAAGGCCTCCTCCAAGCCCTATTTATATGGGCAGCTCCTCTTGTATTTCGTTAAGGGATTTGGGATTATAGCCCAACCTCTTTAGTGTTTATGAAACTTATGGGTGCAAGTGCACATTTGTGATTCGGTGTGTTGTGTTTGTTGTGCACAAGTGTTCTTGGGTGTGTATGTTCACACATTTATTCTTAAGGTTGTTGTGTTATCGACTAAAGTATCTTGTTGAAGATACTTTTACATGGTATCAAAGCCTCGTTGAAGAAGAAGAATTGCGACTCGCCTTCTTTTGCATTCCTCGGGAAGCGTGCCTTCAAGTTTTTTGAAATCAAAGAGGATCATCTTCTTCGAGCAATATTTTAGGAGCTCCTTTTGTCAAGAAAGACGCAAAAAGTAATTAAGGTACATACTATCTCTTGCATTCTTTCCTCTCTAATGGGCGAAAAAGACTCCCATTTCTCTCTTGGGTTTAAGCTTAATGGCTCAAACTATCATGTTTGGGCCGGTAATATGGAAGCCCATATTAAAGGAAAGGGGCTTTGGGGTTACGTTTATGGATCCATACCGGAACCGGAACCCAAAATTACCATTGTTGAAGGAGGTGATATTAAGATTCTTGAAGGGGATGAAAGACAAAAGGCCCTTGAAGAGTATTCTAAGAAACATGATGATTGGGAAATGAAGAACTTCAAGATATTATCTTGTATTTTCTCATCCGTTGAGACCAAGATAAATGCCAACATCATCAAATTTAAAAGGGCTTCCGAAGCTTGGGTATATCTTGAGAAAATGTACACCTCAAGAGATCTATCCCACAAGTACTTTCTTCAAAAGAGGGCTTTGACTCTCCAACAAAATGACATGACCATTCGGGAGTACTTTGCCGAATTATCCTCTATTTGGGACGAGCTCGCAATTCTTGAACCTAAATGGAGTGGTGAGGCTATCGAATTAAGGCACAAACAACTTGAAGAAGACCGGTTCTTCAATTTTTTAAATGGCCTTAGACCCGAATTTGAACAAGTTCGGTCCTCTCTTCTCTCCGCCTTCACATCCCCCTCACTCGAAGATGTTATCACCAAGCTAAGTGGTGAAGAAACCCGTATGGGGATTGGCAAAAATAACCCTATCATTCTTGTTACTTCTTCTACTCAAGAAGATGGTGAAATGGCTAATGCCGTGTCAAGACCGGGAAATAACATGAGGACCTATAGACCTCCTCATTTCAAGAATCAAGGTCAAGGAGGAAATGATCGGTATGGCAAAAGAGACTATAGCAAAGTAACTTGCTATCATTATAAAGAACCCAGACATATCAAACCCTTGTGTCCTAAATGGAAGAAATTGATTGCAACGGCTATGGCATCTCAAGTTGAAGAACGACCCCCTTTATCAAGTGAGTCTCTTTCTCTTCAACAAATCGTGGAAGCCCTACAACCTCTTCTCAAGGGAGGTACTTCCGGAGCCGCTATGTCATCCTCTTCCCCCGGTAAGACATCTTGGCTTTTAGATTCCGGGGCATCCTTTCACATGACCCCTAGTTATTGCACTCTTTCAAATTTTTCTAAAAGTGTTTTTCCATCCTTTGTATCAACCGCGGACGGTACATCTCTTGAGATTAAAGGAATAGGTAATTTTGAAAAACAAGACTTCTTTGTTCCAAAAATTCGTTTTATCCCAAACCTTAACCTAAATCTTCTTTCCGTTTCCCAACTCTCGGACCATGGTTGCGATATAAAATTTTCTTCTAATAAATGTTGGATACAGGATCGCCAGTCCGGGAGATTGATTGGGGAAGGCTCTAGAAGAGGAGACCTCTACTACGTAGATTTTCTTCAAGTTCCCAAGAGTCAATTTTGCAACGTCGTCCAAAACAAAGACATTCATGTATGACATAAGAGATTGGGTCATCCCAATATTGTTAAAATCTCGTACTTGCCTTTTGTTAAACATCTTTGTAAAAGTGACTTTTTGTGTAATGAATGCATTCTTGGGAAAATGAAATGTTTGCCCTTTCCTCAAAGATCCATGTTTACGACAAAACCATTTGAAATTGTCCATTCCGATGTATGGGGACCGGCTCCGGTAATGTCTAAAGGAGATTTTTCATATTATGTAATCTTTGTGGATGACTATACTAGGTTTTGTTGGATCTATTTCCTTAAACATAAACATGAAGTTTTTTCAACCTTTAAAAATTTTCACATGATGATTTCAAATCAATTCAATGGATCTTTAAAAATTTTTAGGTCTGACTCTGGAGGAGAATACCTCTCAAATGAATTTAAGGGTTATCTTGAAAATTTTGGAATTCTTCACCAAAAATCATGTCCAAAAACCCCTCAACAAAATGGGTTAGCCGAACGAAAACACAGGCACATCATTGAAACAACTAGGACTTTGCTCATTTCTCAAAACATTCCAAAAAATCTTTGGGCTGAGGCAGCTCTTACCTCTGTCTATCTCATAAACCGACTTCCATCGAAAAATTTAAACAAAATTTCTCCCTTTGAAAAACTGTATGATAAGGAACCTGATTATAGCAGGTTAAGGGTCTTTGGGTGTAAGTGTTTTGTTCTTACTGATAAGAATGACAAACTTTCTCCAAAGGCCATTCCTTGTGCCTTTCTTGGCTATTCTGAAACCCAAAAGGGGTTTCGTTGTTATGATATCAAAAGTGATAAGTTGTATGTTTCCAGGAACGTGAGTTTTTTGGAAAATGTTAGTGGATTTGAAAGTTGTGACCCCCATAATGAAAATATGGATTACTCTTTTTTATTTGATTTACTGAATAAGGACGATGATACTAGTGATAATGAGTCAGATCAAGATAACCCAAATGAACTTGAAACCGAGGAAAACATCTCCTTGTCTCCTTCGTCACATCAACCTATTGAATTACCTAGAGACCCTATCACCTACTCTCATAGAGATCAAAACAACTTTAGGAGTGCTCTTGACAGATATAATGATGCCAGTTCCAGTGCCTCTCAGAATGAAGTGATCCCTCGTAGAACTGAGAGAAGTAGAAGGCCTCCTTCTAGGTTCATTTCCTATGACTCTTTCTCACCAAGATATAGAGCCTGCCTTAGTGCCATCCACTCTTATATAGAACCTAGAAATTTTGAAGAAGCACGTAAATGCCCTGAATGGATTAATGCCATGGACAATGAACTTGAGGCTCTGAGAAGAGCCAAAACCTGAGAATTCCAAAATCTTCCTAAAGGCAAGAAAACAATAGGGTGCAGATGGGTTTTCAAAGTAAAAACTAAAAGTGATGGATCCCTTGAAAGGTATAAAGCTCGTTTGGTTGCAAAAGGATATAGTCAAGAATATGGTATTGACTATGAAGAAACTTTTGCTCCTGTAGCTCGTATGGTCACTGTTCGATGTCTTATAACCGTTGCCTCTATCAACAAATGGAACATCTATCAAATGGATGTAAAAAATGCCTTTTTAAATGGCGATTTAAGCGAAGAAGTCTACATGGATGCTCCTCCTGGAATGGAGACTCCTAAGGGAAAGGTGCTTCGTCTTCAGAAAGCACTCTATGGCCTAAAACAAGCTCCCAAGGCTTGGTATGATAGATTTAACTCTGTTATGATTGAGAATGGTTTTTCCTCTTGTTTTACTGACACTGCTCTATTTGTTAGAAAATCCAATGCAGGGATTGTTATTTTATTTCTGTATGTTGATGACATGCTCATCATTGGGAGTGATTCTAACGGGGTTAAAAGTATAAAATCTATCTTAAAAGATAAATTTGAAATGTCTGACTTGGGTTTTTTAACTTATTTTTTGGGAATTGAAGTGGCATACTCTCTTCGAGGATATTTCTTATCTCAAACTAAGCTTGCTTCTGAGATCATTGACAGGTCAGGCATTACAGATGAGAAGCTGTGTGAAACTCCTGCGGTAGTAGGAGCAAAGATGAAAATTGATGATGGAGTTCCCCTATTGGATCCTACACCTTACAGACAGCTTGTAGGGTCCCTGATGTATCTGAGTATTACCAGACCAGATATATCCCATGCAGTCCATACTGCAAGTCAATTTCAGCATGCGCCTACATCCATTCACATGAGTGCTATCTTACGGGTCGTAAGATACATAAAGGGTACTCTAAATAAGGGAGTTTTTCTGTCCTCTTCCTCTGATTTAAAATTGATTGCTTATACTGACTCAGATTGGGGAGGTGACCCAAATAACCGTCACTCCACCACTGGTTTTTGTGTGTTCTTAGGAGACTCACTAATTTCGTGGAGATGCAAGAAGTAACAAAAGGTGTCGCTCTCCTCAACTGAAGCTGAATATCGTGCCATGGCCACTACTACCATGGAGATTGTTTGGATTCACCAACTGCTAGAAGACATGGGGATCAAAATTGAAGGACCCACCAAGCTATGCTGCGACAACAAAAGTGCAATCTACATTGCAAAGAACCACACCTTTCATGAGCGGACAAAACACATCGAAATGGACTGTCACTATGTTCGTGAAGCATATCTCCGAGGAGTTATCGACCTTCCTTATGTCACGTCCGAATATCAGTTGGCCGATTTCTTTACTAAAGCCCTGTGCGCTCCGCGGTTCAACTTCCTTCTTGGCAAACTATCGGTCATCTTGCCCTAAGTTTGAGGGGGGGTGTTAAATTATGTAATCAAACTTGTAATTTCATATATATATTTTATATATATAAGGTAATACATATACATATATATAATATATGTATATGTATTTACCAATTATATATATAAAATATATATAGTCATAGTAAGGGTAGTTTAGGAATTTTACACATATTCTTTTTCAAGAATATGTTTTTTTTGTATTTTCTTTTTTCTTTTTCTTTTTGTATTTTTGTTTTTTGCATTTAATGCATTGTACATGCATTGGGAGGGGCCCAACCCACTAGTCGTTGGACCCCTCCAACGGTCACAAATGTGACTGTTGGCGGGGCTCCAACGACTATGTGGAGCCCCTCCCAAGGCCTCCTCCAAGCCCTATTTATATGGGCAGCTCCTCTTGTATTTCGTTAAGGGATTTGGGATTATAGCCCAACCTCTTTAGTGTTTATGAAACTTATGGGTGCAAGTGCACATTTGTGATTCGGTGTGTTGTGTTTGTTGTGCACAAGTGTTCTTGGGTGTGTATGTTCACACATTTATTCTTAAGGTTGTTGTGTTATCGACTAAAGTATCTTGTTGAAGATACTTTTACAATGACCATGAACTTAGCCTAGCTAGGTGGCTTGGTAAAAAAGCAAGTCAAATATGATCAAGAGTATAATCTCGGTAACTGCATAATTTTGAGACAGAATTCCAACATCTTCTGCTTTGTCAGAAGAAATTGGATGATAATATGGTATGGTGACAGTCTGCTTCAAGAATGAAGGACTCAAAATTTTGAAAATCCTTTGCAATTGCCAACTAGCAGTGCAGAGTTGTGCAGTTCAAAACCTTGTCGCTGTTGCATAGTTATCAGTTGCTACTCAACATTCATCTGTTGTATTAGTAAATGTAAGTTTGTAATGAATAGTCTAGCAGTTTTCGTTTATTTTAGCTTAAAAGTTTTGAATTAACCATGTATAAGTAGTCTTTTGTGGTTTGGTTTATCTATTAGTGCCCATTGTTAAAGATGGAAATTTTTGCGCAAACGCCCCTGCAGAGAGGATATCTGCTGATTATCTTTCAAGGGTGTACTTTCTGCTTTATTTCTATTGTCTGCATGCATGACAGATAGTATACATCAATGTTTGGGCAAGATGTGCACACCCAAGTATACCCTCTTCCAGCATATTGGGCTAATGCTGCCCAGCAGTTTGTGAAAAATTCCTCTCTCCTCCACCCACCCACCAACACATCCCCCCCCCCCCCACACACACACACACACACCTCATCACTTTTCATTGCTTATAACACTGCCATATTTCTTTTGGATCATGCCTGCAATCATTTGCCAGTCTACCAGGGTCTTTGTAGTTCACATGTCTCAGTGTTGGAGCCTTTGGGCACCAGGGAACAGCTTTCACGCTGATGATTATTGTTATTTCATATCTAATATAATTCAAATTTGGATGCAGCTATGTAGTGGTGCAATAAAAGAAGCACTGGGTCATGTAAGTTACAAATTTGAGATGATATGTACCTTATAGATTTTAGATTGCTGATTTGTGATCATTTACTTCTAAAAAATTGTACGATTTGAGCTTAGATGCTGAAGCAGGTTTTACTTGTTTGTTGTTCTGGATTTTTTCGTTTAGGTGTTTGGGAACCACTTCAATTCATTCATTAGGAACTTTGAGAGATCTTTTGGAAGCACTTTAAAGACCCTCCACTTAGTGAATGAAGCATCTATTAGTCAGCAAATAACAGCTTGCAGCTCATCAGACGTGAAAAGTTGTAGGCAGGATGCCCTGCCTAACATAGCTGCTGACAACTCTTGCAATGTTTCCCATGAAGCTACCAGAATTACATGTAGAGTCACTAATCTGTCTCCTGGTATTACTGAAGAGGCCCAGGAGCATGCCCTTGTGTTTGCTGGTGAGTCTTCTGCTGTTGTCAAAGCAATCCAGGAGAATGCTCATGCAGTTGATCAGGAATCTTCCATTGTTTCTGAACAAACCCAGGATAACATATTGGGGAATCATATAAACCAGCATATTGTCGTTCATGGACAAGTTAATCAGCAGCTTGCATGTATTTCACAAAACATGTCCGACTCTGGATTTAGACAGTCCATTTTGGGTACCTTTGAGAGATCTGTTAGGGAACAGGCCCGTTCCAATGATCTCAAAACATATGAGATTGGTCTAACGATGAAGAGATTGCAACTGGAAGAGACAAAGTTGACGATTGATTCTGAAGCGAATTTCTTAGAGAGGCTTAAATTATCTTTTGGTTTTTCAAAGGCCTCATTCAAAAAGGATAAACTGGAGAATCAGATGAAGGATGCAGCATACTCACAGCTGATAAAGAACTGTGCAGACGGTCTGTTGGGAGGTTTGCTTGTCATGTCAGCCTCTGTTGGGTATGCTACATATGTTTATTCATATGATATATTTATTGAAGCATCGGTAGCTTGTACACAGAATTCAAAGGTTAGAAGAGACACACATCTTGTTATATTGTTAAATAGTGGTTGATTTTTTGGGGATATTTAAGGCACACTTACCACTTCTTCAATTGGTTTCTTTGCATCAGGGGTGGACAAGCTGGTGGATTCCCAAGACTGTGTCATCTGTGAGTACCCCTCTGGTCCAGTTAACATGTTATGTTGGAATCCTTGGTCGCATGCTATCTAGCTTATTGCTATTTTCAGTCACAGCATATTTTTTACTAAGACAATCAAGTTCTTCTGGGCTGGCCACACCAATGACCTTCATCCTCATTATACTAGGAGTTGCTGGTAGTTTTGCTGGGAAGTTTTGTGTGGATGGGTTGGGTGGAAGTGGTTACTGTTGGGTGTCTTATTGGTGTATTTTTTGTTCATTGCATGCCATTGCCAATGCCTTCCCTTCAGCAGTAAACTATGTTCTAAATGGTCCTGTCGCAGTTTCTCAAAGACCTGAAAAGGTCTGGGTTCCGTACTGGATACGCCGTTCCATATTCTACACCTGTATCTTTGTGATTCTTCCAATGTTGTGTGGTCTCATGCCTTTTGCATCCATCCATGAGTGGGGCCAGCACTTCTTGTCGCTTATAGCAAAATCTGCTTAACTAATCTCATGGAACTATTGGTTGATAATTTACTATAGTTGGAGTATGTTGTAACATGTTCAGTTTGAGTGTATCTGTAAATTATCGAGAAAGCTGCAAACATACTGTTAGCAGGAGATACAATTTAAATGTATTTAAGTGCTTCTCTTGAATTGTTTGTCATTATGGCTGTTTATTCTTATCTAAAAAAATTAGTGTTGTTGCATCAGAATGTAACACAAAATTGAATTTGAGAGTTTGTTGGCTCCATCACCTCGAACCTTTTACTCAAATTTTGAGAAGTGGCTGTGGAGCTTCAGTTGTATGATCAACTTGTATCAGCTGAGGAAACCCGTAATGGATGTGACATTCAATAGGAAACTAGTAAGATTGCAAGCTGGTTTTTCTTCAGAGTTATTGGGCTAAGCTGTTCTCCCTCCAATGAAGCTGCTAGGTCCAAGCTGCCATTCTTAAGCAGTTTTCAGGATTACCTTATGATCGTAATCAACTTTGTTCCCCTCGGAATTCTTGGGATTTCTCTTGTTTGCATATTTTTTATCCTTGTGGCTGTTTTAGGCAGTCACCAATACAATACAAGATCCCATGTGATCTCTGGTGTTGAGAAAAATCAACATAGCTCTAGAACGGCATTTCAAGCTAAACATGCAGATCATGAAACACTGGTCTTTTTGTTGCTGGTGAGATTCTTATTGGCTAGACCCAAGGGGCTTGGCTTAGTGGGATGGGACCTAGACCGTTTGACGTGCAGTCTAGGTTCAAATCCCATGGGCATCACCACCCTGTGCAAGCTGAAGCTTGGTGACTCTCTGGGGTGGAGGGGTACCAACCTGTCTTCTGAATACAATGCATGCTGTCAGTGGACTTCCGAAATGCAGATTGTTGAGTCATATTTGCCTTTTCCTAAACTAGTGGACTTGGGCCCTTCAGCCGGCTCTTCATGTTTTTAGCTTTTAATTTATTATTTTGTTTTTTGGCTTCAAAAGAAAAAGTTAAAAAAAACATATCTGTTATGCTTGTAAATTAATTATATTAATTATTGTTGAAGTTGATTGTTTTGGGATGAAGGCGTAGTTGTAGTTGTTGTTGTTGTTGTTGTTGTTTATTGTTGAAGTTGATTATTTCAAATTGAATTAATAGGTACGGATAGAATAGCATTAAATTGCAAGTAACTAGTTGGGATTCGTTAATAAAAATTAGGATAAATTTTAAAAAAATTTCTGTACTTGGTTATAAAGCAGCGATGAGGGGCATTAGGGAGCCAAAAGTTAATTGTACTGTAACAGTTTAAAAATGACAAAGGAGGGGGGTTTGGGTTGAATGCAATTTATTGAATTGTTAATTATGTTTTTTTGTTTTTATAAGATTACTCACATAATAAAAGATTTTGTTAAATGACGAGGGAGTGTTGTGATTGATTATTGTCATTTACTAAATTAGTTATAGTATAAATTTATTTTAATAGAAAGGAAAGTATTTGCGTTGGATTATATATATATATATATATATATATATATATATATATATATATATATATATATATATATATATATATATATATATATATAGAGAGAGAGAGAGAGAGAGAGAGATTAGGAAAGCTATTTACACTGAATCTTATGAGAGAGACAATGGATCAGATTTTATGATATCCAACTCAAATCAACTCCATTTAGTCGGATTTGGTATGTCAAAACTGAATCCAATTATAATTGGATGTGGGTATATTTTTGATTTTTTGCTACCGAATCTGATGAATATTTGGAATTGTCAGAAATAAATATGTACCTATATTTACATGTAAAATATCGAATTTGGTGTGAGCTTTTCGTTGTCTGCATCATAATTCAAATTAGAATCTATTTAGCCAACATCCTATTAGTCAGATATGGTATTGGTTCCAACCCAAACTGAATTGCTTACACATCCTTATTACTAGACTACACTTTATTCATCATGTTTGATTTGCGTGTGTTCTTACTCATTATGTTTGATTTATGTGTAGGTATATGTGTCTTGACACTGCCGGTCCCAAGCCCGGATAAAGGAGGAGGGTTGCGGTAGGCCTGTGACAGCCAGCATAAAAACTGTCATATCCTATGAAAATGAACCAATATGAGAATTTCGTTGGGGCGTTCCCTACTGAGCGACGCGCTGTACTCTCTAGGCCCGGAGGCAGTGATAAATGTGCAAGGGTTGCTAGGTCGTCGCCCAGAAGCGACGCGTCACACCGGCGCCCGGGTGTGGTGTCAAATAGGCAAGGGTTCCCTCACTTTGTTGGATGGGTGGGGGTAAAGAAGTTAGTCCAAGACCATAAAATTAGGTTAGCCACTTGGAACATAGGGTCTTTAACTGGTAAGTTGGTAGAGTTAGTAGATGTTATGTGTAGGAGAAAGATTGATATTTTATGTCTTCAAGAGACCAAATGGGTAGGTGAGAAAGCTAAAGTGATAGAACCTTGGGGATATAAGATTTGGTATACAGGAATAAATAGGAATAGGAATGGAGTAGGGATTGCTATGAGTCGTCAGTTTATAGATAATGTAGTTGAGGTCCGTAAGAAGGGTGATAGAATTTTACTTATTAAATTAGTATTAGGTACGGATATTATTAATATTATTAGTGTTTATGCACCTCAAGTAGGTTTAGATGATTCCATTAAGCATCAATTTTGGGAAGATTTAGATGGAGTAGTACAAGAGACATCTTATGGAGAAAAGCTTTTCATCGGCGGTGACCTTAATGGACATGTAGGCATTAGTAGGGATGGATTTGAGAATATCCATGGAGGCTATGGTATAGGAGAAAGAAATGAAAGTGGAGAAAGGATTTTAGATTTTTGTTTGTCCTATGATATGATCTTAGCAAACACTTGGTTTAGGAAGAGGGAGTCTCACCTAGTAACATTTAAAAGTGGGGTTAATACGAGTCAGATAGATTTTTTCCTACTTAGAAAGAGAGATAGGGGTTGTTGCATCGATTGTAAGGTTATACCAGGAGAAAGTGTAGCTACACAACATAGAGTCTTAATTTTAGATCTTAGAATTAGACAATGCCGCAAAAGGGATAGACATAGGATAGATCCTAGAATTAAGTGGTGGGCACTGAAAGGAGCTAAACAAGGAATGTTTGTAGAGCAGGTAGTTAAGGAAGTTGATTGGTGTCTCGAGGAGGATTCAGAATCAATGTGGAATAAGATAGCGGGTGGTATGAGAAAAGTAGCTAAGGAGGTATTGGGTGAGTCTAAAGGCGGTGCACCACTAGGTAAGGATACATCATGGTGGAACGAGGATGTCAAATTAGCTATTAAGGTTAAAAGAGAGTGTTATAGAAATCTAAGTAAGAGTCGTGATAATGAGAATTTGGAGAAGTATATGATAGCAAAGAAGGAAGCTAAAAAAGTTGTTCGAAACGCGAGGGCTAAGGTATATAAGGAGGTTTATGACAAGTTGGATACCAAAGAAGGCGAGAAGGATATTTATAGGCTTGCAAAGATGAGAGATAGGAAATCGAAGGATTTGGGTATGGTTAGATGTATCAAAGATGAAACGCAAAGGGTTTTAGTCAAAGATGAGGAGATTAAGGAGAGATGGAAAGATTATTTTGATAAGCTATTTAATGATAGTCATGCTCAAGATCTTGGAGACTTCTCCATTCCTTTTCATGAGATAAATCGTGACTTCATGCGCAAGATTCAAAAGAAAGAAATTGCAGAGGCTTTGAAGAAAATGAAATCAAGAAGGGCAGTTGGCCCAGATGGTATACCTATCGAGGCTTGGAAATGCTTGGGAGAGAAAAGTTTAGAATGGTTGACAAATCTTTTTAACTTGATTTGGCGAACAAATAAGATGCCTAATGAGTGGAGGAAGAGTACTTTGGTGCCTTTATATAAGAATAAGGGTGATATACAAGATTGCACAAACTATCGTGGTATAAAACTCATGAGTCATACTATGAAACTTTGGGAGAGGGTGATTGAGTCTAGGTTGAGGAAGGTTGTCATGATATCGGAGAATCAATTTGGTTTTATGCCTGGAAGATCAACTATGGAAGCTATACATCTTCTTAGACAACTTATTGAAAGATATAGAGAGAGGAACAAAGATTTGCATATGGTTTTTATTGATTTAGAGAAGGCATACAATAGAGTACCTAGGGACGTTCTCTGGTGGACAATGATGAAGAAAGGTGTTTCTCTCAAGTACATTAGTATAATTAAAGATATGTATGAAGGAGTAGTAACCAATGTCCGCACTTGTGGAGGGGTGACAACCAATTTTCCGATAACGGTTGGGTTACATCAAGGATCTGCTTTAAGCCCTTTCCTATTTGCGATAGTGATGGATGAGCTTACGAGATCAATTCAAGAAAATGTACCGTGGTGTATGTTGTTTGCTGATGATATTGTTTTGATTGATGAGTCTAGAGCTGGGGTTAATGCTAAGTTAGAATTATGGAGACAGACATTGGAAGCTAGAGGTTTTAAGTTGAGTAAGAGTAAGACTGAATATATGGAATGTCGGTTTAGTAAGCAACGAAGTAGTGATGGGAGTGTAGTGAAGCTTGGTGAGCAAGATATACCGGTGAATGATTATTTCAAATATTTGGGATCCATCATTCAAAAGTATGGAGAAATTGATGGAGATGTAAATCATAGGATAAAGGTTGGGTGGATGAAATGGAAAAGTGCTACTGGAGTGCTGTGCGATCGTAGAATGCCATTGCGGTTGAAAGGAAAGTTTTATAGGACGACTATTAGACCCGCTTTACTATATGGTACGGAATGTTGGGCTGCCAAGAGACATCATATTCAAAAAATGAGTGTAGCTGAGATGCGGATGCTTAGATGGATGTGTGGAAATACAATAAAAGATAAGATTCGGAACGAAGAGATACGTAAGAAGGTAGGTGTTGCACCCATTGAAAATAAGATGCGAGAGAATCGTTTACGGTGGTTTGGACATATTCGGCGAAGGCCTAATGATGCTCCAGTTAGAAGGTTGGAGAAATGGGAAAATATATTAGTTAAAAGAGGTCGGGGTAGGCCTAGGAAGACTTGGATGGAGATGATAGGAAAGGATATGAATGCTTTGAACCTCACCGAGGACATGGCGTTGGATAGAAATGATTGGAGGAAAAGGATTCATGTGGAAGACCCAAAATGAATTTCTTTTTTGGTTCATATCGCTGACCCCAATTGTTTTGGGATGAAGGCGTAGTTGTTGTTGTTGTTGTTGTTATATGTGTCTTGACATGAACCATTCGGAAGGACAGTCTGTTTTCTAATATGGATAATAATTGTTATCTAGATTAATAGTTTGCAAGAAAATCACATATTTAGGAGAAAATTCTCACATTTGAGAAGAAAATTACATATTCTCATATTTGAGAGTAAATTTGTTTGTGCAAAGGATAAGGTCTTTTTAAAGATGAAATTTTGCAAACTTGGACATTGGGTGGATTTCAAAATTTGTAAAGCATTTCAAAAAACACATCATTTTTGCCGTATAATACAGTCATTTTCTGTATAATAATTGTTATCTAGATGAACAACTTTGAGAATAAAAGATGTGGATCTCATAGGGATGGTTAACATAGCTAAATGTCATAGCCATGTAGTCATATTGTAGATGATACTGTAAAAGAATTCTTATGAGCGCGCATCCGAAGCGCCCCTAATGATGTCTTTGAGAGGAGATCCAGGAATCGCTTAAGTGCCATGACTATGTGACAGCAGCCAATCACATGACAGCATTCAATGTGGGGCCCGCAATCTGCTGCTGTGGGCCCCATGTAATTGGCTGAGTCACATAGTAATGGCACTTAAGGGCTCCGTGGATCTCTATGATTTTGGCAAGAGGTCCGACTTGAAGTCTTATCCTAAAGTCGTCCTTCTCGACAACTTGCCTTAAAAAAAAAAAGTGGCCTAAGAACCATATATTGCCAAAGCAACGGCAATTTTTTGTAGAGAAAGGTACCATCTCCAGTCATGGACAATCCGGATCTAATATAATCTTGCAAAGCTTGTAAGATCAGATCGTACATATTCAACAATAATAACCAACGGGGCTCTGGTTGTTTGGTAGGAGCAGTTAGTGTACGTCACCTTGTGTTAGGACGTTGCAAGTTCAAATCCCAATGGTATGGTTAACTGGTGGCGGTCTGCCAAACCTCAGCTTGCCTTTCAAAAAAAAAAAAAAATCAACGATAATAGACCCTCTACCCTTCAGAAACTCAATCAGAATAAACTTCCACCTCTAGGAAGCTCCAAAGGTTGCTCTTCCTGGCAAGATGAAGTTGCCCAAAGACATTCTATTGAGTTAGATCCCATCTATCCATATATTGTCTTTCCCTAAAATGGACAATAAGATAGATTTGAGGTCCATATGAGAAATTCTGCTGTTCTACACAAAATGAAGCAGAATTTTGTGCTTGGTGCATAAATTCAGTAACATGAGAATGGGTGCAAACCAAGTTCCATTTTTTCAGTAAAACTGGTTATCTTAATTCATTTGATCCAAAATAAAAAACTAAGAACAAAATCTAAAACCAAAAACAAAATCTAAAACCCAAAAAAGCTGTCTGAATAAGATATAAGAATCAATTCCAAAACCGCAAGGGCTCCACTCGTCTGGTATGGGTGACTTGTAAGTTAACAGGATGTCATGAGCTCAAAACCCACAGTCTTTTGCCACAAGGTCGAAACTGGGTGTACAGCAGGGACCTCAAAGGTTTTACCAACCAGAGGCCAGCCAATGTGCGGTTGGTGATTGGAGGGGAGGGGAGGGGGTTCCCTCAGCCTAGCCAAAAATAGAAGAATCAATATCAAAACCCTAATGTTTATAATTTTATTTTTCTCTCAAAAAAAAATCCATAACCCTAATGTTCAACTGGGACTCTATTGAGCCTAGAGAACATAGACCAGTCCCAAACTCTCTCTTGCATTGAATGGGCAAGCACTCTCTATAAAGTTTTTTTTTAATATGTTCCTATTGAGCCTAGAGAATAGAGAACATAGACCAGTCCCAAACTCTCTCCTGCATTGAATGGGCAAGCACTCTCTATAATGTTATTTTATATATTTATCAAGAGGAAATTGCTGCTTTGCCATATGGTCCACTCTCAAGCGGTTAAAACCCCTTGGCTGGCCCCCTTTCCCACCAAGGAGCCTGCTGCTTTGGCCTTAAGGTAGGGATGCACACACCATTTATTGAACTAGTGACATTCTTCAACTTGAATGTATTGGTATCAACGGGCCGGGTTTGATTCGGACCCAGGTGGTATCAGACCTGACCTTGATTTTCGAGTATGGTATCTGGCCCGGACCTGGGTCTAATCAGACTCATCCATAAGAAAAACCATACCTGGACCCAATAAAAACTACATGAAATAGTCCCGGGCCATACTCGGTAAAATATTATTTTTATCATTTTTACAATGAAAATTTGTGGGTCTTAATCGAAACTTGGGTCCGGCCTGGGTCTAGTATAAAATTTCACAAACTATACCCGGATCCATGTATTAATCACATCTTCGGGTCCGGACCCGGATCTTAATCGGGTTTTCTTATTTATCACCATACCTGGACCCTATTGGGTTTGGTACCGGTCGGGTCAGGGTAAACCGGACCACACCCCTACTTGAATGCCTTAACTCAACCCACCTAGCGACAGCAACCATCCTCTCTAAAAATACCAAAACAAAACATGAGACATCTTAGATTTCCCAATTTCATCCTAACATTTAAACGTGAAACATCTTTATTTCCCCAAAATTATCATTCAGCTTAATTGCCAAATATTTATGCGTCCACATCCACTGGAATCATGATTATAGCAGAAAAAGACAAAAGTACCCATACAACATATTACTTTTCCAGACCACCCCTGGGTGTGAAGCATTTGCAAAATTTTCAGGGAATTTCGGATCCCATCATTTTGAAATAAGATGGGTTTCATCCTATATCCAATCCTAGACGTCCAATCTGTGACTAAGATTGGTCTACATTTTCACGTGGATGTTGATTGATCCTAGCCGTCCAGATGCTTCAGCGAAAATGGCTAAGACCTATGTCAAAGGGTGGGATCTTTTTTTTTGTTAGAAAAAGCACCCCCTAGTCTTTTTGAATACCAATACTGGATCTTGCAAATCTACCAATATTCCCTTCTTCCCATGCAAAAAAAAAAGCACCATCCACTCAATGACTTGCAGTCCCTTCTCCCATGCACCCAAAATTCAACTGATCTCTCTCTCTCTCTCTCTCTCTCTCATGGCAGATACAAGGAAGGAGTTCAACAAAGCAACGAAAGAGACAGCACCAACGGTGATCAGCATGATCAGTAGTAATACAAATTCCGGTCACCATCATCGTTACTCACCAATCAGAGAACTCCAATCACTTTTCTTCAGCCCTGGAAGAAACACCACAAGCAGCAAGCGAACTGGCCGAATAGGGCGGCACTTCCATCTCCCCACCAAGAATTCAGAAGATCCAGAACCCACGTCACCTCAAGTAGGCTGCATGGGCCAGATCAGACAGTCACATGACTGCCAGACTCTTCCTGAATTCAGCAAGCTGGGATCAAGCAAAAGTGGGAAAACCGGCACCCTGATGAAGCTTAAGATGGTGTTTTCCGGCAAGTGGTCGCGAAAAAAATATGCCGAGATCAGGAAGCCCGCCGGAGACAATGGTAACGATGGTGGTGGAAATCAAATTATGGGCCATGCTGTGGTCTTGGAAATGGATCAGCAACAGCCCATTCCAAGGCATTTGCTGCAGGAAGGTGATGGGAGCAATTTGTGGAAGAGAAGGTTTGGAGACCGGACGTTGAAGCAACTCCAATTAGAAAGATCACCACTCAAACTGATTGCACCAGATCCATGGACAGTATGATCAAGACATAAAGAGATGCACCTTTTGCTCAAGAGAATCCTGATTTTTTTTGCATGGTAAAGTTTATCTGCTCTCAGTAATCATGGAGTAGAATGGAAACATGGTTGACAATATGGAACGTGAGAATGCATATTAAGAAAAGGCCTAGAAATTAGTTTTCTGAATATTTTTCTTTTCGATAGGATAGCTTTCTCGAAACTTGCAATGGTCCCTTAGCGACCTCGTTGACCAATGGTTGAAAATAAAGGTTCCTTTCCTCCCCGGGAGATTTTCATGTGTGCTGATATGTTTTTGTATATATATATCTCATCAATGTCGAGCATACCCAATACCGTTTTAAATATTCATATGCAACAAACCACCAAATATGCAAAGCCGTGTACCAACAGGGCATTTTCAACAAATTTTTACAAATCTGACATTGCAGATGCGCTCAGCATAGTCCAATTGCTAGGAATCATATTTAGACCATGTTTTTCCAAGGTTTAAATATTTATGAAAATTAGAAATAATTGATTTTCAAGCCCTAAAAACCATGCTGATCACTTGAACACATCTATACGCTTAATTTTAAAAAACTTTGAAAAATGTTGGTTTTCACATCAATTTGCAGGATTTTGGTAAGGTGTGTGTCGCCACACATATACACATTAGGGATGGCAGTGGTCACGGGAGGAGGCAGGAGACAGGGACTCCACCCCCACCCCATCTAAATTTTTCCTTTCGTTCCTGCACAGATTTTGATTTTAACCTCCATCTCCGGTCCAAACGGGGCAAGGCAGGGCGGAGCCCCGTTTTTCCGGTCCTTTCCCCATTGCTGCTGCCGCCTTCCACTGTTAGAGGAAGGAAAGGAAGAAGTGAAAGAAGAGAAGAGAAGAGAAATTGGAGCTCCTTAGAGGAAGAAAATGAAGAAAATATGAGAGATTCGAAAGGGTATAATAATAATTTTTATATTAGGGTTTATATTAGAAAATGAAAAAAATATAAGAAAATATGAGAGATTCATTCGAAAGGTTTTATATTAGGATTAGGAATATATATGAGATTTTATAATATGTGTAAGGGTATAATAATATTTTTTTTAACAGGAGTCTAAACCGTTAGGGTGAGGTGGGGTCAGGGGCAAGAATAAGTCCATCCCCACCTCCATCCCAGCATAGGTTTCACTACAACAAAGCAGTAGGTTAGCGATGACCACATTCCGTCGCTAATCCGTCGCTAACATGGTTAGCGACGGATTAGCGACAACGAGGCGACAGTATGCTTACGTCGCGAATATTTCGACGCTAACTGGCGACGGAATTATTCTGTCGCCAGGTCCGTCGCTAATTGCGACGGAATAACGAGCGCTATATTCCGTCGCCAATCCGCCGGTACTCAACGTCGACCACCGCTTGGCGACGGCTTTACTTCCATCGCTATGCCGTCGCTATATTAATATGAATAGCGACGGATGGTTCCGTCGCAAACACGAAAAAAATTTAAAAAAAAATTATTTGAAAATTAATTACCGAGAACTGTACAATTTCTATTTCCTGTACAATTTATATTTCCTGTAAATAAAAAACAAACCACACAAAAAAATTCATATAACAAGAATCTACAACAATTAATCGTTCCACCTTAAAATTAAGAAGTTTAATTATTTACAATTCAACAATTACAATTAAGAAAAATAAAAAAAATAGAACTTCTTCAACACAGTCCTCTAATCATCGCCAAGATTTTGTGCGTCTTCTTGTTCATTGTCTTTATTTGTCCCTTCAGCTCCACTACCCTGATTATCGCTAGCAGCCTACACAAGAAAAGAACAGTCAGTATTGATAAACAAAATATAATGAAATAAATTACACACTATATGTGATTCTATCATGTGCTCATGTGTGATCTAAGGCAATAAAAAAACTCTATATGTGATTCTATCATGCTCATATGTGCTCTAAGGCAGTCAAAAAATTGAATATGTGATTATAGCATGTTCATATGTGTTCTAAGACATCTAAAAAAACTCTATATGTGATTCTACCATGCTCAGATGTGCTTTAAGGCAGACAAAAAACTATATATGTGATTCGATCATGCTCGTATGTGTGCTAAGGCAGTAAAAAAATTGAATATGTGAATATAGCATGCTCATATGTGCTCTAAGGCAGGCAAAGCAAAAAATTTTATATGTGATTCTATCATAAATGATATATAACATGTTCATATATGTTCTAAGGCAGTCAAAAAACTCTATATGTTATTATAGCATGCTCATATGTGTGCTAAGGCAGTCAAAAAACTGAATATGTGATTATAATATGCTCATATGTGTTCTTAGGTAGTCAAAAAACTGAATATGTGATTATAGCATGCTCATATGTGTTATAATGCAGTAAAAAAAACTTTATATGTGATTCTATCATGCTCATATGTGCTCTAAGGCAGACAAAAAGTTATATATATATATATATATATGTGTGTGTGTGTGTGTGTGTGTGTGTGTGTGTGATTCTATCATGCTCATATGTGTGCTAAGGCAGTAAAAAAATTGAATATGTGAATATAGCATGCTCATATGTGCTCTAAGGCAGGCAAAGCCAAAAATTTTATATGTGATTCTATCATAAATGATATATAACATGTTCATATGTGTTCTAAGGCATCTAAAAAAACTCTATATGTGATTCTACCATGCTCAGATGTGCTTTAAGGCAGGCAAAAAACTATATATGTGATTCGATCATGCTCGTATGTGTGCTAAGGTAGTCAAAAAATTGAATATGTGAATATAGCATGCTCATATATGCTCTAAGGCAGTCAAAAAACTGAATATGTGATTATACCTGAGAGGGACTTGGAATCGAAGATCCCCTATCCTGAACAACGGCCTTGATCTCATTTCGGAGAAAGGGGGCGACGGTGTATTGAAAGTAGTTATTCAGTGATTCATTAATGATCTCGCGTACATCATCACCAGAAAGAATAGTCGGCTGCTTGGAGCTTATGTCGGCACAAGAAGTCGGTGAGCCGTAACTGGAAGAACCAATAACTGATGAAGTGTTCATATTACTCCCAAACCCGAACACGCGACCTTTTTTTGGTTCACCTGCTGCAGTCACCCATGCTGCAGGATCAAATGATGGATGCTGAGTAGCGTCTTCGCCATATCGCTCTACCATCTGTTGCTCATATGCCTCCTACAAAATAATGTTTAAAGTATTCATTAATAATTAATGATAACATTATGATAACTTGCATATATATTGCAATGATTATTAATAGAATTAATACATACCGTTGTCGTTCTCGCCTTCTCTGATACGAAGACTCCCGTGGTCTTCCGTTTATGTGTTTCTACAAACACATCCTTATATGGTACACTGCCTCCTTTTTCTGCTTCCTGCGAAGTTAAATGACAAAAGATTTAGTACACAAGTTTGCAATAATACTTATAAAATTAATATTATATATTGATGAATTACCATTTTCTTTAGGTGGCTCCCAAATGTCTTAGATCCACCTGTGTGTAGATGGGCTTCGGGCATCTTCGATCGATTTTGTGAAGCCTTCGCAGAGCGATTTTTAAATGCATCTCCCGCCCACTTATCGCACATTTCATCCCAGTAATCTCTCCTGATAGTAATAGGACCATGGCCCTTCCACAGTAATGGATCATCTACTACGCCAGATGCTTTTTTTGTTGCAGTCTTCATAGTGTGCAGCATGTCTGCAAATCGATTGGCAGCCACCTTCTGCCACACCTTCCTTGCATCATTTTCTTCCACCGTAGTTGCGAAGCGATTCGAAGCCTACAAATATTTTCAGAAAGTTAGTAGACATTGCTTAAATAAATTAAATATGAAACACATTAACTATGAGGAACAACTGTATACCATGAATGAGGACCATAATCTGTCTAACACCTCCTTTGGGTACTCTTTCCATTGAGCAACTGGTCCTGGTAGATGTTAAAGAAGTGAATTCCTAATCTTTCGTACTACTTCTTGTGGCTCAAACCTCGTGCTGCACATGAATTGTTACACAGTAAATATCAATATAAAATATTTAAAAGATATGCAATAATTTAAAACAAAATACTTACGGTCGATTATCGATATACACTATTCGAATGAGTCTTCTTGTGCCAGCCTGAGAAGACTCTGTTTCCTGTGTTGGTTGTTGACTTGTGTGATCAACTGGTGTAGGTGGGTCGTGTACAGGCGCAACATCATCTGTAAAAAAATACATTAGAAATTCTCAGAATGTGCATTTGAACTAATCAAGCATCTAATTAGTTATATGATATACCTATCACAGGAGCCCGTGAAGATGAAGGTTGAGCCTGGCTACTACTGGATGAGCGACCACTATAACATCCACGAACCATATTCTAACAAATAACATATGTCATACAATATATTCAAATAATTTACATCAAGTATTACAATGCAATCAAGTCATTCACATCAAGCATTGCAATGCATTCAAATAATTTAAATCATTGGCATCAAGTATTGCACTAATTCAAATCATTCGTTAATTGCATAAATTATAATACATTCAGATAATTCAAATAATTCACATCAAGTATTACAATGCAATCAAGTCATTCACATCAAGCATTGCAATGCATTCAAATAATTCAAATCATTGGCATCAAGTATTGTACTAATTCAAATCATTCGTTAATTGCATAAATTATAATACATTCAGATAATTCGAATAATTCACATCAAGTATTACAATGCAATCAAGTCATTCACATCAAGCATTGCAATGCATTCAAATAATTCAAATCATTGGCATCAAGTATTGCACTAATTCAAATCATTCGTTAATTGCATAAATTATAATACATTCAGATAATTCAAATAATTCACATCAAGTATTACAATGCAATCAAGTCATTCACATCAAGCATTGCAATGCATTCAAATAATTCAAATCATTGGCATCAAGTATTGCACTAATTCAAATCATTCGTTAATTGCATAAATTATAATACATTCAGATAATTGAAATCATTCACATCAAGTATTACAATGCATTTGAATCATTCGTATCAAGTATTACAATACATTCAAATAAAATTTATGATCATTCACACCAAGTATTGTAATACAACTCACATCAAGTATTACAATGCATTTAAATAGAGGTTTGTAGTATAAGATTTTGCTCACTAGCTTGAGAATTCTTCCTCGTCACTAGTTTGATTTTCTTCTTCTTCTTCTTCTTCTTCTTTTTCTTCATTGTTTGCCCATCCACTTGGTACATCATTTGGATCACATTCCTCTATGAATGTTTCATCGGCCAATGGAGATATGACATGCATATCATGCGCAACATCGTGACCATAAGCGAAGTCATAGACATCATCTGATTGATAGTAATCACTGTCTTCAGCTAACTCATCTTCCTGTAACTGATCATACTCGGGGTATAGTTTGGATTTCACCTTGCAAACTGCCCACCATTCATTTCTATCTGACTTTTTTATACTCGGATATGAAGTATAATAAACTTGTTGAGCTTGCGAGGCTAATATGAATGGTTCATATGTTCCAAACCTGGATTTATGATTCACCTCCACAATGCCTGAAGCTTTGTCGAGTCTTGTTGCAGTTGGATCAAACCAATGACACTTGAATATCGTAACCCTGTTATTCATGCCTAAGTAAGTCAACTCCATTATTTCCTCTATAACACCGTAGTAATCATGTTCATTTTCACCGTAGCTGCTACCCTTGACACACACGCCACTATTTATCGTTGATTTGTTTATACCGTAGTCTTTTGTATGAAATCGATAACCATTTACGATATACCCGTTGTAGCATTGCACAACTTTGGTCGGACCATTTTCTAAATCACATATTCCTTGATCTTTAACATCACCATTGCGAACCTACGCACAAACATAAACAATGATTGTGATCACGATCAATTAAGTAACTTAGTGTTGTTTATAAGTACAAAATTTATGTTAGCTTCTTTACCAACTGTTTCAACCACTCCACAAACTTAGTTTCACGTTCTTTTTGTACTTCTGCATCAGTGAGATGTGAAACTTCGTTTTGCAACTCTAGATCAAATCGTCTGCAAACCACAAATACTTATATTACCGAGTCATGTATCCACATATAGAACATAAAAGGATTTATAATTGAGTTGTATATACATATACTTACTCGATGTATGGGTCGATCGCTGAGCAATTAAAAAGAATATAGATGTGTGCTGCATCTTGCTCTCGATCTGTCAATAGCCTTGATCGACAACTACCAAATGCATGCCCAAGTGGTTGAAATATCGACAGCTTGTCAGCTACAGTTACTTGTTCTCCATCATCGTTACGGGGCGGGCATGTGTAACGTGTTGGAATATGAGGTTCGAAGTACATAGATGAGAAATTTGAAATCTCTTCTAAAGTGTACGCCTCACAAATAGAGCCTTCTACTCTTGCTTTATTACGAACCTTTTTTTTTAGGTCGAACATGCATCTGACAAGAATATACATTTCAAATTTTAAATATCTGTCACTAAAGAGACAAATATAAAAAAACATATACCTTTCAAATGGGTACATCCATCGATATTGCACAAGGCCACCAACCCTTAGTTCATATGGCAGATGTATGATCAAATGTTCCATAACATCGAAAAATGCTGGCGGAAATATCTTTTCTAACAGACAAACAGTGGTGATGACAGAGTCCTCGAGATTCTTTACATCTGATACAACGACCTCCCGTGCGCACAATGTTCTGAAAAATCCGCTCAACTCAGACAATACCCCCCATATAGGTTTGTCTAATATATCATGGAATGCTAGGGGTATCAATCGTTGCATAAAGATATGACAATCATGGCTCTTCAACCCATATAACTGTCCATCATCAATCTTCACAGCCCGAGCAATGTTAGAGACATATCCATCTGAAAATCTCAATTGTCTCAACCATTGACATACATGTTTTATTTGATCAGGTCCGAGAACGTATTTCGCCTTTGGTTTCAGTACTTTGCCATTATACTCTTTGAGTTCCAATTCTGGTCTTTTACATATTAATTTTAAATCGATACGGGCCTTCAGATTATCCTTCGTTTTTCTTTTAATATTCATTACTGTATTGAACACATTATCAAACACATTTTTCTCTACATGCATCACATCCAAATTATGTCGTATCAATAGGGTCGGCCAATATGGTAGTTCCCAAAAAATAGATTTTTTCGTCCAATTGTGATCCTTCCCAAATCCACGGAAGGGTGTAGGACTGCGGGCATTTGTTAATACATTTGGAAAGTATCGCAATCTTCTTAGAATCTCTATGCCAGACAATCTTGAGGATGGACCTTTCGTTTCAGTTGTGCCTGCTTTAAATGCATTCTTTTGACGTCGGAACGGATGATCGCTGGGTAGAAATCGACGATGACAATCAAACCAGCAAGGCTTCCTTTCATGCCTCAATCTAAAAGCTTTGAAATCCTCCATGCAGTACGGACAAGCCAACCTCCTATGTGTGCTCCAACCAGATAACATACCATATGCAGGGAAGTCACTGATTGTCCATAGAACAGCGGCCTTCATGTTGAAATTTTGTTTTTTGTGGGCATCATACGTGGTAACACCGTCATCCCACAGTACTTTTAATTCATCAATCAATGGCCTTAGATATACATCAAGATTTTGGTCAGGTGAGGTCGGACCAGGGATCAACAGAGACAAGAAAAGATTTGGACGTTTCATACACAAGCTTGGTGGAAGGTTGTATGGAGTTACAAATACTGGCCAGCATGAGTATGGAGTTGATCTACCCCCAAATGGATTAAATCCATCTGTACATAGACCGAGTCTAACATTTTGCACTTCCATTGCAAAGTTCTGATGAGTACGATCAAAGTGCTTCCAAGCTTCAGCGTCAACAGGATGCGTGATCTTGTTTTCATCGTATCGAACTTTATTTGCATGTCATCTCATGTGTTTAGCTGTCTTTGAAGACATATGCAATCGCTGCAATCTAGGAGTGATAGGAAAGTAGCGGAGCGACTTGTATGAAACTTCCTTTGATCTCGTGCTACCATTGCCTCTTGTCTTTGGCTTGAACCGAGGATGCCCACATGACGGGCATGATATGTCGTTTTCCTGCTCCTTGAAATACAACATGCAGTGATTTGGACAAGCATCAATCTTTTTGTAACCCATACCTATAGCGTTGACCATAACTTTCGCACGATAGAAATTTTGTGGCAATTTCTCATCTTTAGGCAACATACTCTTCACAATCATGCACAAACAGTCAAAACATGATTGACTCAAATTATACTCGGACTTCAAATTCATTAGTTGAAGAACTGCAGACAAGATAGTGTGACTCTCACAACCGTTCCAAAGTGGCTCATCAACATCTTTAAGTAAATCATAAAATCTACTAGCTGCATCGTTTGGTGATTCTTCATCTACGACAGTTCTTACATCACTAGAACTCATAGTAGAACCCAGTTCTGTTCCTGCAGCATCAAATATCAAATTCGTATATGGATTATCGTGCACCACATTCACCCGTGCATCAAAATCGTTTCTAAATTCTTCTCCATGAAACGTCCAGTTCTGATAATCACTCACAAAACCCTTCCTGTATAGGTGATGTCTAACGCCATGAGGTTCTACAAATCGATTATTCTTACAAATCTTGCAGGGACACTTAATCCGACCTGTGGGATCTACTGTACTGACACTCGCCGTTGCAAATTCAATAAAGCTGTCAACACCATCCATATATTCATGCGATAACTCATTGTCCACTATCCTACGGTACATCCATTCACGGTTTGCAGTCATTCTGTCGTATGATGTTACGAATAGTATCCTAACGAATTAAGAAAAAAATAATCAGAATGCTACGATGAAGAAAATATCAAATTTATCATGCAATATACTATGTCAAACAATAACAAGAATTTTGATGCATGCATTGATAACTTAATATTTTCATGTGCAAACTATTAATGACACGATACAATCATTTGAAGCATGCTTTTATTATAAAATTTCACATGGAAGTCAAAATCAAATTGAAAGTAACTACATGCAAGCATGGATACAATTACATCAAACATTGCAATACATCATAATCATTCATATCAAACAAATGGCAAACATGTACCTGCAGCAAACACACTTCAATATCTCACTAACTACTACCATGCTTAGCATGGACTCCGTACTCCAAAAATAAGAACACTTCCATATTCCTACATTAAAATCATGCTCAGCATGATCTCCGAACTCCAACAAAGCAGTCCTAGATATCAACAACTAAGTGAGTGTGTGAACAATAAAGAGTTGCATTCAATAAATTAAATAACATGTGATACGTTTGCATCACTTACTCACCACGGGTATTTACCCGATTTGCATTGTTTTTGTCATTTACTTACCACAGGTGGCCGAGCACGAGTTGGTTCCGTTGAAAAATCTGCACAAAAAAATGCAGTTTTAAAAAAAACTCGCCACAAAAAAAAGGCAGTTGTTCCGGCAAGGGGTCGACTCCCCTGCTGTTCCGGTAGAGGGTCGACTCCCCTGCCTGTTCTGTCATGGGGTTAACCCCCTGCCTGTTCCGGCATGGGGTTAACCCCCTGCCGGAAAGGCAGGGGGTCGACCCCCCATGCCAGAAACGCAAGGGTTAAACCCCTGCATTTCCGGCACGGAAGAGGGTTAAACCCCCCGCCTTTATGGCAGGGGGTTTAACCCTTGTTGGAAACGCAGGGGTTAAACCACCTGCGTTTCAGGCAGGGGGTCGACCCTCCCTGCCGGAAACGCAGGGGGTTAAACCCCCTGCCGTGCCGTAAAGGCAGGGGGTTAAACCCCCTGCCGTAAAGGCATGGGGGGTCGACCCCCTGCCGAAAAGGCAGGGGGGTTTAAACCCCCTGCCGTGCCATCATCCCTTTACGGCAACGGCACGGCAGGGGGTCGACCCCCCCTGCCGAAAACGCAGGGGGTTAAACCCCCTGCGTTTCCGGCACGGAAGGGGGTTAAACCCCCTGCCGTAAAGGCACGGGGGGTCGACCCCTTGCCGAAAGGCAGGGGGTTTAACCCCCTGCCGGAAAGCACGGCAGGGGGTCAACCCCCCGTGCCTTTATGGCAGAGGGTTTAACCCCCTTCCCTGCCGGAAAGGCAGGGGGTTTAACCCCCTGCGTTTCCGGCAGGAAGGGTACCCCCCATGCCTTTCCGGCAGGGGGTCAACCCCCCATGCCAGAAAGCACGGCAGGGGGTTAAACCCCCTGCCTTTCCGGCAGGGAAGGGGGTTAAACCCCCTGCCGGAAAGGCAGTTCCGGCATGGGGGGTTGACCCCCTGCCGTGCCTTTACGGCAGGGAAGGGGCGTACAGCGTGAAGAAGAAGAAGAAGAAGAAGAAGATGCAAGTGATTACCTGCGCGTCGCCGGGCGGTGGCGGGAGGTTGACGGGGAGCGGCAGCTGGCGAGCGGTGGCGGGGAGCGGCGGCTGGCGAGCGGCGGCGGCCGGACGGTGGCGAGAGCAGACGGGCGGCGGGAGGGAGCAATACAGCGAAACAGGGAAAAGAGAAAGAGGGATGGGATTAGGGATTTACGCGACATTTAGCGACGGCTTAGCTACGGAATGTTTCCGTCGCTAAACCAAAATACCCAAAAAGCGACGGAATATATTCTGTCGCTACGCCGTCGCTAATTAGCGACGGATTAGCGACGATAGAGTTCCCTCTCTAAATCCATCGCTAAAATGGTGTTCTTGTAATAAAAAGTAGCGACAAAAAATGCAGTCGCTAATCCGTCGCTAAGTAGCGACAGATTAGCGATAAAAGTTGTTTCCTCGCTAATCTGTCGCGAATTAGCGACAGATTCTATCTCTAGCTAATTTGTCGCTAATTAGCGACGGAAAAAATCCGTCGCTAATTTCCGTCGCTAATTAACATTTTTCTTGTAGTGTTTTGATTTTAACCTCCATCTCCTGTCCATTATTCGTTTTATGTCCTCCATTCCCGGTTCAAACGGGTCGGGTCCTCATTTTCTACCAGTCTACTGTCATCCACACACACACACACACACACACACACACATATATATATATATATATATATATATATATATATATAGAGAGAGAGAGAGAGAGAGAGAGAGTTGCTTTTCAAGTGTTCATAAGGGTGTGTTTGATTCGCAAAACCAACTGTTCAGGACAACTGGTTCAGTACAAGCTTGTCTTGAGCAAGCTATCATAAACTGGTTTTTGTTCTCTGTTTGATTCGACGGAACAATTAGCATTGAAAATATTAATCTCTGTTTGAGTTGCCTGAACAACTTGTTCTGGTCAAGAAGATTTTGCCACAGAAATTGATGGTTAACACATGGTTGAATATTTTTTGAATAGTGTGTTGAATTTGGATTCACAACCAAATTGATTTTCCAAAAAAAAAAAAAAAGACTGAATCGAACTGCATCTAGTCGAATAGAATTGACTCATTTTAAAAAGTGATTTTGATAAATTTGAAAATTAAAATATCAAAAAATTTGAAAATTAAAATTCATAAAAATCAAGAGGAATTGTCCTATTTAAAAATATTTTTTGTTTAAAATTTTTCAAAAGTTCATAAAATCTTTTAAAAATAAATAAAATTCAAAAAAATTAAGAAACATTTTTTAAACAAAAAATTATACGGATAAAAATTAAGAAAAAATATGAAAATCATTAAAAAAAGAGAAATTGGCCTATTTAAAAATATTTCTCATTTAAAAACTTTCAAAAAAATCACAAAATTTCTAAAAATAAATAAAATTCAAAAAAATCAAGAAAAAATTAAAAATAAATGTAAGAAGAAAGCTAAAAAAGCAAAAAAGGAATATCCTCTCTATATATAGTCACAAAAAAAAGTAATTGAATAAGAAAAATCTCGCAAGCTTTTAGAAATCAACAAGGAAGAAAGAAATATACCAAATCAAAATCCCATATACACGCAAACACAATTGGCACGTTTGGAAGCAAGAAAATATCTCATAGAAAAAAAATTGCCTATGAGAAGTGTTGATATGACAGGTTTCTCAAAAGAATTTTGTTTTGCTTGTTTGTGTAGCATGAGAAAAAAAAAGGATGGAAAAGTAAAAGAATTTTTTTGCTTGTTTGTGTGTTGAAAAAAAGGGTTGAAAACTTTTTCTTCAGCAAATCATCAACACCAATCAGATCATAAAACCACATGAAGGATCTCCCAAGATTAAAAATTGACAACCTATTATCGTCCAACCAAAATCTCACTTTGAGAATGGGTAGATCAAGTCCCAAATAACACGACCAAAATCTCACTTTGAGAAACACCACCACCCATACAAAAAGACATACATAAAATTCCTATTATTCATCAGAAAAGCTGAGACTCTCAAACCAAAAAATCATGAAACAAAGACCAAAAAATAAGAGATTATCAACCATAAACAATCCCATGAAAAAGCAAGAAGAAAAAAAATAGCACCAACATGCACAATTTTCACAAAAACTCACAATCAACAAACCATCATAGAAAAATGCGTCCCACTAACGAAGTGAAAGAAAAACAGGTAGAAAAATTTTAATTCGTCTCTTTCAACCATACCGACACCATTTCAAGAAGACCAACCATCTCTACCTTCAAATTCCTTCAACCGAACCAATATCATTTCAAGAAGAGACTCTTTGCAACATCGAACAAAACCATTATTTGCAACATAATATTAAGCATCCATAATCTTAGAATTACAACCATAACACATATCTAGTCCAAGCATTAAAATCATAATCATACAAACTTAAACTATTATAAAAATTTAACAACCATAGTCTTAGCATTACAACCATAATTTTTGAGAAGTGTTTTTCGTATTAGTCAAATTAATGTAAGACAGCGGTAATCTCTCCAAAGCATGCATTCAATTCATAGACAAAGAACTTTGTTGCTTCTTCACTCGATACATTGAAAGATTTTAGTTTCTTCATTAGGACAACGACTTAAGTTTTTGTAAATTGTGACATCTAGTTCAAACTGGTCAGCATTTGGGTTTTGCTTCAAAATAAAATTGTGAAGCATGCACATTGCAAGCACAATATTTACTTGTGTCTCATACTTGTATCGTTGAGGCATTTTAAACATAGAAAAATGAGTTTTCAATAAATCAAATGTGCACTCAACAACATGCCTCAATGATGCATGACGATAATTGAATATTTCTTCCTTCTGTTTCAGTGAATGAGCTTTGGGATTTGTGTATTCTTGTAAATTTTTTTAAATGGTACTAAGAATTGAGTTATATTAGGATAACCTATATCTACAATGTAGTATTTTCTATACATATGAAAACATGTAAATGAACATGTCAATATACCAATGATAACAAATTTAAAAAAAAAAATCTTTAGATTTGAAAATATACCTTGAGTTTCTCATAGTGGGTCGTATTTTCTTCTATAAAGTGCATCATACAAAATTTTTGAATCAAATGTTAAACCCTCCCATCCAGCCAATACACAGTCAAACTTTAAGTCAAAGCTTATTGTAACCATCACATTTTATGTGAGTTAATTCTTTAGATTGTAAAATCATGCTTGTTTTTTTATTAGTACACATACAAGTATATGAGTTTTGTTAATGACGCTAATGCAGCCTTGCAAAACAGTATTATTATTTTAGACCTATAATTATTATGAATTAATGTCTTATAAAAATATTATGAATTACAAAGAAAATTTGATTTCCTTGAATTATGAGTATAACTAAGGGTCACTACTTATTTTTGGTGGAATTCTAGTGCCTGACATTTTAATATACTTTGGTATAAATGCGCAAATTGCATCTAATACTTTAATAAAATGCCTGCTAATAGTTTCACAGGAATGCAGAAATACATATTGAATAGCTCAATTGTGAACAAGAAAATAACAACTCCTTTTATCATTACCCTTTGTTCGCAATATATTACATAATTATTGAAATGTCTTAGGATTCATATATAGTAAATCAAGCAACTTTAACAATTTTCATGTAACAAGTTGTGTACAATATCCACTCTCTTGTGAATGAAATCATGAACAACATTTTTCATACAACATTTTTTTATAGTAACTCACAAGGATGAGAAGAAAGAGAAAGGGAGGAAGACAGGGAACTTGGGACAAGAGAAGAGCGAACGACAGTGAGAAAGGACTCTTAAAAAGGTTATGAGTTATTATAGAATGAAAATCAAGATTCAAACTTTTTTTTTGGTGTGAAGTTACTCTCTATGCAGCTTCTTTTTTCATGTGGGAGCTGGCTCCTCTATCACATAAAGTTGTCCAGTGAGAAGTAATACTAGTTGTGTGATGTTTTCATGATCCAACGGCTGTTAAGCCCGTACCACCATATTATGATGGTATCAAACCATGGTATATATATATATATATATATATATATATATATATATATATATATATATATATATATATATATATATATATATATATATAGTTTGGACTCAGTACGTGGGAAGTAGTGCAAAAGAATTGAATATGAGCCAGATTAAGATTGATGCAATCTGAAATTTCAAGAAATATATATGTCCTACTTCAAATTTCAATTTGGGTTCAAATAAGATCTAGTGAACTAAGGATGAATCTGAAACCAAGTTTTATAGGATATTAATTTTATCAGATAAGTTTATCTATATCTATACTATTTATAAAGGAGCAATGAGGGGCAATAATGTACAAAAATATTTTGCTTTATATATATTTTAAAATGACACAGGCCTTTTTTAAAAATTGTGAGCGTCTTAACCATTAGGGTAAACACTTTTTCTTGTTAGTTTTCAACAAAACAAACCTACCACATCATGTACCTATATGAAATGAGCTAATTAATGGGGATAATCGAACTTAATTGAGCTTGACTGCCTGTTCAAGCTTGACTCGATTTTCTATATCGAACCCCAACCATTGTTCAAAGTCAGTTCATTTAGTTTTCCAGACCAGTTCGAGCGGAGCTTAAATGGGCCGAGCTCGAGCTAGCTCGGCTAATTGTGCAGCTCTATCCAGGTTTGATAAAAATGCACCTTGTAGATCCCATTTTAAGGCTCGTATATTTGAGACTAAGATATTGGTTTTGGACTAAAGCTCAACAGAGCCAATCCATTTTCCATCACCAGTTGAGGAATTGGGCGTAATTGGTGTGATTGGCTATGGAGATTGGTTTGAGTGTAGCCATATGGGTCCAGTTGGTTCTTTACCCTAATTGGTTCAGATTTTACATATAAATAGACTCGAACGCCAATGAGCATTGTAGGTGTCTTACCACATTTGGTTATGAAACACCCCAAACTATCTACCAACATTTGAATATGAAATAATTTTTTTTACTGAATTCAATCGATTGTAATCAATTAGTTGCATGAATCTGTCCTCATTTTTCATATCGAGAGAGGGGTGTAAAATGGGAAGATTTTTATATTATCGAGAATTGGCAAAACTTGGAATGGTATTTCAGGCTTTTCCAAGAAAGCCTTTCAATGGTGGTCTAAGTCCATCTATGGCAAATGGGCTGCATTCAGACTGGTGAGCCGATTGAAGGATCTCCATGGTCATATTATCAAATGGGTAAAGAAGAATGGGAGAGTTAGGCTCAATGAGATTCGTGGGTGGGAAGAACTATTAGCATCATTTCAAGCCCAATTGGACTCATTTTCAGCAGATGGCCCTTCTAAAGAGCAGTTGGTATCTGTAATGGGTGGTCTAAGCAGATCTATAAGAGCTTGGAGGCATCGGGATGAAGTAAGTTGGAAGCAAAGGTCTAAAATAAACCAGTTAAAATGTGGGGAGCAGAATTTTTTTTTTTTTTACCTATGGGCTTCTCATGTAGACACACTAATAAGTTTCCCTTCATTAGGATTGGTGCTCAAGCATTTGAAGGTGAGCAGGAACAGATTATTTCAAAAAAAATATTTTCTAAAAAGGAGAGTAGTGGGGGACTGCTTCATAATCTTCCTTAGGTTGTCTTTCAAAGGATCAAGCTAATTCTCTAATTATGCCTTTCTCTTCTCGAGGAATTAAAAATTATGGTGTGGTCGCTTCCCTCAAGTAAGTCTCCTGAACCTGATGGATTTTCTTCTCATTTGTATAAGTACTTTTGGATAAATTGTAAGCTTCAGTTGCTGCAAATGATTTCAAAATTTCAAGATAATGGTGCTCTGTTAAGAGAGATTAATAGGTCGGAGTTTTTATTTATTCCTATAGACCTAAATGTGGAGGATGTTTCAAGATTCTGACTTATTTCTTCATTGAATAGTTTGTATAAGATTCTCGCTAAGCTTCTTGCAAGTAGATTAAAGTTGGTCCTGCCCAGTATCATATCTCCTCCTCAAACAGCTTTCTTTTAAAGATCGTCTATTGCATGATGTTCTTTTGGCCAATGAAATTGTGCATTCACTGAGTGCTTATGGAAAGCTTTTTTCCTTTCTTAAACTTTATGTTTTTAAGGACTTTGATTCAGTTAGATGGTTTTATTTAGAAGATTGTTTGAGGAAAATGGATTTTAACAAAAAAATTATAAAATTGGATTGTGGAGATGGTCACTACTGTAGAAATTGTGGTTACAACTAATGGTGTGAAAGGGCGATACTTAAAAATGCAACATGGCCTTCATCAAGGCTGTCCACTTTCGCTTCTCCTTTTTAATGTTATTAGTGAGGCTCTAAATACTCTTTTTAGGAGAACAATGTTGTCAAATTTTATTGATCAACTGGACCTGCTTGGCCTTGAGGGGTGTTGTTTGCTCCAATATTCTGATGATATTGTGATTTTTGGCTCCAAGGTTCTATCTCAAATGATGAGAATTTGGACTTTGCTACAGGTTTTTGAGGTGGTTTCTAGCCTACAAGTTAGTGAGGATAAATGCAAGTTGGTCTTGTGCAATTCTAAAAGCCAAAATGTAGCTTTTGCTGAAATTGTTTTTGGGTGTCAGGGGTTTTGAGTTTTCCAATCGATCACTTAGGCCTTAAAATTGTGCAAGGTCGTTTTCTTATGCAAATCTGAAATTCACTTGAGGATAAGGTGCTTTAAAAATTTCAGTCTTGGGAGAGACCTTTTTTACCGAAACCGATGAGGGCAATTCTTTTTAGGCATGTACTAAATTGTATGCAGTTAGCTTTGTTTCATATGCCAAAGAAGGTTGAAAAGAGAACAAATTTTTTTTTAGATCATTTCTTTGGGATGCACATGCTTCTTCAAATCATTAGTTAATTGGAAATTAATTACATCCCCGGTGGACAGAGGTGGGTTGGGCATCAGAAGGCTATCGTTTCTAAATATTGCTTTGTTATGTAAACAGTGGTGGCATCTTTTCACTGAAGAGATGCCTTGGTCCAATTTCTTAAAGGGAAAGTACAGATTAGTGGGGCCACCTTCAGCTCGGTCTTCAAATTCAACATGGAAGAAAGGTGAGTAAGTGTAGAAAGCAATATTTAAAGCTTTCGATACTTTCAAAAAGGGGTTGGTCAATATTGATTCATTGGGCCAAGTTAAATGGGCATTCAGTAAATATGGTTGTTTTTCTGTTGCTTTCCTGCTATATGGCATACAATGAAGATGGTATGTCTTGGCTCTCGGTTAATACTATTTAGTGCAGAGGACCTTCGCCTAGAGCGTTGTCTTTTGCTTGGGTGTTACTAGCTGGAAAGATAAACACTAAAGACTGCCTATAGAAGATTGAAATTTATTTAGCTAACAGATGTTGTTTATGTGAAAATAGCATTGAAACTATTGAGCATTTGCTTTGGTTCTGACCCTATTTTCAATAAATTTTCTTCCTTGTGTGGCTGGATCTTACAATGGAGCCAAATCAGATCTCCTGCTTCAGGTAATTGACAACTAGGCCTATGTCTATTAGGTTCTCATGCAATTGGAAGAAAGTCTGGAGATGGTGGTTCATATCAGCTTGGTGGAGAGTTTGGGAGGAAAAAAACAACAGAATTTTAAGAAGAAGAAATCTGCCAAAGTCAATTTTGTTGTTTATCCAATTCTGATATGTTTTGCACTGTGAGGCTTAATTGGAAGGATTCAGATCTCTCGTAGTTGGGCCACCAGCGAATAGAGTCTTTGGTGTGTCATGGTGTCTTGGGGGACGCTCAACCTATATAATATTGAGCACTTTCATTTGTAAACTTCTTCTGTTGTTTCATTTGTCTGATGATTCATCATCATCAGGCTGATCTTTATATTTTCTTCTTACTGATAGTTAATGAATTTGCAAAGGCTTTGAAGAAAATGAAATCAAGAAGAGCAGTTGGCCCAGAGGCTTGAAAATGCTTGGGAGAGAAAGGTTTAGAATGATTGACAAATCTTTTTAACAAGATTTGACGGACAAATAAAATGCCTAATGAGTGGAGGAAGAATACTTTGGTGCTTCTATATAAGAATAAGGGTGATATACAAGATTGCACAAACTATCGTAGTATAAAACTCATGAGTCATACTATGAAACTTTGGGAGAGGGTGATTGAGTCTAGGTTGAGGAAGGTTGTCATGATATCGGAGAATCAATTTGGTTTTATACCTGAAAGATCAACTATGGAAGCTATACATCTTCTTAGACAACTTATTGAGAGAAATAGAGAGAGGAACAAAGATTTGCATATGGTTTTTATTGATTTGGAGAAGGCATACGATAAAGTACCTAGGGACGTTCTCTGGTGGACAATGATGAAGAAAGGTGTTTCTCTCAAGTACATTAGTATGATTAAAGATATGTATGAAGGAGTAGTAACCAATGTCCGCACTTGTGGAGGGGTGACAACCAATTTTCCTATAACGGTTGGGTTACATCAATGATCTGCTTTAAGCCCTTTCCTATTTGCTATAGTGATGGATGAGCTTACGAGATCAATTCAAGAAAATGTGTCGTGGTGTATGTTGTTGGTTGATGATATTGTTTTGATTGATGAGTCTAGAGCTGGGGTTAATGCTAAGTTAGAATTATGGAGACAGACATTGGAAGCAAGATGTTTTAAGTTGAGTAAGAGTAAGACAAAATATATGGAATGTCGGTTTAGTAAACAATAAAGTAGTGATGGGAGTGTAGTGAAGCTTGGTGAGCAAGAAATACCGGTGGATGATTGTCTCAAATATTTGGAATCTATCATTCAAAAGTATGGAGAAATTGATGGAGATGTAAATCATAGGATAAAGGTTGGGTGGATGAAATGGAAAAGTGCAACTGGAGTGTTGTGTGATCGTAGAATGTCATTGCGGTTGAAGAGAAAGTTTTATAGGACAACTATTAGGCCCACTTTACTATATGGTACGGAATGTTGGGCTGCCAAGAGACATCATATTCAAAAAATGAGTGTAGCTGAGATGTGTATGCTTAGATGGATGTGTGGAAATACAATAAAAGATAAGATTCGGAACGAGGAGATACGTAAGAAGGTAGGCATTGCACCCATTGAAAATAAGATGAGAGAGAATCGTTTACGGTGGTTTAGACATATTCGATGAAGGCCTAATGATGCTCCAGTTAGAAGGATGGAGAAATGGGAAAATATATTAGTTAAAAGAGGTCAGGGTAGACCTAGGAAGACATGGATGGAGATGATAGAAAAGGATATGAATGCTTTGAACCTCACCGAGGATATGACATTGGATAGAAATGATTGGAGGAGAAGGATTCATGTGGAAGACCCAGAATGATTTTCTTTTTTGGTTCATATCGTTGACCCCAATTGTTTTGGGATGAAGGCGTTGTTGTTGTTTGTGTTGTGATAGTTAATGAATTTCCTTCACAAAAAAATAGTTTAACATGTATTTGAAAGTATTTGCTACCTTTGTAAGGAATCCATGCAGTCCCAATCAATTAGGGGCATGTGAAAAGAGAAAGTATTTGCTACCTTTGGTAAGAAATCCCCTAGTTGGAAGTTATAGGAGAGGTTGTTTGACCCCTCATAAATGCATTCAATATGATCAAAATAGTAGGAATAACACTCTGATTATATTTTTTCGATGTAAAAGCCGAGCTCATAATCAGTTTGAGTTAAACAAGCTGAGCTCGAGCTAACTTGTTTATAAAAAAATACATTGTTTTAGAGCAAGAGAAATAGGATAACAAAAAACATGTAAAATACATCTTATATTTCTTATTACCTAGTGAGCTTATACGAGTGGAGCATAACAGAGTACCTATTGTTCATATTCAGTTTGTCGAGCCTATTTTACAAGTTTGAATGAGTTCTTTACCAACATAACATGAGTCGAGCCACGAGCAGCTTGGCTTGTTTCCAGCCCTACCCACATCAAACAAAGAGGATCATAAATAGGAGATTCCTAAAACTCCCCAAAATAATGAATCGCTGACCTTGGAGGGTGCTTGGGCCAAAGATTCATGATCTAGAAACCCTAGTTTTCATATCGCACACGACTCACTTCACTTCTAAGAACTGAGGTATGCAAACACACCCTTAGAAACAAGCTTGGATTTGGCTGATCTATTTGCACCCCAAGCAAAGGTGAATAGTAAGCCAACCTACTTGATTTTTCATCGGTATGAGAAATGGCCCAGTCAAATCAGTCCATCCATTGTTTTTTTTATAGTCAAGCTCGGTTTAGGCAAACTGAAAAAATGCAATGAAGTACACCTCAGGTAAATTACTTATTTGACGGCATGTTAGAGCAGTTTAGAATACTTGCAATGAAATGTTCAAGGGTTTGAAAGAAAAGGCCATGAGGGTGGTGGAGAGTCAAATAAAAGATAAATTTGGGGCTAAATACACCTTGAAAAAAATCAAGAACAAGTTCAAGCATGTCAGACCTAACTTAATAATAATAAACCAAATAGTGAACACTTCGGGGTTTGGATGGGACTCATAACTAAAAATTCCTATGGTAAATACTGAAATATGTGTTGAATGTGTGAGAAAAAACCCAACATAGAAGAATTATTAGAAACCAGAAAATTAAAAATATTATGAATATGTTGTGGAGATTTATGGAAAATCAACTACTATAGGCAGTTATAAGACCATTCACTTAGAAGTACCACAACTACCATCTTCTGTCAAACATGGCATGTAGGAACTTAACTCATCATCACAAGCTTCAAGTGATGAGACACCCATGAGTAGCTCACCACCTACCGTGCCCTCATCTTCCAACAAGCATTCAATTAGAGAAAAGCGCAAATTCACAATGATGATTCTATCATGGATATGCTAGGCAGCATTTCTGCATATGTGAAGACCATCAGTGATGATTCTCCCTGCAAATTAGCAAAAGAATGTAATGTTATATTAAAAGAAATGTAGGATAATAGTCAGATTATTGCTCTCAAGCGCGTGAAGGCGTTGGACTTATTGATAGCCCCTTGGTATGCATCTACGTTCTTGAGAATAGATCCAAGATTTTTGAGTCATATGGTTGGACTATAAATTGTCGCTAAATATTTAGGTATGCATTTCAAAAGTAATCACTTATGATGCATATTATAACAATGTTAAATGTTCAAATATTGCATGTTATCACAGTGTTAAATGTTCATGTATAATATACATGTTTATTGCATTCATGTTAATCTTATTCGATTGTGTGCATGTTATTCATGTTTATTGCATGATTATATATGTGTATATAGAAGTATATACTTCATAGTTATTGTGTTTGCATTCATGTTATCACAATGTTACATGTTACTCATATATATTTCTTAATATTTGTGTATGCAGAATGATTAAATATGTATACACAAAAGTATATACTTCACAGTGATTGTGTTTGCATTCATGTTATCGCAATGTTGCATGTTACATATATACACTTCATATATTTGTGTATACAAAAATATAATGACTTCTCAAAAAAATCTTTTTTATTTACTCACTATGGTGGTGTTGATAATTTTTATACGTAGTTTGAGAAGTTCATATAGGACAATAGTTCATGATTCTATATATAGGGGCAATGATTTTGTATGTGATTGTGTGTTGGGTCACTGGCAAAATTGTTTTGACCTTTTATACATGAGAAAAGACACATACATATAATTATGCGAGACTCTTCGCAGAAGTAGATTATTACAAGATTCCCATGATGTAGGTGCTGAAGAACAAGTTCTAAATTTTTTATCGACACTTGATCACAATGAGTGAAATAGAGCAGTGCAGTATGTGTTTCAACACTCATGACAAACAATTAACAAGTATTTTAATTTGATATTAAATGTGTTGATGATTATTTTTAAGTATGGAAAGATGGGACTTACCTGGATTCACGAAATTCTTCTTTAAAATCGTACGAACACCATTGCAAGCTCTGATCGTGCTTTGCTTGACAGGAAGGTAAAGACGGGGCAAGTTTTCTTAATCTTTGTAGCTCAAATCGCACTGTCACGGATTTCATTATGCAAATCAAAAAATAAAACATATATAAGCACCTAATCCAAAGCATATATGAAATAAAAATAAGCGAATTAGAGATATGGGGAAATACCTTTTTCAGATTCGAAGGTTTGTTTTATCGTTCAAGCTCATTCTTCTATCTGTTAGCACGTAGAAGTGGCTTTCTTTAATGGCTTCTAGACAACGTACATATTGGCAAGGCTTAGGTAGGCTTCTTCTCTAGGGTTAACACATAAGTATGGGATTTTCAATTTTTTCGATAATTTTTAGATGCTTCAGGGTTGTGAGTCCCTATTTATAGATTTCAGCACACTCATCCAAGAGAGTTTTCTCGTACGAAAACTCGTCTCAAGAAGAGTCTGCCCATCCTGAAAGACGTGCAAGATGGTTGGAATCAGATAGAGATAAGCCTTGAAGCTTATCCACATGTTTGATACAACATACAATATTATGATTGTGTCGTCCCCTAGCAAATGAGACACCTTGTTCTGTCGTCTAACAACAGACGACGTTCCTGGTTCTGTCGTTCAGTAATGGACGGTGGTGCCTATTCTGTCGTCCAGTGAGAGGGGGCTCGATTCTTGTACCTACACACTTATCTTGAGAAGCATGTTAGTAATCAGACATCATGAAATTTTTGGTGTCTACATATGACCTTCTTTATCATTAATGGATGTGATTTGGTTTATGACAAAGAAGTAGGCACACAAGGTTTGAAACACTAAGTCATCAGGATTGAATCCATTCCTACCGAACGAGGTCAGGCTAGTGTTCGAAGGAGAACTGGATTGTCGAGACTGTGATTGGTATCGCCGAACAAGGTCGATGCCAGCATCTGAAAGAAGGGGTTGGGCTATTAAGACCATTATGAGTCTCATCGAGCGAGGTTGGATCAGTCCAAGGACAACTGGATTGCCAAGACCATTTGATGGTCTTGCTGAGCGAGGTCGGTGCCAGTGCCAAGTAGTGAATCAGGTTTTCAAGATTGTCTATGGTCTCGCCGAGCGAGGCTGGGCTGGTTTGAGAAATACTTTGTTTAGAAAATAAAATGTTAGGCGTCAGGCAAGGATAATACAAGATAAATGTTGCTCATTTTCATGCCTTTTAAGCCTGTTTTGATTTTAAATGCCTTTTGATTGATTTTCTTTTGAGAATTTTGTGAGGACAAATATAAAAAAATGTACACATTTTGTGGGTTCATGGATAGGGTAGAATTGTCTCAGTAAGACTTTAGGGTAGAGGTGACCTTCATAGTATGATCAATTTAGACGTAAAACTTCTTGCCCTAGCGAGGGGAGTTATTCACTGAGGAAAATGGCAGATCTTCATGTGTACTTCTTAGACTCAATAGCCCTATGACTAGACTATTTGATGCATTAAATACTCTTTTATGATATGTAGTGAGACTCGTGTATTTGTAATAAAGTGGGTAGTTTATGACAGTTATGAATTATTGATCATATAAGGTTACAGATTTTTGTTTTTTTCTTCAAAAAATTAGAATCTTCCTAACAAGTTAATTCCTGCACTTAAGATTCTTACACTTTAGACTTTCTTCCTCTTACGTTAGCCTAGGATAGCAACACTCGGCTTCATTAAAAATTTTCTCTTTTAATTTTGCCTTGGTTTCAAGTGACTAGTTATAGGGATATGAGATTAAGTCTCAAGGTATTCATGTTTGATCTAATGGTTCCCATTAAAGCTTGAACTCTCAAGGATTAGAGCTTGATGAGAACGTGTTCTGATGCATTTTCTTCTCCTAGGTAAATTCTCTAGAGTTTTTATTTTTAACTCAGAGAGCTTTATTCCTCACTTTTTGTCATCCTTTGGACTGAGGCCTAACAACCATGGATCTCATGACTTCTCAGTTCATGAGGGATGCCCCTAGCTACCCAACCTTTGGCTCTATAGGTCATATGACTGGAGCCTGCCACCTGGCTATAGGGCTAGAGGTAAGTATTGGTTATCTCCTAGCTCTCATTTTTTATTACAACCTCTACCCCTGAGCAATCGTGTGGTCAGAGCCTGCCACCACGTCATACATCCAGAGGTGAGTATTGGTTTCTTTTTTTTTTACTTTTCAATGTTTTCTTCATCGAGATAAAAGAAAACTCTCTTCAAGTGACCAAACTATGAAGTTGATTAGCATTGAAAGTATTCAATACCCAACCATTTTTCCTGAAGTGTTTTGTTGCCTAGGTGGGTTTCCATCGGATCCATATTCATGCATCGATAATAATCGCGTGCTCATATAATTCATCCATATAGACTCATGGGCTAGAATTATTGGATTAAAGTCCATTGGCTTCATTGTGTTGTTGCCTTATCTTTCCCTCAAGACTTGGATGTCTTACGTGGTAGACTCTCGTGTGCAAGGACCTACTTGAGAGAATGACTTTCTTAAAGAAAGATGAATATATTTTAGGAGAAATGTTTGACCTTTAATGATCTTTCAATGCCATGCTTTGCATCATGATAAAGTTATATCATCTTCCTATGACTATAGGAGTCAAGGTGAACTGGATTGCTAAGACCATTATGGGTCTTGTCGAACGAGGTCGGATCAGTTCAAGAACTGGGGCATTAAGATCGTTTGTGGTCTCATCGAACGAGGTCCGGCTAACGTTCAAGACAACTGAAATGTAGAGACCATTATGGGTCTCACCAAACGAGGTTGGGTTAGTGTCCAGTGGTAAACCGAGATTCCAAAGACCATTTGGATCTCGTTGAACCAATTTGAGATTTGTAACTGTTAAAGGTTTCTTCTTGTCTAAGATATTTAAACTTTGAAATGGTTTTACAATAACCTATCTTTGGGTTTTAGGTAGGTTCAGATTCCTTTGACATGTCCCCACATGATTTTGGATAGAAAGACATCATTGAGAATTGTGTAAAAACATGATAAAAGCTTCCTTGGTTTCATCAACAGGAATAGCATGCTCCCGTAACAAAGGGAATAGCTTGGACCATGATTTTTTTTTGAACTTTTTTATTTTTTTTATTTTTTAATTTATTGCAAAACTTTTCTATTTTTTAGTATTTTTTATTTTTTGATTTTTTTTGTTTTTGGTTTTTCAAAAAGCTATTTACAAAGTCTAGGTCTTGAAGGCTTACCTGGGGCCTAGGATGGTGACTCAAGTCAAAGATCTTTTTTTCTTTAGACCATGGTGGTTATGCCCTAAAGTGCGGTAACTTTGTTTTGAGCAGGGCGTCTTCCTTTTGCTGAAGGAGAGACGAAGGAGTCCAGGCTACCTTGTAACTTTTTATTTTGAGAGATGAGTTTTTGTAGGGGAAGAGTCAGTCATGTGTTGTCTCTTATGACGGGCCTCTCTACTAAGCTGATGTTAGTTGACCACTTTCTGCAATGCTTCTTCAGGACCCACATGAGCTTTTTTCTTTTTCCCCTTTTTGTTTGGGTCATTTGTAATTAAGTCCTTGGGTTCACACTCTGAGTGCAACTAGGACACTGGGGGAGAAACCTTTATATGATTGTTATCTGGTGTGCCCAGATCAATCATGTTTATTCGACTGGCTTCCTGATTTTCTCATGGAATTTCTTTTCCTTGTACCCTTTGCCCTCCTTGATAACAGTTTTGGGGTAGCAGATGCATCAAACACGAACAATTACTACAGATGAGGGCTCATGGAATATAAACCATTGTGTTGACAGAGGACCCTTGTTTCATACTATTTCTCAAGAACCAATTTTTTCTTGCTACACAAGCTCAAATCACCTTTTCTGTGGTGTGATTGTTGTTGCTTGAATCTTGTTGTTCTTCATTCAGAAGCAAATTTTCACTGTTTATGTGGTATTGAATAATATACCTGAGGATGAAACATTCTTCGATATCATGCCCCGCAGCTCTGTGATATCGACAGTATTTAGCTGAATTATTTTCCTTCATTTGCGATGGGTTAGACACTTCGGGTAGCCCGAGTAGGCTGTCTTGTAATAGCAAATCCATGACCTATGATGGAGGCTGCTTAAACTTGGCAAGCATTCGATCTTTGGTCTACTTAGGATTTCCCACATATAAATCACTAGAAGCCATTTTGATTGTCTGCCTTTCATTCCTTATCGTTGTTCTTTCTGAAGATTTGTCTTGAGGTTCTTACAACATTGACCTGGCCCTTAGACGTGTCTGACTTCCTGTAGATGTTGTGCTCTTTGTTGTTCTTTAGGAACCCATCGTACACTCCTCTCTTGATACCTACTTTGAAGGTTGTAGCCTTTTTGATGAGTTTGACATATGTTTCAACTTGAGCCATGTTGATCAGGCTTCATAGAGGTTGAGAGAAGTTATTCATCAAGATGACTAGTGCATGAGAGTCTGAGATCGGTTCATTCATTCTACTGGCCATGGATCACCATCAATTTATGAACTCATGAGTACATTCCTCTTTCTTATATTTCAGTTCATACAACTAGCTTATGGGAGGAAGGGCTTCAACATTAAACCTAAATTGTTCCATGAGCATGTTTATGACCTACTTGAACTCCCTGATGTTTTGGAGGTTTAAGATGGAAAACCATTCCAATGCATCTGGGAAACCAATTAATTAGCCTCCTATCGTTATTTCGATATTTGACCATACTTTCCATGAACAGGGATAAGTGAGTCCTTGGGTCTCCATTTTCACTGAATTTCAAGAACTTGACAGGTATATCATCATCTTCGTCACATTCCTCAGGTAAGAAATCATTCATGGAGTTTTTCCTCTGGTCCATGTCCATGTATTTCATACTTGATGTTAGGCTCTGAACCATGTCTTCTAGTGATTTGGTATTTCTGTCTGACTCAGACGACATGGTTTGGATTGGTCGGGTCAACCAAAATCTGTGGACTTTCCTCTCCAAATCAGACACTTGGGACTATCTCCACAGATTGTACTCCCGGTCTTCTTGTGGCTCTGGAGTCCATCTAGTTCTTCTTCTAGACTCTTTGTCGGACTGTGCCCTTTCATGTTTTAACCTGTGGCCTCTTCGAGCTCTTCTTTTGGCTCATGCTTGTTCCCGTTCCAATTGTTCTTGGATCTCTCTCATCTTATCTTTCATCCTTTTCATGTTCCATCTAGCCTGTGCTAGCACATCTTTTTCCTTGGATCGGGCTTTGAAATACGAGGTCCTAAGGGTTTGTCTCTTGGTGGACTGACCTGTGCTAGAATTGTTTGTCTCATAACCTATAGGAGGGACTTTATGAGACTAATGAGGGTGTCATTCTTTAGACCAAGCTTTGAAATGAGAGGTCTTAGAGACTTGTCTTTTGATAAACCCGTCCATGCGAGAACTACTTATCTCATAACTCGCATGGGAGACTTTGCGAGACCGATGAGGGTACTGACGCGAGTTGGACTCAGGAAGCATCGAGGTCTTTTCCCTTTTTCAGTCATCCATAGACTCGTCAAGAATGTACATGTCAGTCTTATCTTTAGGATCTTCATCGGATATGATGTTTTGCATCATATAGGGTGGCATCTTGTACGTGGGATTCTCCAGAGATGGTTCCGCTGTGATGGATTGGATTTTAAATTTACGAGTTTTAGATTGGGTATACATTATACCCCAAGCAATTAGTTTACACTAGCCCAAACAAATAATTGAGAGATTTCTAAAATAATTGGATACCCTAGAAAGGTTTATCCACTGATCAACAAAGTCACTTTAGGTTCTAGGGTTTTAAGGCTCCCTTCCAAGTCCACACTGATATACCCTAGGTAACAACTGAAGGGTATTAGTATGGAGAATTCAGATCTAATAATACCACCACCGATATACCCTAGCTAACAACTGAAAGGTACTAGTGGGGATCCAAAGATCTAAATGATATGACAGGAGAATTTAAAAAAAACATAATAAAAGAAAATGACTCTTTTTTAAGAGAATGGAAGATAAAAAAATAAGAGCACACAATGTTTAAAATAAAACCCTAACTTACTGGCGGTTATGTTTTTTCTAATTTCTAACTGAGCATGAATTTTCTCCAGCAATTGTTTCTAAAATGTGAGAATAACTTAAGCCTAATATTTAATGCATGAATCTAATGCAAAAGCAACCTATATGCCGAATAAACAAATTAAACAGGAAAATCACTGGAAAAAAAACTGCAGATACGAGGGTCTGCGGATAGCGCTGCCTGTCAGTGGATGACAGAACCTACAAATGCGAGAGTCTGCGGATGGCATTGTTAGTTAGCAGACGGAAGAAACTACAGATGTGAGGATCTACAGACGACAGTATCGAACAACAAATGTGAGGATCTGCAGATGACAATGTTTGTCATCACACGATGTTGTAAGTCAGTAGATAACAAAAACTGCAGATGCGAGAATCTGCAAACAACACTGTTAAACAAAAGACGATAGATCCTATAAATGCGAGGATCTGCAGATGGTGTTTGTCAGCCAACATATAGCAAAAACTACAGATGCATGGATATGTAGACGATCAAACATAACCGGACGTTGTTGTCAGTGGACGGTTTGACAGAACTTTTCGACAGACGTTGCCGAACGGCGAAATCTAGGTGGCTAAAGGTTGGCGGACGGCCACACGTGATGGACGACAGTCAACAGACAGCCAAATATGATGAACGACAGTCGTCATACAACCAAACGTGATGAACGACAGTTAGCAGATGGCAAAACTGAGATTGATGTCCGCCAAACAGAAAACCTGAAAAAAAAATAAAGTTTTCAAAAAAAAAAATCGTAATGCAATTCTAGCTGCGAAAGATTAAAAAAGTATGGCATCCCATAGCAGTCGCCAAAAACTGCTGATGATTATTTTTAAGTGTGGGAAGATGGGACTTACTTGGATTCGTGAAATCCTTCTTTAAAATCATATAGACATTGTTGCAAGATTCGACCATCCTTCGCTTGATGAAAAGGTAAAGACGGAATAGGTTTTCTTAATCTCCACACACTGCCAGAGATTCTAATATACAAATCAAAAGATAAAATATGTATAAACGCATAATCCAAGAATATATGAAATAGAAATAAGCGATTAGGGATCTGAAAAAAAATACATTTTTCAGACTTGAAGGTTTGTTTTATCATTCAAGCTCGTTCTTTTGTCTATTAGCATATAGATGTGGGTGTTCTTCAATGGCTTCTGGACATCATGTTGGCAAGGCTTGGGTAGGCTTCTTCTCCAGGGCCAACACATAGGTATAGGATTTCTAGATTTTTCGATAATTTTCATATGATCTAGGGTATAGGGGTGAGTCCCTATTTATAAATTTCAATACACTCATTCAAGAGAGTTTTCTAATACGAAAACTCATCTCAAGAAGAGTCCTCACATCCTGGAAGACGTGCAGAACGGTTGGAATCATATAGGGATAAGCCTCGAAGTTTATTCACATGTTCGGTATAGCAGACAACATTTTGATCATGTTGTCCCCTAGCGGACGACAGTCCTTATTTTGCCATCCAGCAACAGACGACATTCTTGGTTCTGCCATGCAATAATGAACGGTGGTGCCTATTCTACTATCCAGTGAGAGTTCTTATACTTGCACACTTATCTTGAGAAACATATTGGCAATCAGACATCATGAAATTTTTGGTGTCTACAAAATGCAATACCAAGCATTGGACACGAGTTCATGGATCGACGCAGTAATGATACCCCAACAAAAATTATGAGAGAACTATGATTCTACCCATATTTGAAGGTAACCAAGATTCTACACTTGTAATTGGATCATATATATATATATATATATATATATATATATATATATATGTGTGTGTGTGTGTGTGTGTGTGTGTGTGTGTGTGTGTGTGTGTGTGTGTGTGTAGTAGTAGTAGTAGTAGTAGTAGTAGTAACTTTCCTTCATTGTTTATGATAGAATTGCTTGGGGGCTATACATATAATACATGTTCTTATAAACGTATCAAAGAGAGAACAAATGAGGTTTCAAAATATAAAAGGGTAGTTGTCACAAAATGTCCTTGTTGTGGTGGGGTTTGACATGTGATTTCACTATGTGCTTGTTAGGTGGGAAGGAAGCACAACTGATGTGAAAGTATTGTACAATGCAGTTGATGATCATGACCAGCCTCTAGTAATGCTCAAAGGTAAGTAAATATATAATATGTGCATAAATTATATTGATTAAGATTTTTTGAATACATGAAAAAAAACAAATGTAAGTATATAGGCAAATATTATCTTGTTGATTATGGGTACCCATATATTGCTGGGTTTTTTACTCCACACAAAGGATATCATTATCACATGTCAGAATTTAATGCATATGATGCTAAACCAATTGAGAAACCACAAGAGTTATACAACCATAGACACTCATTATTGTGAACAACAGTAGAACATGTTTTTGGTTTGCTAAAAGCATGATTTTCAATTTTAACGTGCCAAGTAAAATATTCAATTCTCACTCAGGTTAAAATTGTTCATGCTACATGCATAATACATAATTTTATATTAGAACATAACTTAGATGCTGAACAATTAACAATTAAAAATGATAATGATATCATGCTTGAACCTGAATCTGAAGAAGAAAATTTCACACAACTAGTTAATCATGGTAGCAAGAAGGATATGAGAGATGCAATAACAACTCATATGTGGAATGATTGGTCACACAGTAAGTATATTTGATAATTTTATTATTAGTTATATAAGTTTCATAATTGCAATTGTATGATTAGCAACAATGTTTTATGTGTGCTTGATTGATAATATTATTTGTTTCTTATATTATCGTCTTAAAGAGCCGGAACGATGATTTCTTGCTATAGATATTATGTTGTACTCGAGGGTAGGTCTAAAAGCATCTACGACTCTTAGAAGACATGTCAATCATTGATTCTCATATATAGTGGGGCAGTGTACAGATCATTTATCAGCTTTAAAGAAGCTAATAGTCAGTTACAGGAATACATGACAAAGACAAGGTGAGTGCAGCAAGAGGTGCAAGAGCAAGAGGTGCACCAAAGAGCGATTACATAATGTTCGAGGGGATGCTGCATTTTTTGTCATGTTACTCTTCTTGGTTTTCTGCTTTTTTCAAGTATCTTGATGTATTTTTTTGTTGGGGTGATGTACACTTTTTGAGGCTTGGGTGGGTGGTTGACATAATATAATACTCTCGCATACTGTTGTTATATTGCTTCATTGCTAACATTTTAGATTTACGTATACTATGAGGAGTACATATATCTATAGGTTTATTTTAGATTGAATTACATGAATGAATAAATAATATTCTCTTGCAGGCTGATTTTTTAATGGATGGAATGAATGTGTGTATGAAAAAGTTGATTTTTGAATAGATTGAATGTATGTATATATGAGAAAGTTGATTTTTGAATGAATGAAATGAATGTATGTATGAATAGGTTGATTTTTCAATGAATGAAATGAATCTATATATGAGAAGGTTGATTTTTTAACAGATGAAATGAATGTATTTATGAGCTAAGTTGATTTTTGAATGAATGCAAAAAATATATGTATGAGAAGGTTGATTTTTGAATGAATGAAATGAATGTATGTATGCAAATTTTTATTTTTTAATGGATGAAATGTATGGATGTATGAGAAGGTTGATTTTTTAATGAATAGAATGAATGAATTTATGAGCATGTTGATTTTTTAATGAATGAATGGAATGTATGTATGAGTAAGTTGGTTTTTTAATGAATAGAATGAATGTATGTATGAACATATTGATTTTTTAATGAATAGAATGATTATATGTTTAAGAAAGTTAATTTTTGAATGGATGAAAGGAATGTATTAATTTTTGAATGGATAGAATAAATGTATTTATGAGTAAGTTGATTTTTGAATAGATGAAAGGAATGTATTAATTTTTGAACGGATGAAATAAATGTATTTATGAGTAGGTTTATTTTTGAATAAATGGAATGAATATATTTATGAACAGTTTGATTTTTTAATGGCTGAAATAAATGTATGTATGAAAAGGTTAATTTTTGAATGAATAGAATGTATTTATGAGAATATTGATTTTTGAATGGATGAAATGAATGTATTTAAGATGACTGATTTTTGAATGAATGGAATGAATGTATTTATGAGAAAGTTGATTTTTGAATGAATGGAATGTATTATTGAGCAGGGTGATTTTTTAATAAATGAAATGAATATATATATATATATATATATATAAACAGGTTGATTTTTGAATGAATGAAATGAATATATTTATGAACAAGTTGATTTTTTAATGAATGAAATAAATGTATGTATGAACTAGTTGATTTTTGAATGAAAAGAATGAATATATTAACATATTTTTGAATGAATAAAATGAATTTATTTATGAACATATTGATTTTTGAATGAATGGAATAAAAGTATGTATGAATAAGTTGATTTTTGAAAGAATAAAATAAATGTATTTATAAATTTCTGAATGAATATAATGAATGCATTTACGAGCAGATTGATTTTGGAATGAATAAAATGAATTCATTTATGAGCATATTGATTTTGAAATGACTGTATCTATGAGCAGGTTAATTTTTGAATGGTTACATATTTGTTTTATATAAGTTTTATATTGTTTTGGTATTTGAATCTAATTTGATATCTATATTCAAAGTACAAATTCATGATTTTAGGCATACATTTATAATTGAATCCAATATGATAACAATTATAACATTGAAATATCAAAAAAATAGTTGTGTATTTGTTTTACATAAGTTTTATATTATATTGATATTTGGATCTAATTTGAGATCCATATTTAGGGCAAAAAAATTATGATTTGTAGATACATTTATAACGTTGGGATATCAAAAAATGATTGCATATTTTATATTGTTTTAATATTTGAATCCAATTTGAAATCCATATTCTGAACAAAAATCTATGATTTGTGACACATTCATAATTAGACCCAATGTGATACCAATTATAACATTGGAATATCTAAAATCTTGTTAAAACATAGATAATGGTTGAATAAATCGAGTCATATGGTCCAAAACCAAGTTATCCAACCCATTATTCATGTGTATCCATATTGTCCACACGACGGATCTAACAAACATTAGACATAAAGAACAAAACTTTTGTAAACAAGCCACCAAACGTTGGATTAAGTATATTTGTTAGAGAAAAGACAAAAACATGTGTTATGTTTGTTTTGTTTCTTTTCATTCTGTCCAATCTGGGACAAGCCATCATTCTCATGGAAAGAAAGGGCTGTCATCGGGAAAAGTGCATGGTTTCTAAAAAATACTGTCATCTCTGCTTTACCATGAAAATGCTTTCATATTGGGGAAGGTATGGAAGGATTTAAATGTGAAGTAATATGTGGTGGGAAAACTAAGGCCAATTTGTGCCAGACACTTTTCCACCATGATAATTTGATGTTTGTTTCACTCATGGTGGAAAAGGGAGGGAAAGGGATGCTAGTTCAGTTTGCATGAAACAAACGGGCCCTGAAGCATCTGGTACCATTACACAAATTATTAAAAGAAAAACACAAAGAAAAACAAGCTCCTAAACTTCTTTGCTTATAAGGATTAAGCTAATCGCTGGGTAAATGTGCAGATAATGTCCAATTCTGATCATTTCACACTGTATTTAATCCATATTATATATATTTCAACAGTATCTACGTAATACAGCCAGTCTTCTGCCATCTCAATAATAAGAGGAGCATATTTCAGGAAATGGCCTGTGAGCGCTTTAAGCTACAGTAGGATTTGTGGAGCTATGATAATAAATCATACATGCAAGTCAAAGAACTGTACATAAAGATGCCCAATGCCAAGAAAATCCACATGAATGATATAACTAGGGGTGTCAACGGGTCAGGTTTGGTTCGAACCCAGGTGGAACCAGACTCGAAACCAATTTTCAGGTATGGTATTGGGTCCGGACCTGGGTCTAATCAGGTCCACTATAAGAGAAACCATACCTGGACTCTATAAGAACTACATGAACCAGACCCGGACCATACCCTGTAAAATAATATTTTTCATCACTTTTACATTAAAAAATTGTGGGTCTTAATGGGAACTCAGGTCTGGCATAAAATTTCACAAACTATACTAGGATCGATGTATTAATCGGACCTTCGGGTCTTCTTATTTATCACCATACCTGGACCCTATAAGGTTTGGTTCGGGTAAACTCCGCTGACACCTCTAGATACAACTGTACAATTAATATTATTGAGTTTGCAAATCATACATTGTTATATAGAGCAGCTGAAAATATCAAAGACATTGAGGATGCTAGTAGAGAAACAAAACCAGCAGATGTAGATTCTTTCTTCACAAAGCACCTCTCTCCTGTGAACAAGATTAAAAAATATCAGAATATCAGATATATATATATATATATATATAGAGAGAGAGAGAGAGAGAGGGAGACCTGTCCAAACCATCACACCAGCAGATGCCCCCAAACCGAGAATGTAAGCATCCAAACCTGAACGGCTTCAGTTAAAGAAAAAACAGTAAATTAACAAAAAGTATAAAAGAAAGCAGCAACCAACTGAAAAACAGGAACTGACTTGCCTGAAATGTGCAGCATATATAAGCTTCCAACTTTCACAAGATAAAAACACTAAAATAATTCCATAAACAAAAAACCACTCGAATAAAATGTGTATCATCCATTCATCCTAATCATCAGGCCTTACCCTATCCATATGGAAACACATACAAGTATAAGAATGTAAATCATTTGAAAGGACAGCTTGAGCCAAATTCATAGCATGGCACATCTCTTTCCACATAAAAGATGCCATATGAGAGAGAATGGTGCAGTAAATAACTGCAGATCTTTAATGGAGCAACAAATTGAGATCACATGCCTAGCACTTGTAGACAGCAAAATAATAACCAATTGTGTTCAAGTCTGCAATGGAATGAAACATCAGTAGGGCAACAGTACATATCTTCCTTGAAATTGTTAGGGTAAGAGTATTTTATGTATTGCACCGTCCAGTAGAATATAGAAAACCCTCTCAATGATGTGTCATGCAAGGTTTATACTTTATACTGATGTCATACCACATAAATGGCATATCGCTCATGCGAAATAATTTAAAAAAGAAATTTTAACATATAAATGATAAAAAGAACAGAAACTGCAGGAGAAAAAAAAAGAAAGAGCAAGCAACAGAGTGCCATCAGCATAAGTAATCAAACATGACCCTTTATGCACCAATCAACAGTCCAAGGATCTACACTGTTCTGACATAATCATGTGTGTTAATGATGCTCGCGCCTATCTCCAATAAGCCAAAACCCCATTGATAATTTCTTGATAACATTGTAGAGAAAAAGAACATTTAAAAGATTGTTTTCTCCTAGAAAGAAACAGCAAAAACAGATTTCCTTTCTGAAACATAAACATGAATGCCTCTACACATGCAGGGAGACATATTTCAATATATATATATATATATATATATATATATATATATATAGGAAAAGTGGTAGCTGCCTCCCACTTTTTTGGCCTACCACCAGCATACCAGGCTTTTGAAGGGTTTTTTTTATGCTTTCCTTAAATCTGACCGTACAGATGTGTTCTACACGCTCCATGAAAATGATTTCCTTAAGCTCACCATTAAGAAAAGTAGTTTTAACATACATTTGATGCAAATCTAGGTCGTAGTGAGTTACGATAGCGAGAATTATTCTTATCGAGGTGAATTTTGCAACACGTGAATATGTTAACATAATCTAATCCTTCTTTATGAGAAAAACCCTTAGCAACTAGTATTGCTTTAAATTTATCAATACTACTATCTAACTTAGATTTCTTTTTTAAAATCCATTTACATCCAATCAAAAGAGATGGTCAAAGATTTTTATAAATATTCAAGTCTTAAAAAATCATGTTCTTTATCGAAAAAACATGATCCAAGTGTTGTTTCCAAACACATCTGTTGGGTTAGATTTGCGAAAAACAACCTGAAAACACCCAAGCCAGAAAAGTGGTAGGCAGCTACAACCAAATATATATATATATATATATATTGTTTGCTCACATTTGTGCTCCCTATTTGAAAATTCATGAGAAATACACCTAAATATAATATTCCTTATAGAAAAAGCCATGCTAAACTCAATCAAATAAATAAATGAAGCGCATTTGAAGAATAGTTTTATGAAAAGATTTTACTCACATAAATGCCATTTTGGCACAAGGACATGCCATTTTGGCGGAATCCCCGGTGACACAATTGGGCACACATGACACGAGAGGACATTGTTCTACTGTTTTTAATGATTTTAGTAATATTTCAATAAATATGTATTTTTATATATTAAAATATCAATAAAATATCTTTATTGACCAAAAATAATAAAATAGTAACCTCTTGTCCTATTTTTCAAAAATCCTAAGAACTTGTGTCATGTTTTGGGTCATTCCCATATCTATGTGAGATAGAATTTAACCATTAGAAGTTCCAATTTGTCCCTTTATCCTTTACATAGTTTATACGTTCTTCCTATTTTCAATTTTTGCTCTTACTTTATGCCTAACTCTCATAATATTTTCATTTATCTGGCAGACTAAGTAATAATGTACAACTGTTAAAACATATGTAATAATATGTAATAATACATCTATATATATAAATATAGATGTATATTCACCATAATACCCTATAGGGGTATTATGGTCTTTTCACAAGTACCCAATAGGGGTACTTGTTTTATTTCTTTTATTTCACTGTTTTTTATTTTTGGTTTTTTGTTTTTTAAATGTATTTTTGGATACCGAAAAGGGGCTCCCAACGACTCTATTGGGAGCCCCCTTTGGTCTCCTTTTCTTATAAATAGGGGGAACCCCCCTTGTATGTTGTATTGCTCTTGAGAGCTCCTCTTCAATAATAGTGATATTATTTTTCATGTGTGTAGCCTTTTTATAAGGCCCTTCGTATATCCCTTAGTGGATTTCCTCTCTTATGCTTGTTGCATTTGTCCGTGTGGGACATAGTGAATGCTTTAGCATTCTTGGATTCTTCCGCATATTTCATTACATGGTATCAGAGCCATACGATCTTCTAAGGTAAAATCGTGTATCTCTCTACTTCCTTTTTTTCTCACACCTCCATTTTGTAGCAATGGAAGTCAAGATCGATCTATCATTCAAGCTCAATGGAAAAAATTACATGATGTGGGCATCCGCAATGGAGAATAATCTCAAAGGTAAGAAACTTTGGGGTTATGTAATGGGAACCGTTCCGGAACCCCAACTTAAGCTCACAAAGATGGAAGAAGATCAAGAGAAAGCACTTGAAGGTGATGCTCGTCTCAAGGCTATTGAAGATTATCATCACCAAATGGAAGATTGGGAGAGCAACCATGCAAAAATCCTAGCATGGTTTATGAATAATGTTTTGAACTTAAGGTATGTGCAAATATTGCAAAATTTCGCCGGGCAAATGAAGATTGGTTTTTTATGAAGGGTATGTTTACCCAAAAGGATCTAGAAAGAGCTTATTTTTTGCAAGAAAAAGTGAGAACCACAAAGCAAGGTGACATGAGCATACAAGACTATTATAGTGCTCTAAATCCTTTGTGGGATGAATTGGCTCTTTTAGAGCCTAAATGGGTGTCTATGGAGGATGTAGTACTAAGACAAAAACAAATGGAACAAGATAGATTGTTTCAATTTTTATTTGGGCTTTGTCCCGAATTTGAACAAGTTAGATCCTCACTTCTCCATAGATCTACGTTTCCTCCCTTAGAAGAGGCTATTGCCGAGATTACTCAAGAAGAGACTAGGCATAATATGGGTAAAAGCATTGATGAAGTTCTTGCCGTATCTAAACCCGGCAATCATGTCAAAACATACAAACCACCTCATTTTGGTAAGCAAGGGAGTGGTGGAAGAAAAATGATTATATGTCATCATTGTTATGAGCCGGGGCATATTAAACCCGTTTGCCCAAAGCTAAATGGAGCATTCAAGCCAAAGGTGACTTCCGTTGAAGAATCATCCACCAAAGAAGATGACGGCAAGAACGGGGATCTCAAAGATACTCTTGGACAAATTTCCTTGGCTCTCCAACAAATTCTAAAGGCTACTTCTTCCACCTCCGGTGCCGCCATTGCCTCATCATCACCTCCCGGTACGTACTCTTGGATTTTAGATTCCGGAGCTTCTTTTCACATGACTCCTCATGAAAATGCATTAACCAATGTGCACACCAATTCAAAAATATCTTGTGTCTCTACGGCCGATGGAACTTTTCTCAAAATAAATGGTGTTGGAACTCTTGATTCTAAAAATGTTCAAAATTTCCTTGTTCCAAAAGTTAGAATAGTTCCAAAATTAAATCTTAACCTCTTTTCCGTTTCTCAAATAGCCGACTATGGATGTGAAATATCTTTCTCATCCCAAGGGTGCTTTGTGCAGGATCTCCAGTCCGGGAAGCGGATTGGGCAAGGCCATAGGAAGGAAGACCTTTATTTTATGGATAACTTAATGCTTCCAAATACCTCATTTTGTACTTATGTCCAAGACAAAAATATTGAAACTTGACATAAAAGGCTTGGACATCCAAGTTACTCTAAAATGTATCTTTTTCCTTTTGGACACAAGTTTTGTAAAGAAAAAGATATCAATTGCAAAGATTGCATTTTTGGAAAAATGAAGTCTACTCCTTTTCCTATTAGAACCTTTGTGACAACAAGACCTTTTGAATTGGTGCATTCCGATGTTTGGGGACCATCTCCGGTTCTATCCAAAGGTGGTTATTCGTATTATGTTACTTTTATTGATGATTATACTAGATATGTATGGATTTATTTTCTTAACTTTAAATCGGAAGTTTTTAACTTCTTTAAAGAATTTCATGCAAAAGTTCAAAATCAATTTCAAAGTCAAATATCCATTCTTAGATCCGATTCGGGTGGAGAGTACTTATCAAATGATTTTCAATCATATCTAAAACAACATGGCATTTGTCATCAAAAATCTTGTCCAAGAACTCCTCAACAAAACGGTCTAGCGGAAAGAAAACATAGACATATTTTGGAAACCACTAGATCCTTACTCATTTCTAAAAATATTCCTAAAAGTTTTTGGGCCGAAGCCGTGTTAACCTCCACCTATTTAATCAATAGGATGCCATCTTCAAAATTGAACAATATCTCTCCTTATGAAAAACTTTTCAATATGACACCCGACTACAATCGTCTTCGTATTTTTGGGTGTAAATGCTTTGTTCTTTTACATAAAAGAGATAAATTGTCACCTAAAGCAATAGAATGTGTATTTTTAGGATATGGTGAAAATCAAAAGGGCTATAGATGCTTTGATCATAAAAACAATAAATTATTTGTCTCCAAAGATGTGACCTTTTTAGAAGATGAAAATGGATTTAAAATCTTGAAAAAACCAAATGAAATTGATTATATGTTTATCAATGATCTTTTAGAAGATTCAAATGATGACTCTTTGAGTCATCCGGAAGTTTTAGAAAATACTCATAATTCTCATGATAATTATGTATCACCAACTAACGGTGACAATCTCCAAGTTTACACTCGGCGTGAGGAAGCCCAACCTATTAGTGCTTTAGAAAAATTCTTGCGGCTTAATGAACCCCTAGAAGAAACCTCTCTTAGGCGTTCTTATAGAACATCAATTCTACCTAATAGGTTTGTCTCATATGAAACTCTCTCACCTAACTATAGAGCTTGTCTAATAGCCTTGCATTCTTACTATGAACCTTCCCATTATAATCAAGCAAAAAATATACCTCATTGGGTTGAAGCAATGAAAGTTGAACTAGATGCTTTAAATAAGGCTAAAACCTGGGAAATAGTTCTTCTTCCTCCAAATAAGAAAGTTATAGGATGTCGATGGGTCTACAAAGTCAAAACTAAAAGTGATGGTTCCCTAGAACGTTATAAAGCTAGATTAGTTGCCAAGGGATACTCACAAGAGTATGGCCTCGATTATGAGGAGACTTTTGCTCCCGTGGCTTGCATGACAAGCGTTAGAACTTTAATAGCGGTAGCATCATCTAAGAAATGGCCTATATTCCAATTAGATGTTAAAAATGCCTTTCTTAATGGTCAGTTGAATGAAAAGGTATATATGGACCCTCCGCCGGGAATTAGCGTTAACCAAGGTCAAACTCTTCGGTTATTAAAAGCTTTATATGGTCTTAAACAAGCCCCTAAGGCTTGGTATGATAGATTTAGTGCTATCATGTTAAAATTGGGATTCCGCTCATGTTATACTGACACTGCTCTTTTTGTTAAACGTGCAGGTAATAGTATCATCATCCTTCTGCTTTATGTTGATGATATGATCATCACTGGCAATGATGAAAGTGGTATTCTTAATGTTAAAAATATGTTAAAACATAATTTTGATATGTCTGATCTGGGTTTTCTCAGGTACTTTCTTGGTATAGAAGTAGCATACTCTCCTCGAGGGTATATATTGTCACAGATGAAGCTTGTTGCAGACATTTGTTCCAAATCTAGGATTTCAAATGACAAAAAGGTGGAGACTCCCGAGGTTATCAATGCTAAACTACGACTGGAGGATGGAGTTCTGCTAAATGATCCTACGTCCTACAGGCAACTCATAGGCTCCCTCACCTATCTGACTATCACCAGGCCGGATATTGCTCATGATGTGCACTCTGCAAGCCAATTTCAGCATGCTCCTACATTTGTGCATATGAGTGTTGTGCTCCGGATCATTCGATACATCAAAAATACTTTGACTAAAGGGCTATTCCTATCCTCACTCTCTTCTTTAGACTTACTGGCTTATACTGATGCTGACTGGGGAGGAAACCCAAATGATCGAATCTCAACTACTGGCTTTTGTGTTTTTCTAAGAGATTCGCTAATTGCTTGGAGGTGCAAGAAACAACAGAAAGTCTCATTGTCTTCTACTGAAGCAGAATACAGGGCTATGGCAACTACTACAATGGAGCTTGTGTGGCTTCGAAGTCTTCTTCAAGATATGGGAGTCGAAATTACCGGTGCTTCGAAGCTTTGTTGCGACAACAAAAGTGCCATCTACATTGCCAGCAACCACACCTTTCATGAGAGGACTAAACATATTGAGATGGACTGTCATTATGTACGTGATGAATATCTTCATGGGACAGTTACACTGCCATATGTCACTTCAGAATATCAACTTGCAGATTTCTTTACCAAAGCCCTGCCTGCTCCTCGCTTCTTGTTCCTTCTTGGCAAACTTTCGGTCATTCCCCAGTAAAGTTTGAGGGGGGTGTTAAAACATATGTAATAATATATAATAATACATCTATGTATATAAATATAGATATATATTCACCATAATACCCGATAGGGGTATTATGGTCTTTTCACAAGTACCCAATAGGGGTACTTGTTTTATTTCTTTTATTTCACTGTTTTTTATTTTTTATTTTTTGTTTTTTAAATGTATTTTTGGATACCGAAAAGGGGCTCCCAACGACTATTGGGAGCCCCTTTGGTCTCCTTTTCTTATAAATAGGGGGAACCCCCCTTGTATGCTGTATTGCTCTTGAGAGCTCCTCTTCAATAATAGTGATATTATTTTTCATGTGTGTAGCCTTTTTATAAGGCCCTTTGTATATCCCTTAGTGGATTTCCTCGCTTATGCTTGTTGCATTTGTCAGTGTGGGACATAGTGAATGCTTTAGCATTCTTGGATTCTTCCGCATATTTCATTACAACAACATAAAAAATAAATATTAGCAGTACAAAATCATTGATGGTTATTACGTTTATAAACTTGAAGTAATTGCATAAAACAACAGACCTTAAATTCAAAAGAAGCAAACAACCATTTAAACCAGAGTTACCGGAAGCTTCATAGATAGGTGGGAAGTGTGTTTCCTGGAAACTCGCTTCGGAAGCACGTTACTCCTCACTTCTGAAACTTGATGAGAATCTCGATTCTTCCATGCTTCTTTTATGCTTTCCATATGTTTCGTCCATGCTTCTTCTATGTTCTTTTGCTCTTCTTTTCATATTTTTTTTGTGCTTTCTCTCACACTTCCCACTCACTCCTCATGTGCTTTCTTTAAATTGGCAGTCAACTTTTTTAGATTTTAACAAAAAATTAATTCATAAACTAAAAAAGTCAAGAAATTTATAAATAGTCATTTTTATTTTAGTTTTTATTTGTGTTCTATTTTGATTTCCATTCAATTCTCCTATGGCTTTCGTTTTTATTCCTCACTTCTCGATTCCAATAAATTTTAAAATGCCCCACTTCTCACTTTCGCTTCCCATATCATTTCCCGCTTCCGCTTCCTAGTCCGCAACCTTGATTTAAACACCCATATGAGAACATAACATGTTATGATGGATAATTATGATTAGACGATATCAAATATCAGTTACTATATCACTAATATAAAATCTTTGACTCATGTGAACTAGAACTACAACATACACTTTCGGCTCCTGTCTCATGCAATGCAAGTCTCATGAATAAAGAACAGAATTAATAAATCACCACTGAAGCAAACAAATGAAGATCAGCTCATCAAATACCATGAATCAATACAATCACATATATTTGTTATATTTGTTGGATAAGCCTACAGAAGGCTGCAGGAAATGTTATCAACTTATAGAAATTTGAGGACTAAACTGAATTATAAGAAACCTAATTTCATTAAAAGGAAGGATAGAATGCTTTATTTGATCAATAATCTATAAGCAGCAAGTACTCTACAATGCAGATGCTAGCACAAAGATATCACAGTGTTACCTAAAACATCTCCGATTCTCCATATAGCAGAATAATCACCAAACTAATGAAACACAACTTAAAAGTATATGAAATTACAGAATTGAACCTGCCCCAAACAGCAGTGAAGGAAGAAAGAATCCTGGCCTCATTACAATAAGATGTGAGGTGCCAGTAAGCTTTCCAGGAAATGTAAAAGTAGAAAACTCAACTACTAGCAATCAAGTGAAAATTTCTGACAGCCCTGCTGCTATTCAGGTTGCTTTTTAACAAGCAAATCTGATTCATATCAATGACTCTATGTACGTGTGAAGCAGTCAATAACTTTCATCTTCCAGAAAGCTATGATTTTTATCCTTCACATGGTAAATAGAGACAACAATGTATTGAAAACTGGAAGCTTCTTTAAACATTCTCAAAGTGCCCTGATCATTTCATATACAAGAAATAAGCATCATCATGCCTTGATTTGGATGTTTTAGATTTAAGAATCCAAAACATCAACGATACATTTATGCAGGAAAAATTTGCTAAATCTGCATAGAGGAGAAGGTATGAGGGTATTGCTTTCCTGCCGTCATATTTTTATCCGTTCTAGTCTGACAACAATAACATACATTCTTATTGTTAATCGTTCAAGAAAGATCAAGCTTTCACCACCTATTAGATTGTTTTTTGTGTATAAAATTTCTGTCTACCCAAGCATCATGCAAGCAGGAACTGTTTCCCTGCTTTGGCATCACCATCAACAGATTTGCATGGCCACGTGTTTGAACTAAATGCTTCTATCACACTCATTTCATAAGTTTTGCCTTGTATACCGTGCAACAATGTTCTTTACCTATATTACCTAGACACCAAGACAAGCACTAGCGTCAGACACAGCGAGCCTTAAAAACCTAGATACGCTGGCACAGATACGTACATACATATATCTATGATTTGTACATTTGTTTGCATAAGAAAGTGGATGATACTTATAAAATATAAAATGTATAAAAGACAAGTACAAGTTGATTTTCATGACTTTCATTGATGTTCATATATAATGTACACATACAATTACAAAAATCATCAATATCATAGAAAATTGTTATAGATTCGAGGGCAAATCTTGTGTTCTTTTACTTCTACAATTTTTTTGACATTTTAATTTAAAAAACCTACAGTTTTAGAAGAAATAATGGCTAGGTTTTCAGAAATATAAAACTCAAATTCTTTAGATTCCTAGGGCTCTAAAAGTTTCAAAAATGCAAGAAAATTGTACCTAGATTTTCAGTGAGAGTCTCATGAAGGTGCAACATCTAGTGCTTGTGGTAGTAGGCAGTGTTCTAGGCCGTGTCAGCGTCAGTGACAGTGTCCAAGAGTGTTCGACACTGACACGCTGGAGTCCAGACGTAAGGAAACTTCAAGGTAACATAATCTTTACATTCGAGTGATTTTGCATATCACCATATCCACCAAAGTAAAGTGCTGTCCCACACCCAAATCCTGTAATCTTCATGAAAATCTGTTTTCCTATAAATATGGTAGTCTCGGAGAGATTCCTTGAGCATTATCGACCTCATAGCACAAATTAAAAGACGCCTGCTGCTGAACAAGCAACATAAAAGTCACGGGTCCCATTCCTTCGTTGTATCTATTCGTCAAAGACTTATAGTTTATTTATACCAGTGAAAACACTGCGTTTCTTCTCATTTACTGTCTTGTTCTCTCCTGGTGATCATACCAATAACAGTCCTTCCAACAATCAACAAGAAAGTATAAAAAACATGCCATTCGGCACCTTCGGAAATTAAAATTTCTCCTGCTTCACAACCCAAACCTTATCCGTATAATCTTGTTAGGATTTCTATCAAGAAAATCAAGCCAATAGATCCATCTACAACAACGAACTTGGTTGAAACTCACTCCTCAATCAGCCAAATGGTTATTCGGTTTCGGTTAACAAGAATCAATTCAAGAAAAAAGGCGAAGAAAGGACGTCCCGCAATATCAGTACTTTTCCTCGGTTGCGTTCTAATCTTTATCCAGCAAAAAAACTCCAAAACCGAACAGAAAACACGCCAATTTCGCCACAGAATTCAACCAAACCATCCATCCCCAAAAATTCAAAAAGCAAATCAACAAAGAGGAAACGTTTCGTAGTTACCACTTGAGACGAAGCGCGGACAGCAAGAGGAGGCAGAAGAGCCCGACCCCCGTCCTCAGGAACCGAACGTCCAGGGCTTTGTCCCTCGTCCACACGCCGACGCAGTAGCCGAGGTGCACGGACGCCAGGACGACGGTGAGAATCGGCAAGAGGAAAACGTCCTCGCCGCCGTTGTCGTCCCCGCAGCCCTCCCCATCGTCGTCGTCTCCGCCGCCTCCGCCACCGCCGTCGCCGCGACCGTCGTCCACGCGGCCACCGCCGGGTCCGCCGGTGATCGGCCTCGGCGGGGGGCGACGGAGACTCTGGGTCATGCCGACGGCCCAAGGGCCGTACTTGACGCCGGAGAGAGCCCCAGGGATAGGGATTACGGCGTCCGGCAGGAAGGGGGTGTCGGAGAGAGGGGAGTCGTCCTCCCTGAAGCAGACGACGGCGGGGAAGGAAGTGGAGAGCTGATCGAGGGCCGTTCGGAGGAGGAAGGATCGCAGCTTCCAGGCGTTCGGGTTAGGGTTGCAGGGGAGGAAGCACTGGGAGGAGGCCATGCGATAGAGAGAGAGAGAGAGAGAGAGAGAGGAGTAAGAAGGAATACGATCGACGATTTAATCTTTTTTGTTTTTTGTTTTTTTGTTAATTTGCAGATATTTTGTTTTCCATGGTTATCTGCAAAGCAGGAGCTCTCAACGGGTCGGGTTATGGATCAATCGGATCCAAGTCTAGGGTCACATGGGATTTTTTTTAGGACGAAGAACCTCGCCGATTCAGTCATTTTCTTTTTTCAGTTACTGTCCTTTTCTAATTTTTTTAAAGTTTGTTTTTTAAATTTTTTTTAATCGTACCCGACGGTGTTACCCCCTTGCTGGGTCGGGTCCTCAATAGGTCAAGATGGGGTCGGATCTATCAGGTCAAGATGGACGGATCAAGACGACACAATGTTCTCCCCTTATTATATATGTAGGCTGTAGATTAAAATGAGAGAGAGAGAGAGAGAGCAACTCCGTTTAAAACATGTTCCTTTCAATTAAACCTTGAAAATGAAAAAACAACTGAAACACTTTTAAAAAAAAATGCAAAAAAAAAAAAAAAACTTCGCTTAATAGAAGCATTTAGAATACAAAAGCTTAAATATAAGCAAAAATACTCTTCAAAAAACGTCAATCACAAACCAATTGGATTGGATATTGGGTTTGGGTCATAATGATTCTTGAATCTAAATCTCATTGTTCTTATGTATCCTAACTTGTTTTTTATATATACGTCAATTTTTTTGCCACATTTCATAAAACTAATGCTGAATTAAACTGGTACGTATTGTTTTTTGATTTTTTTGTGTCTCATTTTTTTATATCGTTTTTTTTCAGCTGTAATTTTTAATGTAAAACCTTTCAAATAACATATTCAATATTTAACGATTTTCTGTCATTTCACGTATTGCTAACAACGATGAGAGAGAATCGACTGGGCTCCCATTGTCAAGGTAGGAGCAGCTAATGCACGTAGGGGTGGCAATCGGGTCGGGTTGGCAGGTCGGGTCAGTGGGTCGGCAGATCAGCATACCTCAACACGAACTCGACCCATTTATTAAACGGGTAACCCGACACGACACGGTTAACCCGTTTAATAAACAGGTCGGGTCGGGTAAACGGGTTGGCAGGTTAGCGGGAGGGTTGGCGAGTCGGGTTCATGTTAGCGGGCAGGTCGGGGTCGGGTAAACGGGTTGGCGGATCGGGTTCGGGTAAACGGGTTGACTCACCCGCCTAACCCGTTTATTAAATGGGTCAGCCGGGTTGGCGGGCGAGTTGGCATACCCCTAACATGAACCTGACCCGTTTAATAAACGGGTTAGGCGGGTCAACCCGTTTAAGCCAAACACGAACCCGGCTAAGAAGCAGGTTGACGGGTCGTGTCAGATTTTGCCACCCCTAAATGCACGTCTCCTTCTGTCAGGACTTTGCAAGTTGAAATGAGAATGATATTTGTAAAACTGGTAAGGGTCTGCCTAAGGGTGTCAATGGGTCGGGTTTGGTTCAGACACAGGTGAAACCAGACTTAGATCAGATTTTCGGATATGGTATCAGCTCCAGATCCGGGCCTAATAAGAGAAACCATGCCCGGATCTGATATGAACTACATGAACCAGACTTAGACCATACCTAATAAAATAATATTTTTTTATCATTTTTTTACATTGAAAAATTACTTGTCTTAATCAGAACTCGGGTTTGGGTCTGGTATAAAAATTTTACAAACTATACCAGTGTTCATGTATTAGTCGGACCTTCAAGTCTAAACTCGGGTCTTCTCATTTGTCACCAGGACCTTCAGGTAAACCGGACTGGTTGACAGTCCTAGGTCTGCCTAACCCCAGCTTGCCTATTAAAAAATAAAAAAACAATGATGACAAAGAGGAGAGTGGGCCATGCCTATCATGGTAAGTAATGTTTGGATACTTATAAATTGGGTCCACGTCTGGTGCATATGTACACGGATCCCATCACTTGAAATAGGATGGGTTTTATCATATATCTAATCCTAACCATCCAATCAATGGCTAGATGGTTCTGTTCGATGGGTAGGATTGAACGTACGATGAAACCCATCCGATTTCAAATGATGGGATCTCGTGTTGGGTGGGTATAGGGCTAAACACTAACTCATGTAATGAGCTGTATATGATACTTAGAGCTGTACATGAATGAAGTTGTATATGAATAGATGACACATTGGTACTTAGTGCTGTATATGAATGAGCTGCATATATGGTTAAATTTGACTTCATTCCAGAATCATGGACGCCTGTAGGTTGTCAAGAATGTTACATCCAAATATCATAGCTAGTGTTTCGGACAGGTTTAAATGGAGATAGAGTTGTTTACTTTATAAGGACTGTTGGGTTGTAAGTAGGATTTAAAAAAATCATCAAAATAAAAGCAGGATCGAATACATGTCTTCGTTAAATCATTGATATCAAAAAAATAAAATCAAACTTAATAAGCGATACCTAAATCTATAGTACTCTACTTGATGGTTGATGATATGATCATCCAGAACCTGTATATCTGACATTTTTAAATTTTTTTAAACTTAATGAGGGAGGGACTAAATTCTCTTTCTAACTTATGGGGAGCCTGAAGAGATGACCATTATATAAGATTTGAAGACCATAACCTAATGTGTTTAGGAGTCTGTCTCTAATTCAGTCCATTATAGAATTGTAGACATGGTACGTCTCTTCACATAGTGTACCACACCATATGAGATATCACAGAGCCCTATCGGATTCGATTACATGAACCAGGCCTGAACTTAAAATAGCCTTACACTATGTGGTTCAATGTATATAGGCACACATGATTTTCTAACAATCTCTCACTTGAGCCACATACGTAACCTTATAATCATACATTGTAACCTTATGAGCTAATTAAAAATACTGCCTTATCAATTGATATCTCTACTAATCAGGTTCGTTGATCATGTCAATATAGAACCAAAGCGATTTTCATTACAAATAACGTAATTGGATCCATCAATAATCATATATATAGACATAACCAAATGACATGGATCAAGTATCGATGTGAATCATGAAAATTATATGCAATGTGATCAAACATGCTTATTTCCAACTGGTCATTCATGAAAACTTTAGTGAGATCAAAACATAATGAGTACAGAATGAAATTGAAATTTTAAGTTTGTATCAAAGCGACAAAAGAAACTTTATTATATCATAGAATATCCAAATACAAACTTCATGTATGTGGCATCCCGCAAAGTCAGAATCAGAATACCCAATTATAACTTCATGTATGTGAACATATAAGCTTTTGTTTTCTGCAAATATCGCATAACCCGTTTAGCTGCTTTTCAATGATCCATATCTATGTTACTAACATATCTGCCTAACATCCCAACAATATATGCTGAATTCGGATGTGTACATACCTGAGCATACATAAGACTCTCCATAGCAGATGCATAAAAAATATGTTCCATAGCCTTAATTTCATACTGGTATTTGGCGCATTGAGCGAGACTAAACGTGTCTTCTTTAGCAACAAGAGTATCCTCTGGTTTGCAATCCTTCATGCCATACCTTTCAAGAATTCTTTAGATATAACTTTTTTATGATAATCAAAGAATACTCCGAGAATGATCTCGATGTATTTGGATCCCTAATACAAAAGAGGCATCCCCAAGATCTTTCATTTCAAATTTCTTTGTCAGAAATCTCTTAGTTTCGTGTAGTATGCTTGTATCATTACTGGCAAGCAATATGTCATTCATATACAAAACTAGAAAAATAAATTTACTTCCACTGAACTTATGGTATATGCATTCATCAACTACATTCATCTTAAAACCAAACGATAGGACAACTTGATAAAATTTATAATACCGCTGACGGGAAGCTTGCTTAAGTTCATAGATGGATTTTTTTAGTTTGCAAACCATTTTCTTGGCATCGCCTGAGACAAAATATTCTGATTGGACCATGTATATTGTTTCATCAATGTCCCCATTAAAGAATGTAGTCTTAACATTCATCTGATACAGCTCTAAGTCATAATGAGCCACAAGTATCATCATAATGCTGAAAGAGTCTTTCGTATAAACCAAAGAGAAAGTCTTTGTGTAGTCAATGTCTTTTCTTTGAGTAAACCCTTTTGCAACAAGACGGGTCTTATATCTTTTCATATTACCCTTTAAATCCCTTTTGGTTTTAAATATCCATTTGCAACCAATGGGTTTCATACATTCAGGCAATAGGACAAGATCTCACACGTCATTGCCCCTCATAGATTTAATCTCCTCATGAATTGATTCAATCCACTTTTGAAAGTTAGAACTTTATGTGGCTTGACGGAAGTTGATTGGATCATCTTTCGTTAGGTCACTATCACCCTCATGTTCTTGTAGATAGACAATATAATCATTTGAAATTACCCTTCTTCTCTCTCTAGTGAATTTCCTTAATGACACTGGTTCTTGAGGTTGTTGAGTTTGAACTCTAGAAGTAAAAGCTTGATTTTGAATAGAGAGATCTAAAGTATTACCTTGATCTGAATTTGTGAGAATAATGTTAGGAATGAAAATATAATCATTGTGATCCATAACTGTAGGAAGAGAAATAAACGCTTCTTCAAAAGTAATGTCTTTTACTTTATCACTTCTCTCAAACTCAGTACCCTCAAAGAAACAAGTATTTTCCATTTCGAAAAATGACTTATTCACAGGGTCATAAAACTTATAGCCTGTAGTCCTTTCAGAATACCCAACAAAATAGTAGCTAACTGTTCTGGAATCCAGTTTTTTCATATGGCCTATAGGGTCTAGCCTCAGCTGAACATCCCCAAATATAAAAATGTTTCATACTAGGCTTTCGACCTGTCCACAATTCATATGGGGTCTTGGTTACTGCATTAGAGGGTACCATATTCAAAATATAAGTTGTAGTCTTTAATGCTTCTTTTCAGAGAGACTCTGGTAAAGTAGAATGAGAAATCATACTCATTATATACTTAAGAGTCCAGTTTTATCTTTCAGCAACACCATTCATGCTAGAAGTGCCTAACATGGTATACTGAGGGACGATCCCACATTCTTCTAAGAACTTAGCAAAAGGCCTTGGATGTTGTTTACCTGATCTATCATATCTGTCATAGTACTTACCACCACAATCAGATATGACAACCTTAATTCTTTTGCCAAGTTGGTTTTCAACTTCGGCCTTAAACGATTTAAATACATCCAGGGACTGAGACTTTTCATAAATTAAATACATATACTTATAACGAGAATAGTCATCTATGAATATAATAAAATATTATTGACCACTCCAAGAAGCTATAGGGAAGGGTCCACAAATATCAGTATGGATTAGTTCTAAGACGTTTGTTCTCCTTTCAGCACCTAATTTTTTTATGTTTGTTTGTTTTACTTTTATACGCTCAACACAAACCTAAAAGTCAGTGAAATTAAGGGAATCAAGAATCTTATTTAACGCAAGCCTTTCAATTCTTTATTTAGAAATATGACTTAAGCGCTTATGCCATAACAAAGCAAAATTATAATTTATCAATTTTTGTTTTGTACCACAAGAACTTAATTGTAAGGTTTTATTAAATAAGGTAATAGTATCAAGTAAATAAAGGTTATCAACCGTAGATAAAGAACCGATGCCAATAAGGTTTGAATCACGAAATAATTTAAATTCATTATTTCTAAATAAACAAAAATAACTGTATTTGTCCAAACTGAAAATAGAAACCAAATTCTACCTAAAAATTACACAATAAATATTTCTTTTAAATCTAAACAATTTTCAGTCTTTAATAAAAACCTAAATGTTCCTATTGTCTCGACTTAAACTGTTTTGTCATCACCCACATAGATGAATCTTTCGGCATCAATTGGAGGTCGACAACTTAGGCAACCTTGCATAAACACACTTATGTGAGTGGTAACACCAAAATCCTTCCACTAAGTGTGTTCGGGCACAGAAGTCAAATTAGAACAAACCAAAGTAAGGAGCGTATCTTTCTTCTCACGCCTGGCATGATACTTGGTATAGTCATTTTTCATGTGACCCTTCCCTTTGCAAAAGAAACAACTAGACTTTGGGTCCTGATGTTTTTTTTGTTTCTTCTACGATTGAGGGTCAACTGTAGCCTGCTTAGTCATTTTCTTTTTCTTAAACTTGTCCTTAGAGGTTATAACCAAATAAATACTCTCAGTCTTCTCTTGCTTCATCATATTTTTTTCTTGCATACAGTGTGAAATGAACTCATTAAGAGTCCATTTATCCTTCTAGCAGTTATAACTGACCTTAAACTGGTTGTACTGTACAGGAAAGGATATCAAAACTAAGTGCATGAGTAAGTCTTCAGACAACTCTAACCTTAGTGCCTTGAGTTTTGAACCAAGATGAGATATCTCCATGATGTACTCCCGAATATTTTATTTGCCCTTATACCTCATTGAGACAAGAATCAAAAGAAGAGTACTTGTCTCAGCCTTTTCATTTTTTTTAAAACATTTTTCAATTCCTTCAAGAAAATGTTTGGCATTTGCCTCTTCGGACATAGTGCCCTTGAAGGATTCAGGAATTGAACGTTTCATGATCATGAGACTCATGCGATTAGATCGATTCCACCTCTCAGAGTTCTTTTTATCCTTAATAGAACTCTTGTCCGTAAGAGCAGGTGGTTGATCTTCTCATAGTGCAAGATCCAGATCTATACATCCAAGCATAATCATAATATTTTCTTTTTAGTTCTTGAAATTAGAACCTCTCAAAACAGGAATGAAATTAATGTTTGCAGATATCATAGAAGCAAAAGTATTAACTGAATAAAGAACAAACAAACTCACGATTAACATACATTTCTCACATGCAATAACATAAAATAACATATTTAAACAGTGGCGAACCCCATTACAAGATACTCAGCACAACATTGATACTTAGTCTTTGAATAGAAGTGTCAACTTGTAAGTGATACTCTAAATACAGTAATCAAAACATGGACAATCAGTCCTATCAAACAATGAGTCTTTCTTTTGACTGACTCGTTATTCACATGAAAAACTAAATGATTGTCCCATATTTATTACTGAAAGTATACATTTAGGCTCGACCAAATAGTAATCTTCTTTTGGGTCGATCACTATTCGCACGAACCACAAACATATAAACATCACAATATTCTAAAATGAACTAACCTACACAACTAAGGTTACTTTGCTAACGTATTAATTTAATTAATTTAATTTAAAATATTGGACCCAGAATAAAAAATAATACCAACGTTCAAATATGTCAACAGATGCACATGAATAATAAGGTAAGCATAATAACATACATGGCAAAAAGTAACTGAATATCGACCCACCAAAGTGATTTGTGATGCACGCCAAATAGCCCTATAAAATCATTAATTTTTTTTTATAAGGCATAGTGCACAGGTCCAGTCGAACCCGAGTACAAACTTGCACCGCCGGGTTGAGTCCAACCAGATCTGACCCACAAAATGGTGCAGCTTGACCCAGTTCAGTCCCCAAAACCAAATGGGGACTGAACCAGTCATGTGCCCCATGATCGAACAAGACCTGAGCCAGTTCGACCCGACTAGTAACCGAACTCGGTTCAGGTCACCAAAGAGGGGCTTGTACTCAGTAATGTACATGATCGAATCGACCCTGGATCGACTGAAGAGGGCGCTGAACCGACCCTGGCCTGACTGAGCTGACTGAAGAGGGCATTGAATCGTCCTGGCAGTCCCAGTCGGCTAATAGGCGCTGAATCGGCCTGAAGGTCATTTTGCTTAGTTCGACTCATATGCCTCATCCCGAGTGGACATCAGTGTGATTCGTCAGAATCCAATGAGGCTCTAACGAATCATCAAAAACTCACTGGCAAAGGGTCGAGTCTCACCGGCGGGGTGCCAAATTCGTCCACAATAGCCACCAACCTGCAAAGATCGCAGGTGTTGGCCGAATCTGGCCTGGATGGCATCCATCCTCTGTCGTCCGGTGAACAGAAGAAAAGAGGGGGGACCTCCGCCACCCACCGTCCGACGACCAAAAAGAAGGTGGCGACCATCCTGTCCTTCAGTGATGGTGTCAATAGGGCACTCCACTGTTGGACATCCTGATGAGGGCCGTCGTTCGTTGCTCGATGAATCGAGTAGCCGACGACCCCTCCTGTCGTTCGGTGACCACAAAAATGGGGGAGGGTCGAATGGCCCTCCCGCATGCTCTAAAATACTATGTCAAGCCCTATCGTGTGGTCACCTGAGTCGTTCAGTGATCATAGCAGGCAGATGCCTGTCGAGCGATCGGACCGAGCGTACGCTCGAACAACGGTCAAAAAAGGGGCAAGCCCCCACACCACTCGGCGGTAGACCGACGATCAAAAAAAAAGTAGGGAAGGCCCAAATGGTCCTTCTGCCCGATCGACAAAGATAGGATGAGCTCAATGTCTATCCTGTCCAACAAACCAAATGGAGACAGAACCCCATGTAGCCCAGCGGCGATCCGCAACTACCATGGATCATCATCGGAAAACCAAGAATATATATATATATATAATCATAATTTTCCAACGATTTAACAGGAACATGCACTCTGATACCATTTATAGGATATAAAAATCCATCAAAATAAAAGCATGATCAAATACATGTCCTCGTTAAACCATTGAGATCAAAAAAATAAAATAGAACTTAATGCAGAAGCGATACCTGAATTCATAGCGCTCTGGTTGATCGTTGATGGTATGATCTTCTAGAACCTGTATATTTGGCCCTTTTCCTTTCTCTAGACCTAATGAAAGAGAAACTGAATTCTCTTTCTAACTTTTGAGGAGCCTGTAAAGAAGGCCATTATATAAAGTTTGGAGACCATAACCTAATGTGTTTAGGAGTCTGTCTTCAATTCAGCCCATTACAGAATTGTAGATAGGGCAAGTCTCTTCACATAGTGTACCACACCATATGAGACATCACATGGTCCTACCAGATTCGATCACATAAACCGGACATGAACCTAAGACAACCTTACAATGTGTGGTTCAATGTATGTAGGCCCACATGATTTTCTAATATTGTATTGTTTCATGGGTGTACAACATGAAGGTGAGCATTTGATTTTACTTGAAACTATGGTGTTGCAGTTTATTCTTTAACAATGGGAAACAAGCAACTCTTCAAACTTCAATTGGTATTATGAGTAACAATAAAACCTAGAAATCACTGTTTAGACAGATTATAGAAGGTCAGAGAAATCTAGCCCCTGGCTATGTAGGAATTCAAAGATTTGTGTAGAATTTTGCAATGTTGGAATCAATGCCTTGTCTTGAGATATGTCTGTTGCTCTCGTTAAAGCTCAAAAATGATGATTGCAGTGCTTGGTTGTCTATGCCAGAAGAATGGGACCTTGTGTCTGAATGTAACATCCACTTGAAGTTGATGATGGTTTGTTTCTGGGTTTATACATATTGTTTCTTTTTATATATTTTTGTACATGGTGAATTCGATCAGGTGGATCCTCACAACTTTGGTGTATTTGCAGAAAAAAGTGGCCATGTTGAACTTACTGACTCTTTGGTCAAATACAGAAACATGTAGCCTTTTGGGGTGGCCTCAATTAATTTTGTTAAAGATATGATTATGCATTCATATCTTGGCATTTCTGCAGATGGGTGTGGTTTCTATCTCAATAAATGTTGAGATGGATGGTCAGCAGTGTTGCATGCTTCAAAAAGTTTGATGCAAGGTCAAGCTTTAGAACCAACGGCTCTACATATTTGGTATGTGTTGTTAGTGCATGTCACCTTGTATTGAGACGTTGCAAGTTCAAAACCCAATGGTGAAGTTGTATAATTGGTGGGGGTCTGCCTAACACCAGTTTGCCTGTAGAAAAAAAGTCAAGTGTAAGAAAGGCTCTCAGGGCTTTGCTTTCTGCTGTCTCGGTTGTAAATCTCTACAACCGAGTTAGTTTAATATATTTTTTCTTTAATGAATCACTTTGTCTTTCTCTTTAAAAAGAAAAAAAAAAGGGCTTGCCAACGGGAGGTCGGCTAATGTGCGGTTGTTGATAGGATGTTTTTCATTGGGGGCATGTTTGAAATCAAGAAAAACTCTCATAGAAAATGAAAATTTTGCCTATGAGAAGTTTTAATATGATAACTTCTTTTAGAAAATTTTTGTCTTGTTTGTGTAGGATGAGAAAAAATTTTGCTCGTTTGTTTGTGCATGAAAATATTGTCCTCTTATGTCAAGTGTTAACAAATGGTATTTTCACATTTATTTTTTGGATTGCATTGAAAAAAAATCCAATCACCTAAACCCCAATAATAATATATAATTGTTTTTTAACCATTTCTAGATATAAAGGCTATTGAAAGCGTGTATTTGAGAAGAAATTACATTTTTCATGTTCCTTGCTTTCACATAGAATTGAAAAAACATATTGATCTACCTGTTTATGGACATACAAGCACAAGTTACTTTTGTATTACGTTGACAAAAACAAAGTTATTGTTGCCTTGTGGCTTGTAAGCTTTTGTGTTTTGAAACAATAAAAGGCATGTTGGGGTAAGGCTTTGTTTCATTAAAGTACATTAACTATACAAATAGACAAAATAACTAAGAGAGTCGCCACTATTGCAAGTGATTAGATTAGGGAGGTTTGAATAAATAAACAACAAAGCATGAATAAATTTTTCATAATGTTAGAAGAAAACCTAAAGAACAGCAATTGAGCATCCCCAATTTTGATCAGGTTCAGAAGCACTGATTTTTCACCACTATCATCAGGAGAGAGAGAGAGAGAGAGGTCACCTGGCTATTGTCATCTCCCCTGCTTCTCCTTTGTTGCCATTGTGGTGGTTGAGATGGTGGTGGTGCATGAAAGGAGAGGGAGGTAGGAGTCGCTAGTGGGGATGGTAGTGGTGCAAAAGAGGAGAGAGAGAAAAGATATGTGGAAGTCGATGGTGGTAAAAGCTACCGAAGGAGGACGCTACGAGAAGGCATCTCTCCCTAGCTACAATAAAACAAAAAAGGAGTGAGAGAGGAGCTTTATGCCTTAGCCCAGAAAAACTTTGATATGAAAGATTCCTCCACCTTCATGTAGAGCAATCTTTTCTATAAAAAATGGCTTTTTTTAAAAAAACTCTCTCAAAGAGAAAATTTCTCTCGTTTGGAAGGGTTAAAAAAATCGTACAATTTTTTCACTTTGTATCATTTTTCTTACAGATTTCTGTGGTGCCCCAAACCCCAACCTTAGAAAAACCTTTGATTTTTGAGGATTTTTTTTAAATGGTTTTTATGACAAACGACAAAAATCATCTAAAGAGAGAGGTAAACAAGGAAAAAAGGCCACAAGCCTAAGCGGATCACACGTAAGTGATATATAATCATCAAAGTCCAAAGTGTATAACCCAAAGTGTTTAAATACAAAATGAGACAAAAGTACATCAATCCTCACAGTCTCTCAAAAAAATAAGAAAAACATCCCCTCAAAACCCCAAACCAACAGGAGTCAGGATCTGCAACTAAGTGTGGGTATCCAAGCCTTCACCGTGTGTCATCGCACCACCGTTGTACCTATTCATCATCTGCATCCCCATGAAATGAGGTCAACACTCTTGCAAGGTGGTGAAGAAACAACATCATATATCTATTTTTCGAAGGAAAAGCATGGAACATGTGACAACATGTATATGTGCATGTGTCAGGTAAGTGTATGTGCTATGAGTCTAAGTAGCAACAGAAGTATAAGTACAACAGGCTGTAACAGTAAAACAAGAAATTAAGCAACTACTATACACAAGTAGCGAAGAATAATAAGGAAATAGAACAAGGATAGTAGCAAGTGACCAGTAAAGGAAACCACTAAAGTAAGTTAGCTGTGATTGATTAGTATTTATGTTCTTCTGATTACTCCTTCGGGTACGCGAAGGAACCTCACATTCTATGAGCCATACACATGGCGTTTGTTATTCAAATTCTAATATGATAATTGGGGATGCTACAGACCGAGTAAAACCTCATGCGAGCAGCACACAGCTGAGAGAGACCCTCACATAGGTAAGGATTGCAATCCATACTACTGCAGTAGTAAGGTATCTTAAAAGATCACTTCGACCTCCCTAACTCTGAGTGACTGGAGGTCAAAGGACGTTATAGCTCTTGTCAAAACATGTGTCGTAGTAACGACTAGTCACTCAGGGTTGTACCATTCACCCTCTCTAAAGTGAACCGTTTTGTGAATGGGGCGCGGCAGTTTATCTTTTTTAGGCTCATTTATCAAGTCATACATTTTTTTGAGGTGTTTATGCCTCGTGGTCCCCGCGGGGTACGCAAATGAGGACTTAGCCTGCCCATTCATGTGCTCAGCCTCACATGGCCAACAAAGAGCACATCGCTTGTGAAAGCGATCATAACGCCATTTTATTATCTTCATATCTAGGGTATAGACATACGTGAGCTCACTCACGAACAAAGGGCCATCGCCCAAAGACTCCAACTGAGTCTAAAAAACCACAACAGTGTGTTGCTCATACCCTATGATGTTCAAGTTTTTGTGTCATTCTTTACATCACATGTATAATGTGCACTTTGTGCACTCATCAATGCCTCAAGCACGAGACCAAGATGTACCTCTCGAGGTACGTACTAAGCAGTACTAGTGTCAAACTGTGCTATGTGCAGGTGCGAGTCTAAGTCACACTTTCTCAAGTCATTCGCACAAGTAATACAATAGAGGCAAGCTACATATGCATAATTATTCCAACAAGTGGCAATATGCGAGTGAGTGTACCAGTTCGCATTCTGGGAAATAAACAACTCTAATAGCAGAACAATATCAGAAGTATGTGAACATCAAGTTATAACAAATATCGCAAACCAAATTACAATTTTCTAAGCTCAGGATTTCTAAGTGTCATACTTTGACAATTTTCATTTTTTAGGACCAGTTCTATGATTCTCGACACACCCACGTGTTAAGGTTGAAATCTAGAATATTCTCATTTGTATGAGAATTATATTCGCATTTCCAAGGTTGGTCGTCGCACTTATGGGAAAAATGATGCAAATACGATACAAAGGACAATTATATATATATATATATACACACCAATAATGTTCCTCAAACATCTCGCTCAGATGTTGACAAAACATAACAAATTCCATAAGAGAATTCATGAATTCAACATACTTACATATCAAGAATGAAGTCTAGAATATTCTCAACTTATGAGAATTACATTAGCATCACCACGGTCGGTTATTGCACTAGCGGAACCCAAAGATGTTGATACGATGTTTTTAAGCGTAACTGTTGGGAGGTTAAAATGGAGAAAAACCTTTATGTGCTTATGGGCAGCGTAAAGCTCACCCAGTAACCCATACTTATGCTGCCAAGGCGGAACCGCGGAGAAACACGAACCCAAACGCCATTTCGGCTACCCGAATGACAGACATAAGGTACGAAGTACCGACGCGTCCAAAAAAGTAAATGGGATCCGTATGGTCACCAATCATATACTTGGACAATGCACACAATATGCCAAAAGTCCAACTGGGTCTGCTGGACAGCGGACCCACACATTCCAACCTCTACTTGGTTGCGGTCAACTAATTAAATTCTTTCTTTTATCGTCACACACACACACACACACATATATATATATATATATTAATGGATCACTTTGTGAGCTTGCGGCAAAAAGGGGATGATTGCACTCATATAGCAAGCAGCAAGAACCCAACCTAATCTGGTCCAGATGGGACCAGACCCCGCTAGCTCACCCTTGCCTAGATCTGACCACAGATGGTGGCACAACAAGAGTGGGCCGATTGGAACTCCCTGGACTTGTGCGGTTCGGGTGTTCCAACCCAAAACAAGACCTATCCCGAGAGGTAACAAGGGGCACTGGACTGAACCTAAAGGTTCAATTCAGGCACTGCACTCGATGTGCAGTCTGGATTAGGGCCCATCAGGCCCGGTTAAATCACTCGGGTGCATTAGCACCTTGCACCCAAGCCCACACTCGTACTAGGGCAAAAGGGGCAAACCGCGAGAAAACAAGTGGGTCTGGTCCAAATGGGACCAGACCTCAGTTAAGGACTAACTCTGGTCTGAACCTAGAGGTTCAGACCGAGCTGCCAGGTAGCAGCAGACCCGGGACAAGGGCCCAGGCCCGTGCGCTACCCGGGTGCAACTAGCACCCGGTGGCAAACTGGGTGCCAAGGCAAAAATGCAGGAAAACAAGAAAAGGGGGGGAAGGGGGGGGCACTAGTCTGGTCATCTGGACGAGATCCTGGCCATGATGTGGCCCTGGTCTGAACCCCAGGGTTCAGACTAGACCTAACCCTTGGGACAGGGTCTGCACTCAGCGCCTCAGGGCTATCGGACTACCCGGGTGTTGTTGGCACCTGAGAGCCTGCCACACGCGCCAAGTAAGAGAAATGCCTTGATGGCCGAGGTGGCTAGGTGCATCTGGTTGAGCCCTGCTCGGACCAGAGTGCACCCAGCTAGGTCTGTCCTAGTAGGGGACAGACCACGCGAACTCCCTGCAAAAAAAAAAAAGAAATGACAAGAAGGGAAAACCGCTGAAAAAAGGGGGGTTTGAGAAAGAAGCAAAATAAGACGGGGAGGAGCAGCCATGGTTGGACTGGACTACAACCATGTTCAGTCCAGAACTTCAGTTATCATGGAGGTTCAAAGGATGGCCCCAGCCTCCTCATGGCAATGAGAGGGGCTTAGGACGCATTAGCTCAAACACATATAAGAAAAAAAAAAGACTTGTGCGAAACCTAACGAAATGGCAAGAAAATTGCACATTATCATGCATGAATTAAAAGAAAATACAACATCCAACCTTATTGAATAGAAACAACACAAGAAGAAAAAAAAGAAAGGCAAAGTTCACGATGCATTCCAAATGAAAATATTTTATGAAACTAGAAGGCATAAGGTGATTCTACATATTTTTTTTGAAACAAAATAAAAAATGCAATTTAAACGAAGCCTTTAAACCGAGTATGAAGTCGGTGGCCTTGAGCCCCTTCTTGTTCTATGAAAATTAAAAGAGAGGGTGCTCAAACAACTAAATAGATCCACTAAGGTAGCTAATCCGCCAAAGGTCATGCATCCATATATGCGTCTGACTCCATGGCTTCATGTTCATACCGTGCACAATTTTTTTTTTTTTGAGAATCCAAAAATAGTGAGTTGAAGCTTCACCTTGATTATCCGGAAGAGGATGGAGGAGAAGCTACAGTGGAGATGAAGCTCGGTTGCAAGGGCTTCACGAAAGTGGTGGAGGTCACACCCCACACAGCTAAGGAGAGAGAGAGAGATGGGAATGAGAGAGAGATGAGAGCTCAAACTCGCCAACCTCCTGGAATGCTCTTTCTCTCCTTCACTAAAAGTTTTTAAACTCTATTGGCGAATGAACCAAGGGCTGGGATTAATGTGGAGGAGATGAGTGACTGGGGTCAATCACACCCCCCCTCCCCCATAGCTGCCCAACATCCTCCACTCGCCCCTTAGGATTTGAAAAGGCTAATAAAATTTATAAGTGTGCCATGGGGCTACCAACCTTGCACCCAATGAGAGCATCCCTACTCATCAATGCTCCCTCTTGGAAAGATCCAAGATGAGATTTCAAAAATCCTATGGGGCGCAACCCCATGCTAATGCTTGAAGGGGCGCCCCACCCTCATGATGATGCCCCTTGCATCATCATGAGGTCATCCTTATGGGTAGGGCCAATCGTGACCCTCCCTTTTGATCATCCTCCAGATCTAACGAATATGCCATTGTCCCAGCTGGTCTTCGTGGTTAGAGACGTTCAACCTTAGTAGAAGTGGTCGACCAAGGGCTTGGTCAACCATCCCCTAGTCGGCCCTAGCTCAAAACGTGATAATGCTTCATAACTAAAATTTATTTAAGTCATTAATGATAATTAAAATATCATAATATATTTTTATTCTAAAATCCCAATTACAATCAAATCCTCATGCTTATCTCAAGAAAAATTTCACCTCTCACGAAATTTTCTTTCGTTATGACTCATGTTCTATTAATGCATGTTTCTAGTAATTCACATGCAATAACAAGGTTTTTTCCTCGTTTGGGTCCCAAATTTGGGGATAAACTAAATACATATATTATAAATTTACCTTAGAATTTTTAGAAGTTAATTCATCACGGAATGCCTTCAATTGCTATTTACATTTCACTTACGTGATTTCGGACCTTGTATATCCATACATGTATAATAATGAAAATTTCTCAAAATCATACAAGAAATTTTCATTTCACTGAAGCACATCGTATAATATTATCTTAAAAATATTACTTTCAAATGTGCTCTTAGGGTGTCGGATTTTTAATTCGAGTAAAATATATTGGTTGGCATCCTTATCACCTGAATGGAATAATGAGATTTCTTATCCGTCTGAGATATCCCACTTTAATTGGACTCTTGACGATTGTTGGTATCTTATCATATGCATGCATATGTATATTGTATCTCTTTCTCTCTGTTTTGTGAATGAATAATAAGGTCTCTTTCTTTATCGTGGACGTAGGTAAATACTGAACCACGTAAAAACCTATTTTTCTTCTCTTCTTTGTGATTCGCGATCATCTGTTATTGTCTTTATACCATTTAACATGGTATCAGAGCAAACACTGGCCTACTGATCTTAACCCACCCGCTATTGTTCATGTTCTTCTTCGACAGAGGATGCTAGTTATTGTTGACCTCCATTTACCATGGGAGACAAGAATGAAAACTTCAATGAGTCGACCATTACCACCAAGATTCTGGTGCAACAACGGAACCCAACCTTGAAGATAACTACCATGCCCCTAAATGGATCGAACTACCTTTCTTGGTCCAAGACAACGATATTGTTTTTTAGTGGCAAGTCAAATATCTTTTCGTCAACGAAAAGATTACTCCCCCGAAAAAGAGCAATCCTACATATAAAGAGTGGGAATCTAGGAACCACCTTTTGATGTCCTGATTCCTTAACTCCATGAAACTAAATATCACTAAGGGATTCTTGCTCTTGGAGATGGAAAAAGATGTGTGAGATGCCTTAAAAGAGATCTACAAAGAGAAAAACAACCTTGCAAAGTTGTACCAACTCGAGCAACATAGCTTTTGATTCTTAAAAAGCTGATCGAGCACTCAATGCTTACCACAAAGAGTGTGAGGGGCACTATGGTAGTCCTTGTGTATGTTGATGATATAAACATTATCGGGGATGACACACACTTAATAGAAAAGTTGAAATAATACCTTAATCAATAATTTGAAATCAAAGACCTTAGGCACCTCAAATACTTTATTGGAATTGAAGTTGACCACATAAGAAAAGGGGATATTCATCTGCCAGAGGAAATATATCATAGATTTCTTCATGGAGACTAGGATGCTGGATCCAAACCCATTGACACGGCCATTGAAATGAACAAAAAAAATAAAAAAGATGTAGGAAAGCCCACAAAAGGGTGGCAAGTTTTCAAAGACTAATGGGATGCCTAATATACCACACGATCACTAGAGAGATATCACATATGTCGTGAGCTTGATCAGTCAATTCATGCATGCACGTAGACAACCCTATCTTGACCTTTCTCATAGAATCCTAAGGTATCTCAAATCCACTCCTTGAAAGAGAGATCTCATAGGTAGGAACAAACATAAAAACATTATTGGCTACATGCATATTGGGTTGGGAGCCCAAACAATAGGAGATCTATGTCAGACTATTGCACTCTAGTAAAGAGCAATTTAGATACATGGAGAACCAAAAAATATAACATAGTTGATTGATCAAGTGTAGAAGCAGAGTACCACGCCATGGCATCAACTACGTGTGAACTCATGAGGATAAAAACTCTTCTAAAGGACATTGGTGTCTCCCAAGATAGTCCTATCGAGATAAGATGACAATCAGGCCATCATTCACATAAGCACAAATCTGATTTTTCATGAGAAAACAAAGCATATAGAAGTGGATGGCCACTTCGTCAAGAAGAAAGTTTCGTAGAAGGTTATCACCACACCACATGTAAAGAGCAATGATCAGCTGACATACATGTTCACTAAAGCATTGGGCAAGGAAAGATTTCAGTATATCATTACTAAGTTAGGGCTGATCGACATCAATGCACCAACTTATGGGGGAGCTTGTTAGGTTTTAAATTCGAGTGAGATGTATTGCTTGATATCTTTATCACTTGAATGGAATCACATGATTTCTTCTCCGTTTGGGACATAACATGTCAGTTGGACTCTTGATGATAGTTGGTCTCTTGCCATATTCCCATATATGTATATTGTATCCCTTCCCTTATGTTCTGTGATAGAATAATAATCATTATCTCCCTCTTTGTTGTGGACGTAGGCAAATGCCAAACCACATAAAAACTTGTTTTCTCTTTTCTGTAATTCATGATCACTTGTGCTTGCCTTCGTACCATTTAACATTGGGTTGTCACTAAAAATGATTATATATATATATATATATATATATAGAGAGAGAGAGAGAGAGAGAGAGCTTTGTAATAAGAAGGTAGTTGGGCATTATGTTCTGCTTCAACAAAAGTTTGATGTTGAAATTTCTTGCCAAAGAAAATTTTCAATTAGATATTTTTGTAGTGTAAAGTGTGTTTGATGGCGCATCCAAAATTGGACTGAATAACAAAACACAATAGACTGAACACATGTTATGTCTATTCTGTAATAACTGTACTGTGTCCAACATTTGTTTCGATGAAACAAGTTGTTATTCTTGTATTTAACATTGATTTTTATATTGTGCAGACAACTTTGAACGCATGGATATGAGTTGGATAACTTCATTTTGGGCGGTACGACTCAATTTGTCCAACCATATGAGTATTTTTAACATGTTTATTATGGATTTTTGCTCTGAATGTGGATCTCATAGGATCTAAAAACTAAAAAATATATAAAATTTGGGTATTTTAAGAAAAATAAGAATTGATATTTTTTTATATATAAATGCTTTAATCAATATCATATTGGATTTAATTATAAAAGTTTATAAAAAAATTATGTATTTTAGCCCCAAATATGGATCTAAAACTGGATCCAAGTAAGAAAAAAAAGTCTAAATTTTGGGTAATTATACAAATAGAAAAACATAAATAAATCATAAAACCCAAACATGCAAGAAAGTAAATCATAAATAAATCAAAAAACCATAAACTATAAGAAAAATAAACTATAAAATCATAGAAACCATAAATAAACTATAAAATTAAATACAAAAAACCTTAATTCAAATTCTAATAAAAGAAAAACAATGTTAATCAAATTAAGTATAAAAAGCCCTAATTAAATTTTTTTTATTCAAAACCCTAATCAAAGAAAAAAAAAACCTTAATCGCATTAAATATCAAACACCCTAATTAAAGATATTTGATTCAAAGCCCTAATCAAAGAAAATTAAAGGAAAAACCCTATCCAAATCAAATGACAACCCTAATAAAATTAAATAACAAAAACCCTAATTAAAGATATTTGCTTCAAAACCCTAATAAATGAAAATCAAGGAAAAAACCTTAATCAATAAAAAATTTAAAAATTCCCTAACCAGATTAGAAAATGAAGAAAGAAAATAGATATATATATAGAGAAATAAAGGAGAAGAGAGAGAAGACAAGAACAAAAACAAGAACAAGAAGAGAGAAGAACGAATAAGAATGAGAAGAGAGAGCGAGCAGGACTCGCTGCTTGCTATTGGCCCCATCGTCGGCCTTGTTGCCCGATGCTACATAAGATATATATATATATATATATATATATATATATATATATAGAGAGAGAGAGAGAGAGAGAGAGAGAGAGAGAGAGAGAGAGAAAGAGAGAGAGAGAGAGAGAGAGAGAGAGGGAGCGAGGGAGGGGGTTGGGGTTGGGGTATGACCCCCCTCTGCCCTAGTCTTTTTTTTAAGTGGCACCCGTGTCCCGTTCTCGTCATAATGGGAGGGGGGGGGGGGAGTGGGAGGGGTGGAACGGTGTTTCACGGATGTAACGAACGCACATTCCACACATCCACCATGCCCAATGTTTGATCATCACAACATTCTCCGCATTCGCAGTGTCCCGTGTGATGTGCGAGATGCATGATCAAACACCAGAGCAAGGACATATAGGTTCTGCTTGGATGTTGTCCCACATTTGATATGCAGAAACCAAGTGATCCCAACAGGAACCACTTGCTTCCCGCGCCCTTTATATTTGGGGGTGTGCCTGGTAACGACACGTGGTGTGTCCACTCAAGACGCCGAGAAAACAAATAAAAAAGCAACATATTATTACACCAAAAAAAAGAATAACATTTGAGAGAGAGAAGTGTCGATCCTTCTCCGGCCAGAAAAGGCATGTCTGAGGCCACCTGAGCCAAAGAGAGAGAGAGAGAGAGGCTCGCAGCATGTGTGTCCCATCCCCGTTCTCGGTGTAATAGGGGGGGGGGGGACACGGTGGCTGCATCCAGTCTTTGATTGCCGTGTTGGGTTCCCCATACAGGAACATCATTACCGATACAATATTGAAGAGGGATCGGTTATCCAACCGATCCCATTAAGAATGCTCTCTTCTACCAAGAGCATCATGGGCAGCTCGAGGTGAAGGGGAAGAGACGCCAGGGAGGTGAAGGGTTAACTCACCGGCCTATAAAGTGGCCTGCGTCCATGTGTGCCAGGGTTGCTCGGCTGAGTTTAACCACTTCACCGCACTCCACTTGCTGCTGCCAGGGACTCTCTGCGACTGCCTGAGGAGCTCCACCGTTCACTGAGGCTTCATCCCGAATCCTCCACTGGTCCGGCGAACTCCATTGCTAGAGTGAAGACTGAGCGCTGAAGCTTCACGGCTCTTTGATCGTCCATGGCATCTCAAGGTACACACCCTCTTTTTCCCTCTGTTGTTTTTGTGTTACAGGATTCTTATTGCGCCAACAATGGGTTATGGGCCCACACTTGTCTGGAGAAGCAACTGCTTCTGAATCCTGTAACCACCAGCTCCCACTGCGTGCCTTTGTCTGCCTGCGTGTGTCTGTCCCTGTGACAGAACCGAGACTGTTAAGTCTCTGTTTTCTGTGATTTGTTTATGCAAGCATGATTCTATATACAGAATGCAAGCATGTGTTAGTAAATATATGATGACAGCATGTTTAGACGTATTCTGTTAAGGTTTTCATGCTCGCCGGAATTTTTTTTTTTCTTTTCAATCACCGGAAGTTGCAGCGGTCGATTTTTCCGGCCACCCTAAAATGCATGTTTTAAAAACGAATTTCTTCATGTTTTCGTTTTCTGTATGCTATAAACATGCTGCTATGATGTTATTGTTTGATTTTGGGCAAAAGCCCCAATTTTTCCCAAAGAAGACCTCCGACTGAAATTATTTAATGCCGCAACGTTTTCTTTTAATTTTTGCTAAAAGGGGCTTGCGAAAGATATTCTGTTTATTTCCAAAAAGGAACCTCAATGTTTCTGAAAATTGCAGAACAGTGTTTTTCTGATTTTCTTTTCGGTTTTACTGTCTCGATTTCTTCTGAAACCGATACGGAACAGTTTTAAACCGATTTTTGAAATTCTTTCACCGGTTCCTGATTGCAGAATATTTGTTTTGTATTTCTGTATAAAAATACAGTACTTCATTATTCGGTTATTGGGTTATTTCTTAAGAAAAGTTTCTGTATATCGGTTCATCAGGCTCTGAACCGGTTTTAAACTTTAAATAACCGATTCGGGAGTTTTCTGAACCGGTTTTATGGTTTCTCAGACCGGTTCCTGCAGAAATATAGTATGTTCTATCTAAATGCATGCTTATTTTTGCTGCGTATGTTTGATTTTATGCATATACATGGAAGCATGCATATTGGCATAAAGGATAATAGATAATATTTGTATGTTTATGTCACCAAAGTGACTAAATATACGTATATATATTATCAGTATAAATTATCATTCAGTTATAAGCCAATATAATATTGTACTTATTTTCATGAAACGATAAATAGCCCAAAGGTTATTTTATCGTGTTTAGAATTTAAGTAGGGTAAAATAAGGGAATGTGAATTGAGATACATGGCACATGTGTATCCAAAGATACCTTGTGTTAATGGTCTGTATTCACATGGACCTTAGTTTTACCAAGTTGGTCGATAGGCGAAGTGTTTTCGCGTATCAGAACTCTTACCAAAGTAGGATTCTGATGACCCCCCACTCGCCTGGAAATTAGCATATAAGGGGCCAATTTTGCTTATTTCCATTAAAGTTTTAGTCTCAAATAATGCGATTTTTGATACGAGTCTTTTGTCCATGCAGCTTCTAGTTCTGTGACCCTAGATGGCTCTAACTCTATCCCCATTTTAATTAGATCTAATTTTAGTGACTGGAAAGAAACTGTACTCTTCACCCTAGGGTATATGGATCTAGATCTAGCCCTCAGGAAAGATGAACCCACTGCCGTCACTGATGAGAGCCCTGCTGATCAAAAGGCTGCTTTTGATAAGTGAGAGCGCTCGAATAGGCTTAGTTTATTGCTCATGCAATCTAAGGTAGCCAAGAATATTCGTAGCGCAATACCACCCTGCAGGACAGTGAAGGAATTCTTGAGTGCCGTTGAGGCACAATTTGTGAGTTCATATAAGGCTAGAGCCAGTACCCTGATGTCCAAATTAATATCAATGAAATATTATGGAGGAGGAAACATTCGCCAACATATTCTGGAAATGAGGAACATAGCGTCCCAGCTGAATGGCATGAAGGTCACCATCTCAAACTCGTTCCTAATTTTTCTGATCCTGTCGTCCCTACCCCTTGAATATGGACCTTTCAAGATTTCTTACAACACGCATAACGATGAATGGACGTTCAATGAATTAATGTCCAAGTGTGTTGAGGAAGAAGAAAGACTGAAAGGCGAGAAGGTGCACAGCGCACATATGTCTTCTCATACAGACAAGATGGGACCCAGGAAGAACAATTTCAAGAGGAACGGGAAGAAGAAACCAACTGGGGACAAATCGTCCCATGACAAGCAGTTCACCTCCACTTCCATGAAGTGCTTCTTCTGTAAGAAGAAGGGACATGTGAAGGCTGACTGCATCAAGTACAAGCGCTGGTTGGAGAAGAGAGGTAACATGTCATTTGTAACTCATGAATGTAATTTATTGCAAGTTCCTGAAAATAGTTGGTGGATTGATTTGGGTGCCACTGTGCACATTTCCAACTGTTTACAGCTGTTCCAGAACAGAAGGGAACCAACAATGCATGAGAAGAGCGTCTACTCAAGAAACAAGATGCGTTCGCATGTGAAGGCCGTTGGAACCTGCACGATCTATCTGGAGACAGGCGCAATTTTGGAATTACATGATGTCTTTTATATTCCATCATATAGCAGGAACCTTATTTCAATTTCAAAGTTAGACAATTTTGGATATTGTTTCAAGTTTGAAAATTCAAAATTATCTATATACAGGAATTCAATTGAAATTGGTTCAGCATTTATTTGTGATGGTTTGTATCGATTGAATGTGATGATCCAAACTAAGGAATCCCTAAATTCCGTATGCGCCTTAGTTGGAAATAAACGTAGCCGAATCAACGATAAATCTTACATGCTTTGGCATCGAAGGTTAGGTCACATCTCTAAAAAGAGAATAAAGCGTTTAGTGAATGAAGAGATTTTACAATCCCTAGATTTCACTGACAGTGACCCATGTGTTGATTGCATAAAGGCAAAGCTAACCAACACATATAAAGAAGGTGCCAAACGCAGTAGTGAGATTCTAGAGACAGTCCATACGGATGTATGTGGACCTTTTCCTCCGTGTTATACAGGCGAAGATACTTTGTCACGTTCATAGATGACTATTCCCGGTACATGTATCTCTACTTAATCAATGAAAAATCTGATGTATTTCAGATGTTTAAGGATTTTAAGAAGGAAGTAGAGAAACAAACCGATAAAGTTATTAAGATAGTCAGATCTGATAGAGGTGGCGGGTACTATGGTAGGTTTACAGAGATGGGACAAAGGGAAGGACCATTAGCGCATTTTCTCAAAGAGAAAGGCATAGTGCCTCAATATACCATGCCTGGTAGTGCCTACCAGAATGGTGTAGCTGAAAGGAGAAACCGCACGCTTAAAGAAATGGTCAGAGCAATGTTGAATTATTCAACACTTCCCATAAAGTTGTGGGGTGAAGCCCTTAGGACTGCAGTGCATATTTTGAACAAGGTACCTACTAAGGCTGTTCCTAAAACTCCTTACGAGTTGTGGACATGTAGGAAACCGTCACTGTCATATATGCACATATGGGGATGTCCTGCAGAGGCTAAGTTATATAACCCCCACATTAAAACCTTTGATCCAAGAACGACCAGTGGATATTTCATTGGTTACCCAGAGAGATCAAAGGGATACATATTCTATTGTCCATCTCATTCACCACAGATAGTGGAAACTGATAAGGCAAAATTCTTAGAAGATGGATCGATTGGACTATGTGCACTTCAAGACATTAGTTTTGAAGAAATGCAGGATCCAGTTTTCTTACCTGCTATAGAGAACATCGAACGATATCACGTCATTATTCCTAATGATGTCGTGATTGATCATTCGACTACAGAAGCACAAGTCCAAGCTGAACCTGTTGTGGAACATACGGAAGAACCCGAATAGGATGATCAGGTTCAACCTGAACCTGAAGTCCGACCTGTTTGGAGATCCACAAGGATTAGGAGACCTGCCATACATCCGGATTATGTGGTGTACCTACAAGAGCCTGGTGATTTTATTGATATTGATGATGATCCGTTGAGTTTTATGGAAGCTGTTGAAAGCAAACAATCCTCACACTGGATTGATGCCATGAAAGAAGAGTTAGACTCTATGGCTAAAAATCAAGTGTGGGATCTTGTCACATTACCTGAAGGAGTAAAACCCGTAGGGTGTAAATGGGTCTTTAAGACCAAGAAGGACTCCAAGGGTAACATAGAGAGACATAAAGCACGATTGGTTGCTAAAGGATTTACCCAAATGGAGGGCATCGACTATTGTGAGACATTTTCTCCAGTCTCCACTAAGGAGTCGATGAGGATTATCCTTGCCCTCGTAGCTCATTTTGACTTAGAGCTACATCAGATGGACGTGAAAACAACTTTTCTCAATGGGGACTTGGATGAAGAGATTTATATGGAACAACCTCAGGGTTTCTCTGATGATGATCGTTTGGTATGTAAGCTTAACAAGTCAATATATGGACTTAAACAGGCCTCCCGACAATGGTATATTAAGTTTTCCAAAATCATTGTGACCTTTGGATTTACAGAAAACATTGTTGATCAATGTATATACCTTAAGGAAAGTGGGAGTAAGTTCATTATATTGATGTTGTATGTGGACGACATCTTACTTGCGACAAACGATATAAAGTTACTTTCAGAGACTAAAGAGTTTCTAACGTCACATTTTGATATGAAAGATATGGGAGAGGCCGCTCATGTTCTTGGCATTGAGATTCGTCGAGACCGAGCAAAAGGATATCTAAACCTTTCCCAAAGATCCTACATCAATAAAGTACTAAAGCGATATGGGATGGAGAATTGCTCTCCTACTTCGTCACCCATATCTAAAGGGGATAAGTTGAGCCTGAAGGATTGCCCACAGAACGATCTTGACAGAGCACAAATGCGTGCTTATCCATATGCATCAGTTGTTGGCAGCTTGCAGTACGCGCAGACATGTTCCAGACCTGATATTTCTTTTGCAGTAGGGGTACTTGGCAGATTTCAGACTAATCCAGGATTACTCCATTGGAAAGCTGCAAAGAAAGTTTTGCGCTATTTGCAGGGGACAAAAGACTATATGTTGTCGTATCATAAGGTTGACCACCTGGAGGTCATTGGCTACTCAGATGCAGACGTGGGAGGATGTGTCAATAGTAGAAAGTCTACTACCGGGTACGTCTTCTTACTTGCTGGGGGAGCGATCTCTTGGAGGAGTGGAAAGCAGAAGACCACTGCTTCACACACCATGGAGGCAGAGTTCATCGCATTATACGAGACCACATCGCAGGCTATATGGTTGAAGAACTTCATTTCACAATTAAATGTGGTCGATTCTATTGAGAAGCCACTTAGAGTTTATTGTGATAATGAAGCTGCAGTGTCTTTTTCTAATAGCAACAAAAGCACCACGTCTTGCAGGCATATGAAATTGAAGTGCTTTGTTGTTAAAGAAAGGACAGAGAATCAGTTAGTACAAATTGTCAGTATTGGTACCAAAGAAATGATCGCTGATCCTCTTACTAAAGGGCTAGCACCGGGATTATATTCCGAACTTGTAATGAGGATGGGATTGTTAAATTTCTTTTGACATTTGTACATTAATAAAGTGATCACATTTCAGTTGTTTCAGTTTGATTCTCAATTTTTCTTCTTGTTATTATTAATCTCATAAGGATTCGAGATTTAACTAAAGACCCACAAAATAGAATAAAGGGCCAATCTATTCATAAAAGCATATTCACATAAAGTTTTCTCTACATAAAGATTGTATCGTCATGATGAGTGGGAGATTGTTGGGTTCCCCATACAGGAACATCATTACCGATACAATATTGAAGAGGGATCGGTTATCCAACCGATCCCATTAAGAATGCTCTCTTCTACCAAGAGCATCATGGGCAGCTCGAGGTGAAGGGGAAGAGACGTCAGGGAGGTGAAGGGTTAACTCACCGGCCTATAAAGTGGCCTGCGTCCATGTGTGCCAGGGTTGCTCGACTGAGTTTAACCACTTCACCGCACTCCACTTGCTGCTGCCAGGGACTCTCTGCGACTGCCTGAGGAGCTCCACCGTTCACTGAGGCTTCATTCCGAATCCTCCACTGGTCCGGCGAACTCCATTGCTGGAGTGAAGACTGAGCGCTGAAGCTTCACGACTCTTTGATCGTCCATGGCATCTCAAGGTACACGCCCTCTTTTTCCCTCTGCTGTTTTTGTGTTACAGGATTCTTATTGCGCCAACATGCCGCACCATCCTGCATGTCCCCGGTGTCTCGCACTATGCTCCATCAAACACACCTTAGAAGACCGGAGAAAGCCCATTTGTGAATATCGCCAACAAAAACATATAAAGTAAGACAAGTAAAAACTAATCAATTTTTAAACCCATAAATTTATGGTAATATCACAATATATTGGAAACATATGAGACTTTGAATATTGCAATTTATAAAAACGATGGTGATATGATGATACATTGGAGGTAGTTGCCATTTTGAAATTTCACAACACGATTAAGATTTCACATGGTTGCAAAATAAACATCATTTTTATCACATGAATATTGAGTTAAAATCACAATATTTTTAAAATGGGCCATATTTTGAAAATATCATGTAACAATATCATGACATTTATTAAAATATCAGCAATACTTGTGATTATTTTCCCAACTTGATATTGAAGAAAATATCCCATATATGGATATGTTCATTTTTTTTACCTTGTTTTCGTAAAACTACAGCTGGATTGAACCCTAAAAATGCTATCCGCCAATAAGAAACTCATTTTGTAGGCCCCTTTTCATTCATCATTTTGAATGAAAAATCTTTTTAATCATTATTTACTCTTTAATGATTTTTTTTCATTCCACGAATTGACGAGCTATGACTCGGATAAACCAGGTGGTTAAATGCAATAACTGAAATGTTTAGGTTTTTAGAAAGATTCTCTCCGTAAAATTATCGAGAAAAGTAGACGTTTTTTTGCTATTTCTGTTTACGGAAAATTTCATGTAAGGGCTAATCTTTTGCCCTATTTTCAAATATGGGTCTCACTTTTCTGAAATTCGAAATATCAGTCATACCTTTTTTGAAAACAATCAAATAGGGCCTCAAGTCAACATATCTATCAATTATCATCTTGAAAAAGTGTAATCCTTTTTTGGTTTCTGACATTGACCTTTAAAATTTTAAAGAGTACTCATTCATCCCAGGGATCGAACCCAATTTTTTGGATATGGTATCGGATCTGGGTCTAATCGGATCTAATATAAGATTAACCATACTCAGACCCCATAAAAAACTATATGAACCAGACCTTGACCATACTTGATAAAATAATATTTTTATCATTTCTACATTAAAAAATCATAGGTCTTAATCGAAACTCGGGTTGAACTTAGGTCTAGTATAAATTTCAAAAACTATACTCGAATCCATGTATTAATCAGACCTTCGGTTAACCGGAGTCTTACTTGGGTCTTCTTATTTATCACCATACCCAGATCCTACAGGGTTTGGTCCAGGTTGGGTTCGAGTAAACCCAACCCGTTGACACCCCTAATCATCCTCCGTAAAAAAAGAAAAAGTAAAAGGTTATTATTATAATTTGATTTATAATTTAATCTGTATTAAATGTAGGCCATTGTTTGGTAATTTTTAAGGAAACATTGGAGATCATTTGAAATTTCAGAGACGTGAGGCCTATTTTATTAATTAAAGGCAAAGATTGGTTGAGAATTTTCCTTCTGTTTATTGCTCTCTCTAGAGAATTTCACAGTTAGTGACAGAGAAGCAACTAAAGAAGTATATATTTTTTTACTATTTCTGTTTATTGCTCTCTAGAGAGAGAGAGAGAGAGAGAGATGGATTTGGGGGAACTATGGGCGATCTTCGGGCCTGGGATAGCCGGAGCGGTCTTCGCGACGGGCTGGTGGTTCTGGGTCGACGCCGTCGTCTGCAGCTCCGTCAAGGTCTCCTTCGTTCACTACCTTCCCGGTTGGTACTATCGCTTTTGCTTGTTCTTCTTCTTCTTCTTCCCTTTTCTCCTTTTCCTTTTGGTAATTCGATTGCGAGTTTTCTCGATCACCCAAGAATTGGGTTGCGAGTTTCTGTTCCTGGTTTTTCTTATTCATATGTGAACGAACCACAGGAATATTCGCGTCTCTAGCGGCGTTGATGTTCAATGGGGTCCGACGAGACGAGATCGATTACTCCCCTTACGATGAGGGAGAATGGAGGTTGGCCCTCTCCCCCCCCCCCTTCTCTCTCAACTTCACTTACCATGCATCAATTGAGTAGGATTGAATAGTCCCCCTTTTCCTTTTTTGCCTATTTCCTCAATAATTCATGTTTGGGCTTGCAAATGGTAATTGGTGATGCGTTATTTTTGTGAGTCTTCTGTTTTTTTTTTCTTTGCTCTTTCTGATGGAACCGACATCTCTTTCATAATTTCGTAATTTTTATTGATATTTGCTTAATTCATGTTTGGAACTGGTAGAATGTCGCCGAATTAAGTTGGCGCTGTTTTTGTTTCATTTTCTTATGAATATGCTGTTAGTGGTTTAAGTTAATCAGTTGCCAATCCATGGAGATCGCCACGTTTGTATCTTAAGGGACTGAGTAAGCTGTATAATCGGGAAAGACAATATTCATTATTGTATATTAGTGAGAAGTATGCATATTCCATGCCTACGATGAGCAGATAATTACACAATAATTACTTTAGCCAAGATAGAGTTAACCTTGGGAGATTATAAGTTAAAATGTGTGTTGAACTGGGTGACAGCCATGAATTCGATGAATGTAATGTTGGTTGCTGTGATTAAAAATTTGGGGAACAACAGAACCGTTAAGAGTGCAGAAACTTATGGCACAGTTTGCTGCAATCAAAATATGAATCCCATTGACCTTTGTTTGTAAATGTTAAAACCAGAAGTAATTGGAGAGTGTTGTGATGATACTTTCACTATGGATCCCATAGACCTTTGTTGATAGATATTTACTGTTCCCATGATTTATGGAAGTTGGTTTGGATTAGAACGGATCAATGATGGGATTATGTTGTTCTTACCAAAAGATGAGAAATGGCTTAACATTATCTTCGCTGAGTTGTTGTCATTGAACATAATGGATTTAACCGAGGTTTAAGAATTAACAGGACATAAATTTTAGTGTCCAAGTTTTGGTATTGTAGGAACAAAGTTTATGAATTCTTAGGCAAGAGAAGCAGCAATTAGAGTAATACATACAGCATTGAACACAACATTAGCTGCAAGGTTGACTTTTGTTCTCATTTATTCTTCAGTAACTTATACCACTCACGCATCTCATTCCTCTTAGTTATTCCTTCCACTGCTTTGAGGTCAGTTAATTGTTCTTATCAACCTCCTCTTAATAGTAACCCCACAATTCCCTGGCCCTTACTTCATAATCTATTCATTGTGGGGAATATTCTCAGTTCCATCTTGTATGTCAGTCTTAACAATTCCAGCCTTTTCTTGGCAGTCGAGTAGAACTGAGATTGATCATGCAACTTGATATGAATGGCTAGGGTTTTGGGGATAGAGGACTCTCTAGAAAGGATGATTGGGATTAAAAATTTAAAAGTTCTTCAGAAGGGTTGTACAAGATCCTTTGATCACCTACAGCTGAGACTGGAGAAAGAATAACCTCATAGTCCTTGAGCCATGTGTGTTTCAAGTTTCAACATGGTACACGTGTGGCTCGATGGAATCAATTAGAAAACTGATGAGAGAAGATTCAACATTCATCTCCTGAGACTGTTTTGCAGCATCTTATAGTCATCTGCTGTTCCAATCCCTCATCACCGTTCACTGTAGGGGATAGATGATAAATATGTTATGAATGCCATCTGGCACTGCAAACCTCAAAATCCCTATCGCTTCCTAGTACTTAGTAGATCTGCTGCTGGTCAACTAACTCAATCCCGAACTTGTTTACTAGAGGTAACAGTGAGAAAGGAACTTGTGTAACAGATTAGGAAAACTAAAATATCTGTGGAGAGATTATGCTTATGCCTTTGACTCATCTAGCTTAGACTAGACTGCAATAACCCTGTAGTCTTTGACTGATGTGGACTGACTTGTGGAACACACTTGAACTTAATGTCATTGATGATAGAGTATAAGGCAGCTAAATCATTGGCAAAAAATAAACCAACATTTTCTTCATCTTAGAGACTGAGTTGGAAACTATCATGCTTTGTGTTACACCTAATTATGGTACAACCTGGTGTGACCATGATTATGGGAAGGATCAATTCCAAGGTTCCCATCTTCATTACAAACTGCTCATTGTTGGTCCTTTTTTATAAGTGCTCACTAGGATGAGGTGGGGCTGTAAATGACTAGATATCATACAAATCTATTTCAGATGACTCTGGTACATTATGTGGTAATGCTCTAGAGTGAAGCCTTTGAATCTTCCATGCCCTTTGATCATGCTCAGGTTGGCTTCCATCAGTAGATGAGCATCCAGCATTGCAGAAAGGCCCAGTTTTAATTTTCTAGGCTGAGCTGATTGGTTTCCTTTTCTAGTTGGAAATAAAAAAATATGTAGGCTTGGATTTACAAAAGATTGGTATCAGGGGTATGGCTGGTCATCCATCTTATCAATTTTGCAAAGGTGGTGTATGATAGGAAAGATAATTGCTTCTTCCCCTTGGATGCTATGGATTAACAATTTGCTATGGTAGTTGATCCCCCTTTCTTGCATGTTATTCTATATGAGTGTTTTTCAAGAGCAGCAGATGTTTTATAAACATTAGTAGGAGCATGATGTTTGTTGGAATATCATGTTTGATACAGAATGATGCTCTGAAGCCGCTCATGGAAATATCCTGTTTGATACCAGTATATGCTAATAAAACTTAGATAGCCATGGATTAAAATGAGAACATACATGATGGAGTATCTATTATTTGGCCTTTTCAATACATGATTTTTTTTGTTATCACGAATGTAAAGGCACTTATCTTGTAAGGGTAATTTAAGAAGTATGCTACTTTAGTATCTTTTGGATCTGCTATGCATTCCAGCTGTTTTTTTTTTTGGGCTTTTGATGCATATCATTAGGTTGCCTTTTGGATTTTCCATGTGAGAGACTACTTATTGTTCATCCTTTTCTCATTTGTTAGGCTTGATGAAAAGGAGTGGGCAATTTTTTGGGTTTAAGACTGCCTTTTGGTCCTCCTATGAATAATTAGTAAGTTGTGTGTCCTAGAGTCTTGAAACCTAAATTGTTATTGTTTGGTTATCCGGAAAGGCTATAAGCTATGTCACACTAACACTTCACTTAGCATGTGCATCCGTACCAACACGACACTCAGACACTTCACGGACACGACACAATACTTCATGGATGTAGTCAAACCAGTTTCTCACACAGTCAATTTTGTGTCATTAACTTTATCTATTTCCTATTATGATATAGTCAAACCAGTTTCTCACAGTCAATATTGTGTCATTGACTTTATCTATTTCCTCTTATGATATTTTTTACTTATTTTGTATGCATTTGAATTCTTTTTCTTTTAAAATTTGTCATCAATTACATTACATGTCAATTTCAACTTGGTTTCATTATTTGATGTTCCTAATTATAGTGATTTAGAAGTGTTGTTTTATACACACACATACATACATTTATTAGCATATCATACCAAGTGTATCTGCATTGTGTGCATTTCCCGCATCTGTATCCATGTGACATAGGCTATGAGTATGTGTATATGTTCACACTCAGTACTCTCAAGAGTCTAGTTTTGAGGTTTTCATCAGTAGGAAATTGAATCTAATGATAGTTTTTCAAAAATGATCTTCTTTGGTGTAAGTATCAAAAGAAAATTCAACCTCTTGGTGGTATTTGTGACACAAGAGTAGAGGCCTACCACATGGCTCACTTTTCAACTTTCATGTGTGGATGGCTGCCCTATGGAAAATGTTTTACGGTTACCTTCATTTTCCGGATTGTGATACAAACATTGTTGAATCATTGCTTGATAGGAGTTGGCAGCCTTTTATCTTTTGTGGTAGAAAATCTAGTCAAAATTGTGTATCTATGGTGGCAGTTTTATTTAATCTCTTTTACTTTTGGATGATGAAATCTCTCTTTCAAGAGGCTTTTCATGTTCGAAGGGCTCATCAAGTGAACCATTTGCTATGTGATAGCCATTGTTGCTGTTGGTCCCAATTTTGTCTTTGTGTCTTTTGAGCTTAACAAGACAAAAAGATGCTAGTACAGATCTGTGCAAGGAATGGCAGATAGGTTAGCATATGCAGGTGCATGGTAAGTCATTATATAAGGGGATATACAATCAAATGAGGTGAGAAGATATGCAATTGGAGTGTTCCCATATCCATGATGTAAAAAAGCTATGGGCCATACACCCGCCCAGGTCGCCCGAGTGGCAGCGGGCTTGGGGAGAAGGTGCTGACCCCTTCGTCCCAGGTTCAACTTCCACTGGGTGAGCGGGTGCCTTTAACTTGTGGCCTCCGTAAGGGCTTGGGTGTCAGTGACCCCTCACCCGAGGTTTACCTTGCAGAAGGGCATGCCCATTAAGTTACCCCGTTCTCGGCAAGGGTTACTCGTCAAAAAAAAAGAAGAAGCTATGGGCCTTTATCATGTCTGGTACTTTGAGATGTCCGGAACTGTAACTTATTTCATCAAAAGTTATCCTTTCAACTGCAAGCATTTCAAGCAGTGCCAGTGCCTCTTTTTGGTTGGATGCAGTGGGTGCATTTGCAGCCTGGTCTCCATGGGGAGAGATGTTAGGCTCTAACCTCAGGATGGAGGACTATGACGGAGATGAATGGTTCATTTCATTTCTCCAATATAGAATTTAGTAAACCCTAAACCCTGGCTGTGCACCCTTGAGGTTTATCCCATTAGGTGATCGGATAGCCATGATCTCTTGATGTTTGGCGCTCTTTTGACAGGGATAGGTGGTACAAAGTGGTTGAGGGATTTTGTTTAGAGGTTCCAATCCAAAAAATTCAAATGAAGCTATAGGTGATATAATGTTAATGTTTGCATCCTCAAGTATGGATTTTAGACAGTTACCGCCCCTTAAATCTGGTGACTTTTAAGGTTTTTGCTCTGGAATAACCATCTCTTGCTTATGTCAAAAGATATGTTTTTATCTCCAGTAATTCAAAGCTTTACTTGCTAGAGCCTAACATGGGTCTGCTTGATACATATATTCTCTTAAAAGATATGTTTTACGTCCAGCCTAAAACTGTCTTTATCAGTCTATCAATCTTGCAACCTGATCTATTTGATGCTTTGTTCTAGTTGTACCTACCCTATGAGATGCCATTGAGCTCATCTACCTATATAAGTATGAGAACTATTACTTAATTTGTATGATTTTTGGGCAATATTATTAATCTCTCACCTCCAAGGAATCGCTTTCAGCTTTTCCTGCTTACTAGGTCTGGATTTCATTGTTGCATTGTTCCCTAGGGATGACCACCATCTCGTCATTTTCAAAAGTTGCATTTCTATCCTCCCATTCTTTTCTTTTCTTCCTTAGCTGCCTGCTAGATGCAACCTCTTTTACCCTAGCTTGGCTTTTTTTGCTTTTTAAAAGGGAGGAAAGAGTAGTGTTGAAATTTGTAGTTCAAGATGATATTATACCTGGTCTCATGAATAGATTAATATTCTCCTAGGCATTTGGAGTGTCTGATCATTTTCATGCAAATGATTCAGGTAGAGAGCCTTACTCTCATTTATCTAGATTGTGGGAAAGATAGAGGGAAACCCAGTGTGAGTCTCCAAGACAGATCACGGTCACCTGCATTTCAGCTTTCTATCTACCTTTCCATGCAATTTAATTGAAGCTATCAAATTTATAGCTTTCCTAACATCTCGGTTATATGACGATTCAGAGACACTGTTTCTAACTTGTAAATGCACCAGGGTTTTCCTCACTTCGCCGAGGGTTCCTCGTTATAAAAAAGAAAAAAAAACTTGTAAATGCATTTGCATGGCCATGTTTATTATCTTTTGATGGTCAAATTTCCTGGTCATAATTCTGGCTAATGCATCTGAACATTTATTAGGGTTCTGGCTTGCTGATCATTTTCTCAAACTCAAAGTTGGTGCTTCCAGTGCAAAATTTTAGATAAACCCTCTTCTTGATGTTTTGTGTTCCTGGAAACTGAGGAGCCCATTTTGCTGTCCTCAAAGCTGTCACTGTAGACTACATTTTCTGTTATCTGGAGGCATTGTATCATCTGCTGTCGTGATCAACATTTTATCACACGTTGGAAAAGAATAACCTAGTGGACTCTCAAGGAATTCTGGATTCCATCTCCCAGTAATGGAAAAAGTGAGAGAAGCTTTCAATAGATTAGTAAGATTCATTATTATAACATCAACTCCTTTTCATATTATGACTAGCGCTTTAGGAAGGATCAAAATGTCTATGGTATTTATCTCACTAGGAAAGAATAAAATTCCACTAAATAGATTTTTGACGAAAATAAGTTTTTCCATGGAGCTAACAAGAAATCAGCTGACTTTTTTAACTTGTTTCTGCTTGGTTCTGCAGAGTGAAACTTTGGCTTTTCTTTGCATATCTGGTGTCATTCGTCTCATTAGCCGCTTCTGTTGGCCTGCTGATACAAGATGCACTGACAAGTTCAGGTCCTTCAGCTTGGACGGGAACGGCAGGTGTTTTGCAGTGTGTGTCTGTATTAATCAGGTACGTGCAACATCAACTTTTGACTTTCAAAAGTCATGGGGTTTTAGGTAGGATTGCTAAACAAGCAGAATAGCTGAACTCAGATCCTTTATGCTCAGATCCTGCTTGGGTTCGGCTCATTTGGCTCGGACTAGTGGAACAAAGAATACGGGTTCAGCTCATCTTAGGAACGCAAGTTAGATGATCTCAGCTTGAGCTGACTATTTTGAAAATAAAAAATAATACAAGAGCTGCTTGTGGCTTGGCTTGCTGAACTCATTTGAGAAGCTCTCTTCATTTATTCAGCCTAGTTCTAGGTGACAACTTAGAGCAGGGGTGCAAACAGGTCGGATGTGGGTTGGATAATGCCAGGTCAATTTGAGTCTGAAATACAAATAGTAGGTCTGAATCTGAATCATATCTAATAAGGTAGGGTTGAATCTGGATCTGCAGTACATGTGATGATATCGGGTCGTAAAAAAAAGATTAAGAACAAGCTTTTAGTTAAACAAGTTTTTACATAAAAAATTCAATTGGTCATATATTGATTCGAATTTGATCCAACATAAAATACTGTTTCGAATCCAAAAATAACCTGGGTAAGCAAATTAGAATCTGATTTGAATCGCATTTGAATCTTGTTTCAACATTCTTAATCTGGAAATAATGTCGGATTTGGATCAAATATGTAACTATATCTGATCTGTTTGCACACCTTCCTGAAGCCAACTTTCTCCGAGTCCAAATCCCATTTCTCCTCCAGACCAGGGTCTGTGGCTTGGTCCATCTTAGTTGGTGTGTAGTTGGTTTAATTTCTTGCTACTCTTTGTCTGTCCATAAGTAATCTTGCAACCTCTTCTGTTGATGATCTTATATCTATCATTTTGTTTACAGTGGCTTGATTTACTGGACTTCACGCTCCGAGTGATTTCATGGGATCAGGATTCTAAGTGGTAAATTGCGGAATGTGCTCCCAGTCTCACAGCTATCTGCCATGCATGTAATGCTTATTGCCTTAGTGTGCTTCTGTCATCTTGGTCTGGCAGTCTGTAATTAGATCTACTTTCTAACCTTGGTTCTGTTAAAATGTAATCATACGCTGATTCGGAGAACGTCGTCCAGCTGAACGTGTTGCATCAATTGGTATCAAAAGTTAAATGCTCAATTAAGCAAGTTCATGTGAGTTTGCTTGATCGTGGTTACTGGAAGCTTCTTAAAACCTCGAAAGCTCACTTGATAAGCAGGTGCCACACCCCTTTTTCATGCTTCAAAATTTTATGAGAAATTTGCTCTGCTAAAATGGAAAACTTGCTTCTCCCAATATGAAAATGATTTTTTTTATAGAGAAAGATGGGGTTAGGCAGACCCCTATTAGTTATACAACCATACCATTGGGATTCGAACTTGCAATGTCCCAACACATGACGTGCACTAACTGCTCCTGCCAGACAAGCGGAGACCCCGTTGGTCAATATGAAAATAAAATTTGTTAACGTTGTAAATGTTTTCTCATGTTAAACGAACTGTAATTTTTTTATTTATGTTACATAAAAATTTTGCACACAAAGTTAATATTCGAAAAAATGACTGTACTGTCCTTGCAAAATGGTGTGTTTCCTGAAGTGCCTACCAATTTGCCGAAACACCCCGTATATCCAAAATCTTTGATTTTCAACTTTTTAGGATATGTTTGCCCTTCTTCAAATATGGTATAAATGTCACATAATTTTTGTGAATGTTCTCTAAAATATGTGAACTTACTTTAAATAAACACTTTGGATGTACGCCTCGTCCTTCGCAAATAATATTTGCGAATGTCATCCAAAATGTGCGAATTTGCGAATGTCATCCAAAATGTGCGAACCTTTTTTAACTAGTATGTCTGCAAATACAGTACGATATCTATAAATAATATTTGTAAATGTTTTCAAAATGTGTGAACCTCCTTTAACTAAATAGTTTATATATACGTTCTCAAATATAATACGACATTCACAAATAATTTGTGTAAATGTTTCAAAAATGTGTGAACCTCTAACTAAATATAATTAGGATGTGAATGCCCTGACCTTCGTGTGTCGATGTCGTCACATATTTGTGGATGTTCACATAATGATTCACAAACATCCTCTATATATGCAGAACTTCTTATCTTATTTGCGGGTGTGTCAAACATTTGCTCATTCGACATGAGATTCACAATTTTTCTCATGATTTTATTACAAATATCTTCCTCCTTTTACGAATGTTTGTGCAAGCATTAAATACGATTTTTCGTTTCTTTAAAAGGGATGGTTCATATTTTAGAGTTATTTTTGCATAAACTAGGGTTTTCTGTGGTCCTCAACGTTTTCTTCGACAAAAAATTTTTGGTGATTTTTTAGTGACTATTTTTTAGCAGAATTCTGTGGTGACTATTTTTTTGGCAAAATTATCCAACGCTATTATCTACTCTCATTTGTGTGGCAGCACTTCATCATGTACTTTTTGAGCATTCAGGACATCATCAACTGTGAGATATTCTAATAAGTACATCTTTAATTGTTGAATAAGTTATTTTTTAAATTTTTTAGTATGAATCAGTTATTTTTTGAAACATTGACATGAATCAATTATTTTATGAAAGAATTGTATGATTCTTAAGTTATCTTTGCATGTTCAATAGCCTATTCTATTTTTTTTTAATTTCATTTTCATGTGTCTTTTTTTCTCGCTTTGTTTTCTTAATTTGGCATGCATTCATTTTCATGTGGTTGTTTATCTGATGTGGTAATGAGATTTACACTACAAAAAATTTATATTTAGTATATTTTTTTCCCTTGATCATTACATTTATTGAATATAGTTCTTTCTGAAAGTCACTGATGGATTCTGAACATTTTTATGCTTATGAGTTTGTACTTTTGTATAGAACCCCTTATGGAAAAATTCACAATAGATGCTATCTTGTCCCTTTTTTTGTGCTTTCAATTTCATCACTATGGCCATATATTTTGTTACAAAGTGTAATTTTTCTATGAAACCTTAATAACTACTCTTGTTTCTTTGTGAATGGTTCATGTCTGTTCATTTTGCATGATTTTAATATTTTAATATAAAGAGCTGGTGCCTACTTTAGTTTTTTTTATTTCAATATTATTAATTCTCTCTTAACAATGAACTCTCTGAGTTTTTTCTTTAATATATAACAAGATCACCAACTTACTGGTTATAATTCGTGTCAAACAGAAAGACAAAGAATATTGTTAGTTGATATGAACATAAATTTTATATGGATTACCAATTTTTTATTTTGTTTTTGTATAAAATTCTTTATTTATTTATTATAAAATGATGAGTAAAGATACTATCATGGAGATAACAACACCTATTGATGGAACAAAGAAATTATTCTCTAGTTGATATGTCCTAACATGGAGTGTAGAGGAGGTTTGACATATGGATAGAGAGGGAACGTGCTCCATGGCAAAAAGTATAGGTATTCGACATATTTCGCAATAAATGCAGCATCAATAAGCAGAATCTCAAAAATCTACGCTCAAATAAGATGCAGCTAACGCCTTCAGTGGCACCAAGAACAACTACTGAAGTTACTGAAACAAAAGAAAAGGTTGACGAGTTTGTGGCCAAAATCATGTCTTCCATCTCAAAAGCATCTAAGGAGGGGATTCATCTGCACAGTTAGTAGTGAAGAAGTTGAAGGAGTCATTGATTGAGTCTGAGGTTATTGCTAACCTCAATGCCCAACTAGAGAAAGCAAGAGATGTGGCCACCTGCAGTGACAGTGGTGAGATGAAGGGCAAGAGTGTGGACACCGTGAGGGTGGGAAGGGCAGAGAAGAAGGAGAGTGAGGGTCCTTTTACACACGAGGAACTTTAGTAAAAGGAGGAGGTTGGGGTGGAGAGCGCAGGAGGATCCTCATGGGCCTGATGTGGAGACATAAGAAAAGGATCTTCAAGAGTCTGGGGAGATGAAAGATCATCTGTTGGAGGATCAAGTGTATGCTCCGAGGAAGAGATTGCAACGACAAACAAGTCTAGTACTTGTGGACAAATAAATTTTTTATTTGTTATTGTGTGCAATATTTTTGTAATCAATTTCAATGTTATATTTAATCATTCATTAAATTATCACATATATGGGTTTGTATTGATTTTTGTAATTCAATCTTTAAAATGTTATATGCGTGTGTGAATCATGTACGTAAGATCACTATTTTACCAATGGGGCCCCCGCTTGTCTGGTAAGAGTAGCTAGTGCATATCGCCTTGTGTTAGGATATTATAGATTCAAAACCCAATGGTATATTTGTATAACCCAGCTTGGATTTAAAAAAAAGATCACTATTTTGGATAAAAAATTAATTAATTAATTTATAATATATGTGTGTAGTATGTTTTTAGGATAACTAGTTTGAATATAGACATATATTTATTAAATTATCATATAAGTGTATGCAAAACATGTTTGTAAGATAACTAGTTTGATTTTTGCAATTCAATCTTTAAAATGTTAGGTGTGTAAAGCATGTTTCTAAAATAAAATAATTTGATTCTTTTAATTCAATCTTTAAAATGTTATATATATGTGTGTTTGTATGTAAAACATGTTTATAAGACAACTAGTTTTAAGATTGCAACTCATTGATTAATTTGGGTGTGAATTTGAGTGAGTTTGAATTTCAAATGCATTTTATATTGTAGATTTTAAATTTTAAACAAAATTTGAATTATGAGTTTAGATTTGAATTGTAATTATGAATATGAACTCAAATTCGTTTTTGACTTTATATTTGATTTTGGGTTATGAGTTTAGATTTTCATATGAAAATTGAATTTAAATTTGTATTTTAATTTAGAATTTAAATTTTAATTTTGAAATTGAGTTTGAATTTCAAATTGAATTATTTGCTTAGATTATAATTAATTATAAAGTTACATTTGAATTTAAATTTAAATTGTAAGTTTGAATTTGAATTTTAGTTTAGAATTTTAAATTTGCATTTAAAATTGAATTATGACTTTAAATTTAAATTTGCATAGCTTTTAAATTAAGAATTTGAGTTTAAACTTGAGTTTGAATTGGGATTATGAGTTTGGATTTAAATTTTAATTATGTGTTTGACTTTGAATTTGAATACTAAATTTTAAAATTTGAATTTAAATTTAAGTTGAGTGGGTTTATGTTTGATTTCTTAATTTTAATTTTTATATTTAAAATTGAATTATAAATCTGAGTTTGGATTTGATTTTAATTATCGATGTAGATTATAATTTGAGGTTCAAGTTGGAATTAAATTATGAGTTTGAATTTGAAATTAAAACTAAATTTTATAAAACAAATTTCTATAATACAAACTTTGTACTTTAAAGAACTTCTACTTAAATTTGAATTTTGAATTTTATTCTTTAAATTTAGACTTTTAACTAATTTGAGTTTGAATTTGAATTGCAAATGAATTTTATATTGTGAATTTTAGACTTCAAACAAAATTTGAATTGCGAGTTTAGATTTGAATTGTAATTATAGGTTTCAATTAGAATTTAAATGATGAATATGGGTTCAAATTTGTTTTTGAATTTCTATTTGATTTTGGGTTATGAGTTTAGCTTTCATATGAAACTCAAATTTAAGTTTGTATTGTGTATGGATTTGGATTTAAACTCAAATTTGAATTATGAATTGGATGTACATTTGAATTTCAATTATGTACCTGGTCTTAAATTTGAAATATAAATTTATATCAAATTTTAATTTTAAGTTCTATGTTTTTCTAGAAATTTAAATATATTTATAATTTGAATTAATAGTTTGTATTTGAAATTAAATTGTAATTTGATTTTTAGGTTTATAATATTATAATTGATTTGGGTTTTCCTATGAATTTAATTTAAATTGTTTTTTAATTTGATTATGAAGCATGCTTATAATATCGAAATTCAATGACTAATTTGTAATATATGTGTTGAATTTGGGTGTTATATTCAATAATTAAATTACCATATTTGACTGATTTCATGCAAATTTTATTGTGATTGTAGGATCCACAACCTCAAGACTCGAAGGATCTAACAAGCCTTATGCATCAGTTATACTAGTTTCAAGCACATGAGTGATTCTCAACACTATCTGAGCAAGTGAATGACTTGTTGAATTAAATACATTTTAAAAAATTCTTGGAGCTCACACTATAGAAAATGAATCATACTCTCGTACATTCTGTCGTGTAGTTCTAAAATCTGGCAACCAACATATTTAAGTCCTCTAATATTGAGTTGACCATCACCTTAGAAGATGTGATACACATCAATAGACTAAAGTATCATGGAGAGCCAATGAATGTATCTCGGTTTGAAAATTTCAAGAATCAATGTCAAGTTTTATTGGAGGCACCCTAAGATGCATTCGAAAATGAAATGTTGAAGTTGTTATGGTTGAGGACTAAATATCACAACAACAAGGTGAGGAGAATGAAGGAAACGTTAGCTTATGTTGGAAAGAAGGTCGATCATAGGGTAGATAAAGAGTTGAGAACATTTTTGCTTTACTTCTTTGACACCTATGTATTCTTTGATACTGGTGCGAAGTTGATTCATGCATCATATGTGCAATTGGTGCAAGACCTATATCACATCAATGAATATGCATAAGGAGCAACTTCATTTGCATAACTGTATGCATGTTTGAGTCAAGTGAGGTGTGAAAGAAAAAACTTGGTCGTCATGTTGGTGTTGTTGAAAGTATGAATATTGATTTGATTGATATAAAAACATGATTTTGTTATCTTTATGTACTAATTTGTATATTAATGCATGTATTGATCATTGCAAGTTTGGATGGGGAGCACATATCTATTAGAAGGCCCCTTGGACGTAACCTCGTTTCTCAATTTTCATGTATTGCTATGTGAAGTAGGTCACACGTTGGAGAAAACTTAGACTTTGAGGAAGAGGAGAATGATGGAAGAGAGATGTATCCTCAGTTGAAAATGTCCCTTTTGCAGTGCAAAGTTGCACATGCTAACAAAAGTACATGTAAGTATATGTGAAAGAAGTGATTATATTTTTATAAATAATGTAATATAGGACTCTAATCATGAATGAAACTTCATTCTTTAGGTAATGTGGTGCCCTTACACAGACTTTGATATGAAGGATGATCTGGTTGTGCAAACCATGAACTTTGTGAGAAAGGACATTTGGTTACACAATATGAATAAAGTTGAATGTCAAATGGTCAACCGAGTGATCTAACAGTTTGGGTATGCTCAACAACAACTCCATCACGCTCTCGTAGTTATCAAAAGTGTCTAAGCCAGTTTGAAAAATTGGTCCAACGATTACCCCAACATGTGCAAATAAAAAAATATTCTAAAAAGGTCAAGAATCGATGAATTTTGGATGTGGGGATTTATGAAGCATGTCATTTTGCAAGGACAGTACAATCATTTTTCTATTAATATTTTTGGTAGACATAATTAAAATTCATTTTAAGCAAACATGTTTTAACCATATTTTCATGTCAATTTCGACTCTTTTTATTGTTGATTCTTACTGGCTTCAGGCATCCAAGCATTTATCAAACATTTGCCTTTCACCTCATGCTTCATGCATCACATCTTACACTCAATACTTTTACAACTATTGGATTTATGGATGTGAATGGGTTAGATTTTATCTAATATCTGACTTAACCCAACTTTATTTAGTCAGATTTATAAAGTCAAACCATGTTTGATTGCGATAGTTGGGGGTTCGGGGACAGCGCCCCCGAATTTTTTTTTTTTTGAGATAAAATAAAAAATGGCTACAATTATTAATAAAAATCTATTTCATATGGACAAATCAAACTATTTGCTGCAGTCAGGGCTGGGCTAGGACTGGACTGGGCTACAAAAATGGATAAAAATCTATTTCATATGGAATCAGGGTTGGGCTAGGACTAGGCTTTTAAAAAAAAAAACAAAAAAAATTAACTGTTTCGGGAGGCAGGACTGGGCTACAGCCCAGTCCTGCCCCCCCTAGCTACGCCCTTGGATGTTAGGGCTCCTTTCTTTGCTTCTTTTTCATGGGGTGGGGTGTTTGTTTGATGACAGAAGAAAACCACTTCTCTCACTTGCAAGCTCATTGGTATAAAAACCCCAAGTTCCTCTTACCAACCAGAAAGTACACCAACTTCAACTTAGTGGCATGGAACGTGCAGCCATGGGTTTCGAACTTGTGACGTCCATTCAGTTTAGATGTTAGGGCTTATGGAATACCAAAGTTTCACATTTCGGAGTTACAGATGCCATGGTTAATAATCACCAGCTTCTTCTAAAGATATTATAGAATTGCCATCTTAAAAGATGAAAGTTTACAGGATTCATTTTTTTTTTAGAGTAAAGCAAATGGGAGGAAAGGACCTAAACGCTGCACACTGATCCAGGTTAAGTCAGAACCATGCCATACCATAGGAAAATGTCTACCTGAATAACAAGGTTAATCGATTCCAAAACTGAGCTTTTATCCCTGAGAAACCTACAGGAAATCAGATTTATAGATGAAAATGATTGCATGAGTAATATTACAAAATGTATTTTCATATATTTTGGTTCAGTCATCACACATACGGGCGCGCATACACACACATATATACATAATATAGGAATAGTATTTAGTTATCTTGTTAACATCATTTTGGTAGGAGCTGTCAGTGCATGTCTCCTTGTGGTGGGACGTTGCAGGTTCAAAACCCAGTGGTACGTTGAATAATAACTGGTGAGGGTCTGCCTAACCCCAGCTTGCCTTTCAAAAGAAAAACATACTTGCAGGCTTTACTTGCTTAATCTAACCCTATATGATTTATTTAGTAAAAAAACAGGCTTGAAACTAGGTCTTTTTAGCGTAAAATCTCTCCTTTTTTTTTCAATCATGAAATTTCAGTGGAGTCATTGATTTTTTTGAAGCTCTTGAAGAATCTCTTGGCACATTGCAATCACATGATCCAAACTATTTTTCTTATTAAATACACTAGGCAAGTCATATGTGTGAGTGACCCAAGAAGGCTCCACCTTCCTAATTAGAGGCAATTATGCTTTGTCATCTGACATGGGATGACCATGAGTTGAAAGCCACCCACCGGGGGAGGGAAGCAGATCAGGTCATGCTGAACATGAGTGTTTTTGCTTATGGCGACATCGTAGCCGTCTGTTTGCATTCTGGATGAATGCCACGTGGTTTTGTTGACTTTTGAGCTTTTTAAAATGCAAATCGGATGGCCACGATGTCGGCATGAGCAAAAACCCTCATGTTCAGCATGACCTGATCTGCTTCCCCAAGGGAGGGGGGATCTCTTGCCGTAAGGTCGAAGCTGGGTGTACTCTCTTGTGGACTGATAGGTGCCTCAACCAACCTTAGGCCGCCTACCAATGTATGGCTGGTGATGGGGCCCTCCCCTTGTTCTAGCCAAATAAAAAAGTCACATTCATCCTCACAGGGGTTTGGCATAGTGTTGTTAAAAGCTAAAAAGCAAGTGAAGAGTTAGCCCTCCTTAGAGCGAGGCATAGGCTTCAAAGCTTAAAAAGTGCACGCTTCACACACAATTATTCAAAATACATTTTTTTTTTATAAAAAGTGAAATTATGGCAATGATTTAAAATACAATTTTTTTTTTAAAAGTAAAATTATGACATTGGAAAATAATAACATGAACATTTTCATCAGAATTGTGCCTAACCAACAAGTTAAGAGCAAGTTGGTCGTAGAGGTACTTCCGGTGTCGCTGCAACATGAGCTTTGGGTCATCAACGGGCCTAAAATCAAGGTCTAACCCTCTCGAATTTAAATTGGAGGGAGTTGAAGAAGAGGGAGTGGTAGGATTCGATTGCAAATTATTCGTGGTGATTTCAAATTCGCTTACTTTGTTGATTTTTCTTTTGATCCGCGCAGGGGGATAGAGTCGAGCCGGAAGATCAGCCTGCTCCGAAAGAGAAACTACGTCAGCAAGAGCGTGAACAGCTTGCTGAAAAGCGAAGGCGTGATTTGGTTGGTTTTCATTCTTGATAGTACCTTGTTTCACTTGAAAAGATCCTTAGCCGTTTGCTTACCACTATCTTCTTCATCCTTGTTTTGCCAGACACTTCGGGCAAGAGTTACTGCAAAGACTGAAGAGAAGAAGGTGGAATTGATTTTCCTCCGCTGGGCTGAGCACCATAAGAAACTGTGCAATTTTTTAAGGTATCTGGTTTAATTTCTTTTATCTTGCTTGTACTGCTTATGTGGTTTTCTTAGTTTTGATCCCAGGTGGTTGACCTGTTTCCAGCTTTGCTTTCTTCACTATTATTTTCACCCTTGTCATTTTCTTATAGCTTCTTGTTTTATCTTGTTTTGCTTTGCTTCAGGTTATTTTTATTTTTGGTCCAAAGTGTCCATATTCACAATTTTATTCAGAACAAAGATAAGTTTCTGTTCATGTGCATGATGACGTTAGCTTCTAAGAATCAGAAGCTGCACCAATTGCAGACTTACGTAGTCTTGCCAAGTTTGTTTTTCTGTCTTCTCGTGTAGTGTTTAACATGTTTATGTCTCTCTGATATGTAGAACAAAAGCGGAACCTCCGATCTTTTACATGCCAAACAAACCATTGGAAGATGATGCAACCCTGATTGAGCAGCGAAAAGAAAAGGTAGGATTTCTATTGTGCTTCCTGTCTTCAGATGAACTTATGTTGAACGCATAAAGTTGAAAGATTATATCAAATCGACGATGGTGGCCGCTTCTGGAGAATAAAAATGATTGCATGTTGATAGGATGGTTTAAGCAGCTTCTTATTCTCTTATCCGCTTTAAAATTTCAGGACTTTCTTCTATGGAAAACGACTCGAAGGGAAGAACTATCTGAGTATCAGAAACAAATTACCGAGAACTATCTTGCAAATGTAGAAGCAAAGGTTGAGAGATGGCAAAATGCTAGGAATGCCCGGAAGGCAAATAATATAGCAAATCTGCAGGAGGAAATGGATCAAGAGCTGGAGACGCACAGACAGGCCCATGGACCTAAGACATCTAAAATCCCGCATGGTGATGATAATGAAGAAGATGTGGAGGACGATGTGGGAGAAGATGATATGATGGATGATGTGCTCATGGTTGATGACAATGGCATTAGGAGGGTCAACGATGAAGCAAAAACAGAAACTGGTAAGATCAGTCCTAGTCCAGAGGATAAGAACTAGTGGTTTTCAAACAATAGATTTTTTTTTTCTTTTTGAAAATTCTAGTTGTTTGTATTTGATGAAAGAATTCTAGATGATTTTTTCTTTTCCTTTCTAGAGTGATATCATGCTATTGCTTGTGTAAGAGTGGTTTCAAACTGGAGATCCTAGTGCATCAAACGCACCCTGAGCAAATTGTTTGTTTGGATGCCAAGAATTCTCTTGCAAATTCTGAACCAAAACCCTTATTATTTATTAAGGTGCCATTGCTCAGTGATTACCAACGGGAGGCTCTGCTTGTCTGGTAGGAGCAGCTAGTGCACGGCACCTTGTGTTGGGACGTTGCAGGTTCAAAACCCAATGGTATTGTTGTATAACTAATAAGGGTCTGCCCATTTGCCTTTCAAAAACAAAAAAAGTGTGACGAGTGATTGGGGGCGTTCTCGAAATGTCACCTATTTTGAGAATACCATGATATAATTGCGCTATTAACTCCTATTGGTGTAATATTAATGTTTTTATATAATTTCATATGTCTAATGTTTTTCATTCTATTTTTGTATATTTTCTTAGAAAGTTTTAAAAGTAAACATGCCAATATTTTTCCTGTGAAAAACAATTCTTGTTAAAATATCGTGAGATTATCCCTTGAGAAAATCTCTTAACCTGAGATTGTGACTATGGTAGACCAATCAAACGATTCTCATCCAAGTTCCATCGATCTACCGGGCACTCAATGTGTCTGACCTGGATTGGGTGTCTGATCAACCCAAATCCATGCTAAAGGAGTCGAGTCTGAAAAAGCAAATCTGGACAATGGGACTGGGTCTGGGAACATATTTGCCGACCAGCCAGATACAAGTATAAAATCAGTTTGTTTATAATGTATTAGATCAATATACGGCTGGACCCATATGAGTTATGACACACCCAAAACCCATATCAGTTATCGGATCTGACTCTACGCATGTGTTTTCTATGAAAAGAGATACATGCTGCAGAAAAAACTTCCCTATATTCGATTGGCTGGTTGACTTGATCTATAGGGACGTCAAAGGTTTGGATTCAGGTCGGGTATGCAATTGAATTGCAATGATACTCGAAGTCTTGACCTCCCAAATAAGAAACAAAAGACTAACCACTATACCATAGTTACCAAGAAACAGAATGGATACAAGAAGCAATGCATGAAGCGAAAGTCAGAAGCAGTATGAAGCTGGGAGCGAGATATGATTGTAAAGCGTTTATGCAAGTACATAAAAAATAAACATAGAAAACAATGTGAAGTTCGAGCATAAGCAAATAAGAAATGATGTAAATACAAACATAAAATAATATAAAACCAATATGCAAGCTTTTTATAAAAATTTGTAATTTTCTAATATGAAAACGTAAGAAGTGGGAGAAGTGAGAAGAAGCGAGGGGAAAACATTATACAAGCTAAAGAAAATTGATATGAAAAATAAAGAGAAAGCGGGATTTTTACTAAAAAAATCAAGTTTCTCATATTTCATATTTCAGAAGCAGGTTTTACAAAGTTTCCCTTCTTTTTATGGAAACAATGAGTTTTTCACTTTTGAAGCAAGCTTCTGGTAACTTTGCACTATACCAAATAACTTGTTAAAACTTTTATATTGATTAAGTTTAAATTCCATACAGCCAATCAACCCGACAATGAACCAACCTGTTGATAGCCCAAACTTTGAAAATCATATATGGTCCAGTTCGGTTTCTCATTTGACCCAAATCTAATTAGCTATTGTCATGTGTGTAGTGGTGTGCATCGGGCCAGCCCGGCCTGGACCGGGCCCATTTAGAGCTTAGCCCACCAGACTTTAAGTGTGGCTCGGCCTGGAGATGGCCTGACCTGTTTACTAACTGGCTGAGTTTTGACCCTGTTCTTAACGGGCTCTGGTTTGAAGAGCAGCCCATGGCCTGACCCATTGACCCAACGGGCCAATGTGAAGCGGGCCGGATCCGGTTCAGTCTGACCCAAACTCATTTGTAAATAATAATAATTAACAAGTTCTCAACTTTTCATGCACCCAATTAATTATCTTTCTAGTTTTCATAAAATTAAAGTAACTAATTAGGTAAATAGAAATAGTGTTGGATTGGGTACCCGGTCCGCCCATGATGGGCGAGATCCAGACCTGGCCCACATTTGAGGAGGGAGCGGTTTGCACCACCCACCTCCCCATTTTCTCTGTTATTCCTCATTTGCGTAAAAAATAGGAAGAACTGAGAGTAAAAAATCGAGAGAAACAGGGAGAGATAGAGAGATCTTGTGCACAGTGAGTGCACATTTTCAAAAGGAAGAAAAAGAAGACGGCGAGGCCATCTTCATGGTGATAGTACTTCGTGGGGCATTTGGATTCATGGATTCGTCGTTCTCTCCGAGTGAGGGCACACATTTGTTGAGCAAGATGAGCATCAATGATTGTTTCTACACTTCCGCTTCAAAGAGGTATGAAATACAAACCCTCTTCTTAGATTTATACGTATTAATCCATGTATACGTAGGATTATTTCCTTCATTGGTATCAGAGCAACAATTTTTTTATGCCATTTTGTTTGTGGGTGTATCCCTCGTGTGCACGTGGTTGGAACCACACGCATGTGCGTCCATGGCGAACGCACGCGGCGGGGCCGCCATACAATAATAAAAAAAATTTGTTTTGACCGTGCGACAATGGCTGCATGGCCAAGGCGAGGGATCGACCGGTTGTAGAGCTCGGGCCAGGCTCGACATCCGACCAAGCCCAGCGGCTAGGCCGCAGGCCTGACCTTTGGCCAGGCGGGCCACTGCAGCGCAGACCGCAGGCCCAGCCTCCGGCCAGGCCTAACAGCTAGACCACAGGCCTGGCCTTCGGCCAGGCGGGCCACTATAGCACAGGCCGCAAGCCTGACCTCTGACCAGACCCTCTGCAGCAGAGCCACATGCCCTATTTTGATTTTGGGGTTGGATCTTGGCATTCAGCCAGGGTCCATGTGGGCAGAGGCCCATGGCTTGCGGCTGGTGCCACAAGCCATTTTTTTTTTGTTGAGCCCCGATTGGGCCGGGGATACCTGGACACGGTCTAGGGTAATTATTTTTTTGTTTTTTTGTTTCAATACATATAGATATGAACATCAATGTGAATGAATGTGATGTGATCATGTTTTTTTTTTGAGGAGTTTGAAGTACTTTGGAAGTACTTACTCCATGAGTTAATATTTTAATTTATACAGTTATAATACAGTTTAGATGAATATAATAATCTTAGGAAAAGTGAGAGATGATTGTGAACGTAGTGAGCTTTCAATTCAATGCCCTAAGAGAAATTATATATTATCTAATCATGTGATTATGACTGCATATAGATGTGCTAGTGATTAGATCACAACATGCATGAATAACATAGTTGCACATTTTATCTTTATTAGAACATGGTTGCGCTAAGCAAATCCATAATAGACTTAGAACGAATTGAGAAACTGAACGATGATAACTATGATATATGGCATAAGAAGATTCAGTTTACACTAGAGGAGGCTGAGGTCTTGGAGGCTCTCAACCATATTGTAGAACGGCCTGAAATTGGTAATGGGGCACAATCTCATAGGGACATGGAAACCTATGAGAAATGAAAGTGCATGAATATTGTTGCATGTGTCACTATATTATGTTTAATGCATGATGACATCATATGCCAATATGAGCATTCTAAGACTGCTCAACAGATGTGGATGACCCTTAAAGATAAGTTTGGGGGAACATCAACTACAAAGCTTAGAAGGTTGACCATCAGGTTTGATTCCTACAGAATGTCCCCTCAGCACACTATGAGCCAACATATCAGGGAGATGACAAATATGATAAGAGAGCTCAATAGTGTAGGACATATCCTTATAGATGAACAACAGGTCTAGGTTGTGATTCGCTCTCTACCACACAGTTGAGAGCATATGAAAATTAATATGACCCATAACGAGAGTATTAAGACTCTCGATGATATTTTTCGTTATGTAGAGCTAGAAAATGACCGACTTGAAGTGACTCAACCATCTAGCATAAGGGCATATGTGGCAGAAAGCTCGAAGAGGCCAAAATCTTTTAAAAAGAAATTTTATGGACCAAAGAAGTTCAAGAAGGGTGACAAGAAGGGACAAGACAAAGAGCAAGAAAAGAAGCCTTATCAGTGCTCTGGGAAGCGTGGTAGCAGAAAAAATAAGGCGAATGCAAAATGCTTTAAGTGTGGCAATTTGGGTCACTATGCTCGTAAATGTCATGAGCAGAAGAAGGTACATTCTTTTATAACTCCTAATTTATGTGCAAATATTTGTAGTTGTGCACTAATTATTGAATCTAATCCTATGTGGATTTTAGACTCAGGAGCCATCGACCATGTGACCAAAGACCGCATAAACTTCATCGAATACAGGAATATGCCATATGGTTTGAAGTGGTTGTTCCTGGAGAACAACACTAAAGCAGAAGTCAAAGGGATCGGGACCTGCAAATTGGATTTGCGAGAAGGACAATCTTTATTATTATATGATGTTCTGCATGTTCTAGAGATTCGACAAAATTTGCTTTCAGTTTCTGCTTTGTCTATGTTAAACTATAAACTTGTGTTTGGAGATGTCAATGTTGACATCCTTTGTAGACAAACTTTAGTTGCTTCTGGTTTCTATGTGTTGAATACAAAACTTAAAAGTTTGAATGTTAGTGATGAATGTTTTTCTCTTGTTTTAATTGCTAATAATATGAATGTGGATGTATCTATATGGCATGCTCAACTTGGACATATAGGGCAAAAGAGAATTGATAGGCTCACATGAGAGGGTCTTTTGAGATCCTATACGAAGATTGAAATGCCTATATGTGAGCATTGTCTCACTGAAAAAGTGACTCGATTGCCTTTTGGAAAGGCAGTTAGAGCAACCTATCCTCTTCAATTAATTCATTCTGATATTTGTGGGCCAATGAATGTGTCAACGAGGCATGGAGCCTCTTATTTCATTACTTTCATTGATGATTATACACGATTTAACCATGTGTATTTAATTTTACATAAATCTGAAGCATTGGATTGTTTTAGATCCTTTATGAACGTGGTAGAGAATCAACTTGATCGTAGGATCAAGCCTTTGAGAACAGATCGTGAACATGAATATATATTTGAACAATTCAAGAAATTGTGTGATAATAAATGGATAGATAGACAATTGACTCCTCCTCAAACTCCGCAACAAAATGATATTGCAGAAAGGAGGAATAAGACTCTCTTAGAGATGGTCAGGTCCATGATGACGCAGACAAATTTACCCATTTCCTTTTGGGGTGATTGTTTGTTGACTGCAGCCCATGTATTAAATCGTGTACCCACTAAATCTATTTCTTTAACTCTCTATGAATTATGGAAAGGCAGCAAGCCTGATTTGACTTATTTCAGACTTTGAGGGTCTGCTGCATATGTCCATAATCTTTCTCATCAACATGAAAAATTAGGTCCTAGGGGAAAGAAGTGTATCTTTATAATATACTGTGAACATTCAAAAAGATATGTATTCTTAGGAGAGAATACAGATGAAAGTATTTCTGAGATAGATTCTAGAGATGCCACATTTATTGAGAGTGATTTTCTTAAAAGATGAGAGATAGAGCGTAACTTTCAGTTCTATGAATTAGATGATTCAGATCAGTCGAAAGAGATTAATCATCATGTTTTAGAGACATAAGAGGATGTGTCTATACCACTATTGGATAGTGGGAGTAACACTCAAGTGGATATCGACTTTAATGAAGATCTGGCAACTCAAAAGAGTTCAAGTAAAAGAATTCCTTGCCGAAGATTCTATATCAAAGGGGAAGCCTTTGTGGTCATGCCTCAAGATGATAAGATACCTAAGAGTCTTAGAGATGCTCTATCTTGTTCTAAAAGGGATGAATGACGCAAGGCAATGGAAGAGAAAATAAAATCCATGGCATCTGATGAGGTCTGAGATCTTGTTAATCTTCCAAAAGAAAGAAAACCTATTAGGAGCAAATGAGTTCTCAATATTAAGAGGAATGCTGATGGATTTATCGATCGATACAAAACACGTTTGGTTGCTAAAGGATATACACAGATGGCAAGGATAGACTATGATGAGATATTCTTTCTTATGGTCAAATTGACCTTTATTCGCCTTTAGTTAACCATAATGTCACATATGGATTTAGAATTATATTAAATGGACATTAAGACTACATTCCTAAATGAAAAACTGAATGAAGAAATATACATGAAACAATCCAAGGGGTTTGTTACTGTTGGATTTGATCACAAAGTATGCAAGCTCAAACGATCCATTTATGGATTGAAGCAGTCATCCAAACACTGGTATTTAAGGTTTCAAGAGACCATCATGAGCAATGACTTTGCTATGATTGATGAGGACCACTGTGTTTATCTTAAGCGACAAAGTCCAAAATTTATAATTCTAACTCTATATGTAGATGATACTTTATTGGCTAGTAATCATTTAGAGTTTCTGAAAATCATTAAAGAATTATTGTCTTTTCATTTTGAAATGAAAGACATGGGTGAAGCTTGCATTATGCTGGGCATAGATATTAAAAGAGATCGTTCAAAATGACTTCTTTCGCTTTCACAAGAGTCATATATAAAGAAGGTCTTAGAACAATTTCATATGCAAGATTGTAAACTCATAGATACTCCTATTGCAAAAGGTATTGATTTAAGTCTTAAGGTATGTTCAAAGGAGTCAAAAGAAATAGAAGCTATGTCTAAAGTCCTTTACTTCAGTGCAGTAGGCAGTCTGATGTACCTAATGATGTGCACCCAACCCGACATATGTTATGCAGTAGGGTTGGTGAGTAGATATCAAACTAATTCAGGACAAGCTCATTGGAAGGCTGTCAAGAGGATTATGCGATATCTTAAAAGTACATCGGATTTAGTTCTTTGCTACCATGATGGTAACATGCGTGTAGTAGGCTATATGGATGCAGATTGGGGCAGAGACCCTGATGAATGTAAGTCTACGTCTGGCTATGTGTTCTTGATGAACAATGATGTTATATCCTGGTATAGCAAGAAGCAGACGTGTGTAGCCTTGTCCATAATAGAAGCTGAATTTGTTGCAGGCTTGTTGGTAGTGCAGGAATGTGTTTGGTTAAGGAGATTCATCAAACATTTCATAGTCACTTCTGATGCAAAACTACCAGTAACTTTATTCTGTGATAATCAAGCGGCAATTGCGTTTGTTAAAGATCCCAAGTTTCACAGTAGAACCAAACATATAGACACTAGATGAAAGTATATACGTGACATTGTATCTAAAGGCAAGGTTGCCTTACCATATGTTAATACACAAGATATGGTGGCAGATCTCTTTACTAAGCTGATTAATAGGGATTCTTATGTTAAGCATGTAAAATCTATGAGTATTTATAAGTTTTGATATGCTAATGTTATTCATATTTCTTTGTATGATTATTATATAGCCTGTTGCACATCTATATGAGTATGCTACCAGCTTTGAGATAGATCTTCTTACACAGATTTATCACCTCAAAGGCTGCTTGTGGGCGGGATGAGATGAGATGTAACAAAATCCAGGGTTGCTAAATTAATAATCATGTCAGATTTTGGGGATATCATGTGTTAATAACTCAAAAGAGTAGGAGTACAATGAGTTATGATATCCGTCATATATACGTATATGAGATACATAATCCTAACAGAGTTAGGATGAGGTCTCATGTATATTTAACTATATGGAGAGACCAACCTTACTATCTAAATGTCAAGGATAACCTGGTTGACCAGATCTGAGGACTTGGATAAACATTGCATGTGAATGTGCATCCTGAAGGACTCAAGTTAGTTTCTTGGGAGGAACTGAACTAGTAAAGATCTGTACGACAAAGAATTTATGGTGTATGCATACGCTCACTAGAGTGAGATAGTCTTGCCGTAATACATGAGTCATACCACGTATGTCGCACCATAACTATAAGTCGACCACAAAAGAAAATAAAGAATGATCCCTGCTTCTTGATTATGTGAGTCCTTGATATATATATATATATATATATATATATATATATATATATATATATATATATATATATATATATATATATATATATATATATATATATATATACACACACACACTTTGGTGACCTTATTGACTTTTGACCTTATTTTAAGGAGAAAGATGAGTGTTGTTATTTTAGCATGTTGCTTAAGGCCATGTCTGATCCGGTCTAAAAGAACATGTTTGAAAAATCCACTTATCTTGATTCAAAGAATAAGTGTTGGAAATGAAGATCATTTGACATTTTCAGATTATACACATGTTAAAAGCTAGCTTATTTTATCACATCCTGAGGATGTCAGGATGTTGGGTTTATGATTAAAATGTGACATAATAGAAGGCCTTGTCTAGCATAGCTTGGCACTATAAATATGTGCAGAGGGATTCAATATGATAGAATGCAAAAAAATGTATTTGATCTAGGACACAGTGAGCTTCTTACCTGGCTTGTGCATGTATACCTTGTGTTATCTTATTTTTGCAGGTTTAGGCTATTATGTTACACTAACCAGTACATAATATGCCTTCATTCCCTAAGCTCACGGGTCGCACGATCCATTTGACAGTATGAATACCTGATGTTATTCACCATTTGAACACATATGGTGTTCTTTTTTTAAGATCTTTTCCCATCATGTGTGAGTGGGAGAATGTTGGGTTGGGTACCGGGTCCATCCATGATGGGCGAGATCTGGACCTAGCCCACATTTAAGGAGGAAGCGGTTTGGAAACCGCCCACCTCTCCATTTTTTGTGGTATTCCTCATTTGCGTAAAAAATAGGGAGAACTGAGAGAGAAATTGAGAGTAAAAAACTGAGAGAAACAGGGAGAGATAGAGAGATACAGAGAGAGATCTTGTGCACAGTGAGTGCACATTTTGAAAAGGAAGAAAAAGAAGACGGTGAGGCCATCCTCGTGGTGATAGTGCTTCGTGGGGCATTTGGATTCGTGGATTCGTCGTTCTCTCCAAGTGAGGGCATGCATCCGTTGAGCAAGACGAGCATCAACAATTGCTTCTACACTTCTGCTTCAAAGAGGTATGAAATACAAACCCTCTTCTTAGATTTATACATATTGATCCATGTATATGTATGATAGCTACCAAGTTACTATGCAATTGTTATTTTTTTAATTTTTATATTATTAAAAAATTAATAAATAACTCAGGCCCATCGGGCCGGCCCACATATATAATGGGCATGGTTTCAGCCCGGTACCTAACGGGCCCGGGTCTAAAACCTTAGCCCAAACCCGGCCCATGGCTGGCTGGGTCCGCTTGGCCCATTGAGAGAGAGAGATGAAAAAGGGAAAAAGTTTCTTAAAAAATAGGCCTCTCATATTCAATAAATATAAAACAGAATTTATTAGAGATAACTAAACTGAACACCATTTGATTAACCCTAGTAAAAACTTCGCTGAAAATTTGACAAACTCTCAAACTTTGTGTGTGCACATAATTTAGATGGAAAAGTTTGTGCGGTATTTGAAAATTTTCCAAATTAATATTGTACAGTGTAGTTTCTGCACATGAAAAGATTAATGAAACTCGAGGGAGTAATTTCCCATTGTAACTGTTTAGTAAATTATCAGAGTTGAGGCAGTTTTGGGAGCAAAAGACAGAAATCTCATGATAAACTTCAATCTACCGACGTTATAAAAGGCATTCTGAACTTTTATCTTTGATTTTAATATTTATTATTATTATTTTCTTTAGATTTATTACATGGGGAAGGCATTTGGAGATCAATTAGTTTCCCTATTGTTTAGCTGTCAATTTCAGCACCCTCAGCTAATTTTGTTTCCTTTGCAAACAAAGGATGTTAACCCTACAAAAGTTTTCCTAGGTTTACCTTCATAGGCAATTTTTTCAAACTTACTTTTTTTTTTACTCAGAGAAACTGCCCCAGGTGCAGAGACCTAGCCTGCGCTGGCTCAGCCTACCGTGCCAAAGGTCTTTGTCCATGTCGATGTAAAACTCTGAGGAGTTACCCCTCAACCCCAGAGAGTTGCCAAGCTTCAGCTTATGCCGGGGGTGATGCCCAAAGGATTTGAACCTAGGCTACCCATCAAACGGTCTAGGCCCCATCCCACTACGCCATGCTCCTTGGTCTAATTATTTCAAACTTATTATTTTGAAGGTTTTGATGCATAACCATCAGAGGAAATGTCGTGACCTCTTAAGGGTTTGCCTTATTTAATGGTCATGAGCTGTGCCACAAGGATATAGCAAAAAGGACACTTGGATCTTATAAACTTAGTTTATCCAATTCAATACTTATGTTTAGGGGTGGGCAATGAGCTGGGCTGTTAGGCCCAAACTTGTTAGCTTTTGAAACTTGCTAAAAGGCTTGTTGGGTCAAAGTTTGCCCCGCGCCGCATGGGCCTTTGAAATTTAGCTCGTGAGAGGGTGACCTGATGGGCCAAGCCAACCCGACCCGCCATGGGCTGAGTTTGGGCCATGATTTTATGTCCGGGCCAAAACCCGGTCCATTATATACGTGGGCTAGGCCAGGGCCGGCCTGATGGGCTTGAGTTATTTATTAATTTTTTAATAATACAAATTTTAAAAAATTAACTATTGGGTAGCAACTTGGTAACTATCACTATTTACCTAATTAGTTAGCATTAATTTTATGAAAACTAGAAAATTAATTAGTTGGGTACATGAGAAGTTGAAAACTTGTTAATTATTACTAATAAATGGATTTGGGTCCGGCTAGGTTGGACCCGACCTGCTTCACATTGGGACAATGCACCAATAGGCCGGGCCCCACTTAAAGCCCGACAGCCGAGCTCTAAACGGGCCCTGGCCAGGCCGGCGGGGCTGATGACCACACCTACTTATGTTCACAGCCCCAAGTTATTGAATCATCCATCTTGAGATGGAGGGTGGTGGTGAAGGCTACCTTTTTGAGATATGCTCAATCATTGCTTATCTAGGGCTGCAAATGGATTAGATATAGTCAGACGTTCAATCAGAGCCGGACATGTTAATTTCAGATTTGGATCCTTAGAGCAAGACATGGATGTTGTGTCCGGATTGGACTCATGTTTGCGGAATTAGATTATTTCTTCATACTGATCAGTACTTTAGGTTGGATCAACTTTAAATTTAGATCAAATCCATCCATTTTTTTCACAAAAACCTGTGAGGAGCTTTTAACCGTGTTCTATTGGATCATCAGATATATTTCAGATCCAGATTCAACTGTACCTCATCGAATATGGATCTGCTGTTTAAATTTTGGATTAAGGTTCAGATCCGGTCCATATCTGATCCGTGGTGAAGTTTTCACCACGACAGGATGGAGCTTCATGCACATGCAAATGAACCCATATTTCTTTTGATTGTTCTTTTTTAGTAATGCAAATCTTGATAAGGTATTGAAGTACTTTATTTGGACCTTGCATGCATGCAATACTTGAAGTTATGGACTGGAACCAAACCTCATAATTGAATACAATTTTCCCTGAACGTGGCTCAGGGCACATTTGATTGGGAAAAGTCCACGGAAAAAAAGTCGGATCCCTAGGATTCTGACATGATAAGCCCCTTCTTGATTTGATTCACGGGAAACCAAAACTAATTAGATGGGAATTTAGGCAAGTATTAAAAGGTAATTGGATGCATAAAAGGTTAATACTCTTTCTTATTGCTGTTTTGGCTTAAAATTATTAGTCTTTTGAACTAACCTCATTGGCCAAATAACCCTTGCTTTGCTTAAGTTTTTTGAGAAATGTATTTTGGAGAGAAAATTTTTTTAGTCTCACATTTTATCAATTTTGAGAAACACAATGGGTTTAAAATGTCTATAGTTGACATAAGCTTATTAATTGAACTTTGGATTCAGATTTGGTCTCAGTCTTGGTTTTGACCATTAACATCTTGAAAGTTTGACCAACTAGTCAATGGTCATTCTAAACCAATATTGAGTGTGTCACCTAGCCTTAACCAACGTTCTTGACGTTAATGGATGCATGCAGGACTTTATGATTCATTAGTAGGTGCATGCAAGACTTTATACCATGAAAGGTCCCTTAGTCTTGGTGTGACTTACTTGGTGCGGACTCTTTTCTTCTTTTTACTCTTGTATCAAAGTTTTCTTTTCTATGTGGTGCTACTCAAGGTAACCGTAGGTAACCTTGTCATGATGGTCAATTGCCTTGGTACAAAATGTAATAAAGAAAAGCACAAGAGGTGCAAGCTTTGTTGTATGTTAGAAGTAAAGTTGCAGCTCACCTTTTTGCACCCAGATTTTTATTTAAGAGGGGCCAACTGCAGCGTTTTTAGTGCTATATATAGTGTGCCTTTAAGCCAATTCAATTTTTGTCATCACATCAGGTCATCCAAAATTTTCAAGTTAAAATCTAGGTTAGCTTATGTTATATCCAATTAAGATAGATTTGGAATCTTACCCACATCAGACCCAACAATGTGAATTCATCCTCGGGTAGATCTAGTTCAGATTATGGTATATCCAATTAAGATAGATTTGGAATCTTACCCGCATCCGATCACCAATGTGAATTAATCCTTAGGTTGATCTAGTTAAATTATGCTATATCCAGTGATGTAAGATTTGAAATATAGTGCTTATGTTATCATGATTCAAAATTTCAAACTCTCTCTCTCTCTCTCTCTCTCTCTCTCTCTCGTACGTGTAAGGCTTATCAAGTTTGGTGGACAATAATTGAAGTAGAGGACTGGGGTACTTGCTATTATTATTTCATCCCCTAGCATAAAAACTTAAGAGACCTTGGTATAGGTCATGCCTTTCCAACGTGGCATGTGAGTGGGAAGAGAAATTTAGGGGAGTAAGACTCTCTCTCTCTCTCTCTCTCTCTCTCTCTATATATATATATATATATATATATATATATATATATATATATATATATATATATATATATAGAGAGAGAGAGAGAGAGAGAGAGAGAGAGAGAGAGAGAGAGAGAGAGCTGGTGTACCTAACTAAAATCTGCCACTCCAACCAATCCAACCAACCACTCGCAAGTCTTAGCTTGTTTAATGCAGAAGTGATCAAGATTAACAAAATCTGGTCGAATAACATAAGTAATCTGCTTGAACAAAAAAAAATCTAAATTTTTTCCTGCGTTTGGATTTCTTTAGTAGTTTTTTAATACGTTTCAATATTTGACTTGCATGAAATGCGCCTACTGCCCAATAGCGTGGGAAACTGGAGACCAGGAAACTTCTCTTTGTAAAAGGCTGGCAAGTAGAGGTTAGTCATCTCTTGAAAGGATTTAATAATTGATGGAAGCTGTTGGGGGGCATTGCTTAACTTTCAATACACATATCGTGTCTAGTATTATTAGCCAGAGGATCAAAACTCAAATTAAATGGCATTATTTTTAATGTCATCACCACCACCACCACCACCATCATTCAATTGCTAGACCATACAGATGTTTTTTCCAACTTGTAAAATATATATTTGCCCCTTGAGGCCACCTAATAGTTAAGGTGGTGCTTGGTAAGATGGCGGAACCTCGCCAACGGGGCTCCGCTTGTCTGGCAGGAGCAGTTAGTGCATGTCACCTTGTGTTGCGACGTTGCAAGTTCGAATCCCAATGGTATATGGTTGTATAACTGGTAGGTGTCTGCCTAAATCCAGCTTTCTCTGTCGAAGAAAAAAAGATGGTCATCTTACTCACGATTGATTTCTCCTGGGATCAAACCGGTGGCTTATAGTGGGTGTACTTTTGTGAGTTAGGGCACTCACCTAGGGTTTAATGTTAAGCACCCCTGTTCCTAGGCAGGTTCTTAGTCATAAAAAAAAAAGGCCCCTTCATTTTTTATACATTTCTCCTCTTTTGGGTGTATATATTTTTTAGTTTTCGTATCTGTGCTTTTCATATGCATCTTCACGTTATTTGCTTATTGTTCACACACACACATTTACCTTCTAAAGTGTTTTTCTTTAAAAAAAAGGAAAAATTCTGTTAGATAGGCTTATGGGGTTTGAGCCCTTAAGATACTACATCCAAACAGCACAATAAATTTAGTTTCTTTTTAGCATTTTTTGTTCAACGAAACAATAAATTTAGTTAATTATCTTTTGAATAAGAAATAATCTTATTATTAAAACATAATATCATATTACAATGGGTGACAAGAAATCTTGCTACATGAAAAGTAACAATGAAAGAAAATGTAACCAAATAACATAATATCAGAGACAATAAAACAGTGTAACTGCCCTTAGTTGGGTTCACAACCTAATCTATCCATAAATTTAATGGAACTATTTTTCTGTTTTTCTTTTTTTAAACTCTCAATCCAAGATAGGCCAACTCCAAGCCATTTGTTTGCTGCATCCTTTGTTCATTGCTACACTTTCAACTCTCCACCCCACGGAAAAAAAATTCCCCATTCAAAGTGTAAATATGGAAAATAATTAAACCCATTTGCTTCAAGAATTGACTAAAAAAGATAAGAAAGTTAACATCATAACTTATTATCAAAGATTTGCTTATTGGTTGGTTCAGGCAATTCTCTCTCTTTTTGGGTATAAAATAGTACTTATTTATCTTTACATCCTCAATAATAGAAAAAAAAATCCCTGACCCTCCATCTAAACAGTCCAGTTCAACCTCAAACTGGACTGGTGAGAACTTATCACAAAGACTGTCTAGGATCAGTGATGTTAATCCTCCAATGCCCACTAGCTAACCTAGCCTTCCTAGCATGTTTCCTGTCCGATTGCAACTCAAACTTCCTTCTTGGTCTGAGAAGGCACACCTTCTGCAAGTCATGTGCCATTTCATCATGTATCTTCCACCAACGCCGGTGCGCGACGTCGCTCGCGAATATGATTTGGTCAGGAATGTTCCAGTTGCAATCATAGTCCGTGTAACACAGCCATGGCTTGATCCCAAGGTAGTGCACCCCGTAGAGCTTAGGTGGGTCAGACCCATATAGTTGGTTCTTGATCTTTGCTTCCATTTTACTGTTGGACCATTGGATCTTCAAGTAGTTGACTCTCCTAGGCAACCTATGCCACCATGTAAAGACTTCATTGAGGAACCCTTGATCCCCTCCATTGTAGGACACTACCCTCTTCCTCTCCTTCATCAAGATATGGAACGTACACGTGGATGGCTCGATGACCATCACACCTGAGTTGAAGATTACACCATCGTTGCCCGTTGCAGACAGTTGGGGAAAGCCAAAGAGTATGTCCAAGTTCCTGAGGACAATTATGTCCGAGTCAATGAAAACGACTCGGTCGTACTCGGTGAGCTGCCAGAGCCTTAGCTTGCTGTAGTTGTACTCATTGTAGCTGTCCTTCTTTGCATTTGGGTTCCGGATCCTCTTGATGTCCCGGATCTTCCATCCGGCGGACTGGAGGGCGAGACGGGTCCGAAGGGTGATGGACTTGTCGATGAGGATGACCAGGTCCCGGGTTGTGTTGGTCCGGAGGAGAGTCCGGGCCAGGGTGATCGCACCGCATGCGTATTGCTCCGACGAATGGAGGACCGTCGCATACGCCTCCCGTCTCTTGCGATGTGGCGGCTGCGGTTGGTGCCACCGTCCGGCCGGGCCTAAGTAGGTCCGGCCGGTTGTGCTGCTCCACAAATCTGAGATATCGTTGGTTCCTGCATCGTACCACCGAGACAACTTTGGTTAGACTAGGCTCAACTGCCGTTACACAGTCTGACTCGGAATTATGGCAGTAACGACTTTTTATTTTGTCGTTTCTGGGAAATGTGATTGGAATTGACTTTAATTGTACATTAAATTATCACTAGAAGCTTCTCAAGGACGATACTTGAAAGGTACGGTAAGTTGGTAACCTAATAATTAATTAATCAATTAATAGTACTAGTATCATTCATTTTTTATTATTACAATAGTATTATCATACATGAATGACAAAAATACCCTCGTCTTTAACATCAGAAAGATTCAATCTTACGAAAATGACTAAAAACACATTAAAAAAATAGTATTTTTTTAAATACAAGGTTATTTTTTATGTCAAAAAGTAACTTTGATAGGTTGGTAAAGTTATATTTTTGAAAAAGTGTGTTTGACTTTTCAATTCTCTCCAAATTCAAAATACCTATAATTCTCAAAAAAATAATTTTGTATTTTTTTTAAAAATATTATTATTTTTAAATGTGTTTTAGTTATTTTTATAAGGTTGAGTTCATTTAATGTTAAACTTAACTGGTTTAATGTTTAGGTTAATCTACTATTAAACATTTAATATTAGATGAATTCAACCTTATGACCATAGATATTGATAAAAAAATGCAATTCATAGATTGATTGTTATCTAATTGACCTGAATCCATCTGTACCATCGGATTTGATCAAAACAACTTGTATCAATGAAGATCATGTATGGGGTATGATGATGGGGTGACATGAGGGATAAGTGTAACCGAACTGCACCAAAGCAAGAAGACCATAGTCATCCTTTCTCTGTCATGAGCAGCTGTGTGAGATACAAGGATACAATGCATGAGGACACATGACACGCGATTTCTCTGAAAAAATTTCACTACTAGTAGAATATAAGAGAACAGGACACGACTAAATTGGAGTATCCTTGACAAAGGGATGTCATGTGCATGTGCATATGGATGTATGTATTCCAGTCAGGGAGCTATGTCAACACCCATTTGGGCAGTCTTTCACAAAATATAAAGAAAATAAATTTATAATTATGACAGTTGAAAAGTTTTGTTTTGTTTATGTCAAATGCCATTAGGTAAGGGACCAAATCGGTTTCACTAATCCCATGTCATCCATATCTTCATGCCCCTTGAGATTTCATTGATACAAGTTGTTTTAATCAAACGGGACTCCACAAAAGTGATCAAGATCATTCATTTAGTGAAGATCGACATTTAATTTGCCGAAAATCCGACTTGTGTACAGGATTTTTTGGCGATTCAAAAATCAACAGTTGACAAAATACAAAATTTTGTGATTAAAAGAATCATATTTTTTCATCCAAAGGTCCATTCTTATTAAATCAATCATATTGAATCCATTTGTAGGGTCAGATTTGATCATAAACAACTTGCATCATAAGTTCTGAGGGGTATGATGATCAGAGTTTGATGTTTAAGAATAGCCACAGCTGTTGAGGGTTAGCCACGGTGGGGTTGCCTAGTTTTTTTTTTTTCTACAAAGAAAGCTGGGGTTAGACAGACTCCTACCAGTTCTACAACTATACCATAGGGAATCGAACTTGCAACGTTCCAACACAAGGTGACGGGCACTAACTGCTCCTGCCACACAAGCGGACTTATTAAAAAATTATTATTATACCCTTATACATATTATAAAATCCTATATATATATATATATATATATATATATATATATATATATATATATATATATATATATAAACTTCCTCTCCTTCTCGAGGGAGGTTAAAATCAAAACCTGTGTCGGGATGGAGGAAAAAGTTTTGAAATGAAGCCTCCCGCAGGTCCACTGCCATCCCTAAATACATGGCATTTAAGTTTTAAAAAAAAATGGACTCTTACCTTCTTTCCAGAGGGGCAGTGCCAATTTGCAAGACCCAATTGGCAGGGACACCTTCTCTTCTAGCCTCACCAAATCTGACTCATACAGCCATGCATCTCCCTCATGCCTCACCAATTCCTCACACCTGAACATCTCTACCATTGGCCTGCAGGAACTCAAGAAGAGGAAGTTCATACTTGAGAGGTCATTCCTCCCATTCCTGACCCCCAAATTAGCAGCAATGAGATGAATCTGCAGCATAAACACATCCCTCCTCCACCCTTCTTCTGGGAACTTACAGGGCAATCTGGCTACCACCATCTCAAACTCTCTGTGGTAGCTATCAAAATCTGGCATTGGAATCTCAGGACAAGAAGGCTCGCCGTTTTCTTCCTCCTCGTCGATCCATTCCGGGAAGATATGCTTCCATTGGAACTGCTCTGATACTCTCTCAAAGTGGATTACGCTTGCATCTCCTGCACTTTCCCATTCTTTGATCTCAGAGCCCTCCAAATTCACTAGTGCAATCTTCATGCCTGACTTCACCTCCACCAACCCTTCTTGGTCCTCTTTGGTGTATGTTTCTAGCTTTCTGTTGCCTTCAAACTTGGGCTGCATTGTCTGAGTGTTGTTTTCCATCTGAATATCAAAATGGGTAGCTTAGATAATATTGTAGGGGCACTGGATTTTTATGGTTTTTTGTGAATAGGAATCATATGTTTGTTCAATAGGTATACAGTTTCCCCTGTGAAATATTAATCAAACTAATGGATCATGTTGTTCAATGAAACTAATCCAATGAATTTAAGAATTATAATATGAAGAACATCATGACCAGTTTGTTACTAGTATACCATTATGAAAATCAAAATGAGAAAAGAGATCAAAAGCAAATTTGTGGTGCTTTGGACACCATGTTGTATTAGTCAAAACTATCACATTCTGTCTGTACATAGAACAGAATATGGAGATGAAATTCTCAAAGTTTTTGCAAAAAGCAGACTGAAAAACTTGTGATTTTGCAAATGAGAGCTATATGAGATTCATTGCAAGTATAAACTACCATCCTAATCAAGAAAGTGGATGGTGTCTAAATTTTCAATTCAAAACAAAACAAAAAAAAATTATGATTCAAGGATTTTGTGAAGGGAAACTGTATGCAATTTCTTTTCATTAATGCACAACTATGTCCCTCACCTTACCTTGGTCTTTTGACAATATTCTGATGAACATCTGATCAATATCTGCCGAGTTTGGGGATACACAGAAGACGGTCGCAGAAGCAGCCCAGCATAGACAATGAGAAAAAGTGTAATGAAAACCACATTGATCATCACAACTACTGCCTTGGAAGCCATTACCTTCACCACTTTCAATGACCAACAATAGTGTGAATTGAAAGCAATTACCTCAAGCAGAAACCTTTGTACATCAAACTCCCACACTTTCTTCTCTTCTTTCGTTTTATATGGAACTTGAAATTGGTCTTATTTTTGTAGGTTGTTAAGGGTAGGGGAGCAATCTGTGAGCCTTCCTCTATACCCTTCCATGTGCCTTTCGTTTGAGAATTCTGTTTCCCTGCCCCTTATTTGACGCCAATACTGAAGTAAAATAATGAAAACCAGTATGCTTGGGGGCATTTGTTTTGGGTAGAGAGAGCCATAGGTTGTCATCCTGTCACTTTTGATGTGAAGTCAGCATCCCATCTTCATATGTTGAAGAATTGCCATTATCATCTCATCTTACAATTTAGAAAAAACTTCCATTTAGCGACTCAACTTTTGCATGATATTTGAAAAAGTCACTTGTTTTAGAAAAGAACATTTCAAGACCCATATTTTAATTGAGAGCATCAAATTAGGGATGTCAATGAACCTAATTTTTTCTGATATCCTACCGAATTCAATTTCCTTTTAGCTGCATTTGGTAAGCCAAAACAATATCCAATTATAGTCGGATGCGGATGTAGTTTTTTTTCTACCGAATCCGAGAAATATCCAAATTTAACGGATATCCAAATCTGTTTACATGTAAAAATGCAGATTTAGTACCAGCTTGTCACCATCCGAATCTGAACTAAAATCCGTTTAGCCAACATCCAATTAATCGAATGTGCTATTGGGCACATCCCATCAGAATTCGAACTGTTCACATCCCTACATCAAATAGAGGAGGCCTGATCTAGGACTCGAGCCGAGTACCTAGCAAATATTTAACCGGTGCTATTCATCTTTGGGCCTAGCATCTCCCATGACCGGTCAGCTAGCTAGAGGGGTACTCAAGGGGATCCTGAAAATTGTTGGACCTCAGCCTCAGGACATGTGGCTCCATTCTAGTGGGGTGGGGCAGAATACTTTGTTAAGTACTTGGCCCTCGAGCACTGGATCTGCTCTCCAAATAGAGACCTAAGTTGGAGTAACTCAAGTTAACTTTAAGTTTTGTACAGCAAAGTTATTAACTTCTCTATTGCACGGTAAAACGAGCAAACAATCTTTTCAAACCAAAGGTTAAAAATGATATTTTATATGTCGCTTAACCATGAAATTGTCTTCAGGTGATCTCTATTATGATAGTTTCAGTGAAAAGTTGGGTCCTTGAACGATTTTTCAGAAAACATGGGACTCGTTTTGTAATATAAAAAAATGAGACTTTACATAGAATATTAATTTCCTCCAATTTTAAGCCATCGCAAACTTCAGCATTTTCCATCTCCGATAGAATTTATGGGTTGCAAATGTAAATGGGTTTGATTAGCTTCACCTATAAGAATTTCTTACAGTAACAAGCATTAATAATTTCGCTTGTTTTAACAAAAAAAATATTCATTCAATGCAATTAGTCATTGAATTGCACTCCTTACCAACTCAGTTGGTACACTGTCATCATCTTAACGAGGATCGTTATTTTATTGAAGAACATGTGAAATTAAAGTAGCTAAGAGAGGGAAAATAAGAAGGCGATTTGGGATTGGTGATTGTACTCCTTACCAAATATATATATTGATGTGTACAACCGTGTTAGCATGCCTTAGTGTTTTAGATTTTGAGTGCAAAGACAGAATCAACATTCAAAAAAGTAAAGAAAAGAGAGACTTTAATGCGTTTCTTTAACAGATCACAATTAGTGGCATGGAGTTCCTGTTTGGTCTCTCTCTCTCTCAAAACATTTTCAAGGTGACTTGGAATAAGCCGGGGTCAGCGTGCGCCAGGAATCGTTTGCCAGCGATTTGCTGTGGGGTCTGAAGCAAGTTCGTCATTGCAACTATTGGCGGATCATTTGGCGAACCTGGCTTCTCTCGTCATGGTGGGTTGTATGGATGACTCGCAACAATGCTATCTTTCGGCATATTCCGGCAGTGTTCAACAAAATGGTGAACCTTATTTTGGCAGACGTGTATGCCATTATTCGCATCAACATCCCTGATCTACAACACAATCTGCCCACTAGGACCACTCATGATCCAGGGTGACGCTCGCCGACAAACTGGAGTTGTTCCTTGCTTTTCTGTTAACTTTTTTTCCATTTTTTCATTTTTCATTTATCTTTCTTCTTCTTTTTTTCCTTCGTTTTGGGGCTCCTTGGCATGTCCTGGGCCTGGTGGGTTATCTGGTAGGTTCAATGTTGGTTGAACCTGTTTCGTAATGTTGATGGTTATAGTTCGTCTCTCTCTCTCTCTCTCTCTCTCTCTCTCTCTCTCTCTCTCTATCTATATATATATATATATATATATATATATATATATATATATATATATATATATATATATATATATATATATATAAGTGTGTGTGTTCTTGAGTTTGGTAGTATTTTTTTTCAAGAGAGCAGGTTAACCAACGGCTGACGATTGTGTTCAACGCACATGTACTTAATATTTAAGCTGAGCTAAGAGGACCTTCCTTTCAGATCGTCACTGTTTGCTTTTGACTTCTTTTTACATGCTATAAATTGTCAAGTATTAGTCTTGTAATTAGTTCGAGTGGTGAATGATGAAGAAGAAAATGAAAGAACAACTAGCAGAGATGTGCTTATTCCAACAGAAGAATAAAATAAGAAGACTAACGGAGAGGTGCATTTGTCATGTGGCAAAGCCTGCTATGAAGAGGTGGATGGTGATGAAATAAGGGTTGACCAAAGTAATTTTGCTGATGATGCTACTGCTTAAAAAGTTAGATGGTTTTTGTAATTTTATGCAAAATAAATACATAAATTATATATGCATATATTATAGGGTTAATATTTGGTGTTATTGGAGGCATGAAACTATTGAGCTGAAAATTATAGGTTCAAGCTTTTTCGACTCAATTTGACTATATAGATGTGTTCAACATGGTTTGTTTGCTATGGATCAAACGTGTTATTTTAATCTAAAATTATATTTCTTTGAGCTGTAAAATTTTAGTGCATTGTGAGCCATTGAATTTTGAAGCTAACATCATGCTTTGGATCAAATCAATCATTTGGAAACCTAAATTTTTGTTTCACCTAGTTCTAGTATAATATGAGCTGTTCATTCTAGGCTTCTCTCTAAATACATATCTAAACATAGAAAAACCTAATCTAATGCATGGTTTCTACTAAGTTGCAGAGAAGGCATTTATGAATTTGGATGGAGCAAACACCAGAAACTTTGTCCTTTGAAGTCATTTTGGATGGTTTAGGATATAAGACTGTTTAGGAGCTACTCATTATATATATAGAGAGAGAGAGATGGTTCCAAACTATGATGCTTTATTGTTGTAAAGAATATAGTTTGGTTGGACCTAGCTAACAGCCACATGTTAGAGTGAACATTATAGAAGTTTGGCATAGTTATATACTGTGCTAAATGTGTTTAACTGTAAGCACTCACAATTCCTGAAGATAAGCAAGGGATAATTTCCCAACCAAATCTATAAAAGCTAAAAGTCCTCTGGTGCATCGTCACATACCTGTGTGTGCCTATACATATAGGAAAAGTGGTAGCTGCCTACCACATTTTTTGCCTACCGTGATCAAATGGGCATTTTCGAATTGTTTTTTGCAAATCTGACCTTGCAGATGCATTTGGCATGGCCAATTTGCTATAAAACAACACTTGAATCATGCTTTTTGATAAAAAAATATGATTTTTTAAGCCATGAATATTTTGGAAAAAATTAGACCATTGATTTTTAAATCTTATAAAAACCCACCTACATGTTGGAATCAGATGATCCAAGAGTAGATTCTTATAAAATCAAGAATGTAGATCACATCTGTATGGTCGAATTTAAGGAAAATATGAAAACACCCTTCAAAAGCCCGGTAGGCTCAAAAAGCGGTATGCAGCTGCCACCTAATATATATATATATATATATATATATATATATATATATATATATATATATATATATATATATATAGAGAGAGAGAGAGAGAGAGAAACATCAACATTACCAAGGCAAGGGATCAACAAAAAGTTGAGCCCGCGAAAACAAAAAAACAACAACAGACCCAAAACAAAGTGCCAAAAGCACGAAGGCAAAACATAAAAATAGAAGAACACTGAGATCAACCAGAGTCTTCAGGAAGAGAAGGGGACTGAAGGGGGTGGATAACATGGGAGTAGAGAAGCAAAATTGCGTACACATTAGCCAAGGTGCAATGAACGAGCTTATTGAAATTGCAACCGAGATTTTATGGAAGATCGCATTGTTGTGAGTCATTCACACAGCCCACCAAGAAGTAAGAAGCCAAGTTCTTCAGATCAGCCGCTACTGCTTGCAACTGTGAACCCGCAGTAGACCCCACAGAAAGTCGAGCGTGAAGAATTCCTGTCTCACAATTACTTCAGGCTGATTCCACGTACTTTAAAGAGATCCACAAAGATTGGGCAAGCCCAAAACAGATGGTAGGTGGATTCTTCTGCTGCTTGGCAAAGGATGCACCTACTTGGATACTGAAAACCCACCTTCTTAAGGAAGTTGTCCGTCTGTACTCTATCAACTAAAATTAACCAGGCTAAGAACCGAGAGCGGGGAGTTGGCCCATTCACCCATAAAAGACGCTCAGAAAGTCAGTCAGCCCCAAGAGGAAGAAGAGACCGATACAAAGTTTTGGTGCACAAAACACCGCTAGGCGCAATTGCCCATTGCAAAAACTGTGCATCAGGACCGGAATCACCATCTTGCATGAGGATGAAAGACATGACTTTAAGCCACATGCAATGCAAGTGTGAGATATGAAACTTGTGGGGACGACAGATATAATGGATCGACTCAGGATTACCATACTTAGCATGGAGCAGAGGAGCACATGAATTGCCTAGAGGGTGTGCCATTAAGCATAGCTTCACGACGAGAGCAATACTCCTTAGTCTGAGAGCAAAGATCTCCAGACCAGCCATACGTCTTGGTAACACCAACGAGTTTCATCCAACCAGGTGACACTTAGTCCGAAGGTGGCAACCAGACCAAAGAAAATTCATCATCAAACTGGAGAACTTCTTCTCCACACTCTTGGGCATCAGAAACATGAATACAAAAAATTCTGGGATAGAGGACAATACGTGCCTAATAAGGGTAAGCTAACTGACGATAGAAAGGTAGGAAGTCTGCAAGGAAGAAATTTTGGTCTGAACTTTTTTGGATAGTGACAGTCCAAGCAGCTGAGGGGATGCACTTTATTTGTAAAGAGAGACCCAGATAGAAAATAGGTAAATCCGAAGTTGTGCAGCTAAAAATCTGTTGTCCGGTGGCCAGCAAGGAAGATGGGGCATTGAACATGGACATGCAACATTTACTGTCATTAAGGGATAAACCCGAAAGATAGAGGAAAAATTGAAGGATGAGCTTGAATCTCAGCATCTGTTGCACGGAAGCATGGCCGAAAATGATTATGTCATCAGCATAGGTTAGAATATGATGGGATAATTCCTGGATGTTGATGTGATTGATTATGACTTTATTCGTTGCCCTCTTGATCAACACCACGAGACCCTCGACGATAACATTAAATAACAAAGGGAGAGAGGGCAGCCTTGCTGAATACTGCGCCCAAGCTTGAACTGCCTACCTCTTGCTCTATTAAGCTTAATCAAAGAGTGAGCATTTGATACCAACTTGCACACTCATCGAGAAAAATGATGACCAATACCGAAGTTGGTAAGCATGTGGAATAAGAAAAGCCAATAGACCGAGTCAAAGGCTTTATGAAAGTCGAGCTTGAGAGAGAAGAAAGGTTGGTCGCTGATATGCAAAGAGTGAAGAACTTTCGATGCCAAGATGAATAAGTGCTAAATTCGCTTGTGGAAAATAAAAGCAAACTAGGAGTCCGAGAAGATTTGAGCAGCGATGGCTCTGAGCCTATTGGCCAAAACCTTAGCAATAATGCAGTAGAGCGCACTCATAACCGAAATTGAACGGAACCTCAAGATATCAGAGGTTGCCACGTCCTTTGAGATGAGAGAGACAATGGTTAAGTGTGTGTGTGAACCGACAACCGACAGTTACGATGAAACTCAACAAAGACATTGATAATGTCATGCTGAATGCAAGACCAAAAGATACGAAAGAAATCCACAGAAAAGACATCGTAGTCAGAAGCTTTTCATCCTGAAAGACCGTTGATAGCCGAAATGATTTCAGCGTCAGTGAACTTAGATTGCATAGCTCTGGCTTGAGATTGATCAATAGCCAGTACGAGAAGAGGGCTAATAGTGCCATCGACAGAGGTCTGGGCAGCATAAAGGGTCTTGAAATAGTGAGAAACCGGTAGAAGAACATTGTCGGTGGAGTAGTTGACTTCCCCAATAGACCTAGAGGGAATAACATTCCTCATGTGGCGGTGTGAAGCATAAGAGTGGAAGAAGCTAGTATTGTTGTCACCAGTCGCAAGCCAATGCACCCTCACCCGTTGTTTTAATCGAATTTTATCCTTGATCCGCCATGTTTGCAGAAGCAAGGAAAGCTCAGTGGATCTGGCCTTTAAGCTTTGAATAGTCGAATCAGAAAGGGAGTCCAGAAAAGACATAAAATGATGAATTGTTGACAACTCTTGCTCCCAGGCGTCTATTTGCTAGAATTTATTGATATTATTATTCAGAAGCCAAGATTTGATGTCACGGCTGAGGCAGAAAAGCTTCTCATGACACTAAACGGCGACCCTGACCGCAGTAGAAGGCTTGCTCCACGAACGGTAGACCACAGATTCGAAGTCTGGCTCCTTCAGCCATCACTTTTCAAAGATGAAAGTCCTTGCAGAGGTAAAACCTTTCCCCCAACGAGTGACAACCTGGGTATGGTCTGAGACAGAAGGAGGAAGCAGGAAGCAGGTGATGTCGGGTAGGATCTCTAGCAGATAGGGGGAGATGAGCACTCGATAGAGCAGCCTGTAGCACAGGCAAAACCTTCTATTTGACCATGAGAAAGGCTCGCTGGTAGAAGGAACAAGATAAAGTTGTTGCTGTTGTACAAAATCCTAAAAACCTCGCATAGAGGCAGTAGGAGAAATGGGAGGATTTGAGTCATGAATAGACAACAAGTAGTTAAAGTCCCCCATAAGAAGGTGCAACTCCCCAAAAGAATCAATAATCCTACTCAAATCAAACCATAACGTTGGTCAAAGGAGAGAATGGTTGGGGCCATAGACAATAGTGACCACCACTGTATGGGTTCCCGCTTTCAAGGAAAGTGCAATCGAAAGAGAGAACAAACCATCGTCAACTTGGGAGATACTCAGAGAAGACTTTTCGATAATAAAAATACCACCAGTGTAGTAAACTGTTGGCTTAAAGAAGAAGTCTGCCTCTCTCCAAATTTCAGAAACGACAAAGCAAGAGACATCTTCCATTTTTGTTTCACATAGGGCAATGAGATATGGCTTTTCCTGGCGAATCCAGTTTGCTAGGAACAGACGCTTGTCAGGAGAATTCAACCCTATTATATTCCAGCATAGAGCCTTCATAGTTGAAAGTCTCAAAAACTTTGAGGGGTGCGAGCTTTGGCTGAACACCGAGGAGAACCACCAACATGGGAGGCTGAGGGTTGCAACGATGCCCTCGACGAGCATAACAGACCCCACCACCTGGTTGAGGGAACGAGTTGGTAGTCGACATATGAAGAACGACCTCAGATTGGGTTACCGTAGAGGAAGGTAGAAGGTCGGAGACCGCAGCAACAATTGCGAGCATGACGCCTGAGATATGAAGCAGTTGTTGCGAGGAAAGAGAAACATTGAGAAGTCAAGCAACTTCATCAACTTCGATACCCAGCATAGAAAAGAGATGGCTTTGCTCTACTATAGGATCAACACCTGCAGAAGATGAGTCTCCAGAGGTAAAGGTAATTGGCTCCCCATACAAACTTTGGTTGACTACCAAATACGAAGGTTGACAAAACACGAAGTCCGCAAGAGGTAGGAGGAAAAGCGCCTGCAAGTGAATCACCATGTAGTCGATAGCTCGATAAGATAGGGCATTGAAACCTATAGCATGAACCGCCAGACCATCGAAATGCCTGCATGGAAAAATGATGAAATGCGAGTTCCCAAAAACTGATGCTTACAAGAGACACACATGTCTTCAAAAGTCACCGCAAAATTGTGCAAAATGAGAGCACAGGCGAAGGCGCCAGTTGATAATGGCACAACGGCCTTGACAAAAAAGATATTGAAAATGTGAGCATATGGAAACAGGATGGTGGCAGACTGTTGGGCATGAGTGCCATCATTATAGGTCAGATTTCCAAAAGCCTCGATAGAGCCAAACAAAGAGTCTCTTGGTGGCTGAAAGGATCGAGAACCGAAAAATCACCTGTGTGGGAATAAGAAGGAGGGTGAATTCCAAAATAACGGGTTCCCGAGAGGAGCACCAACATCACCATGCATCGACAAAGCACCTCTAGAAGAAGCGCCTGGAGATAAAGGCTCAGCGAACCCTTGCAAACCAAGAGTACAGGGAAACGAAAAGATGGAGGATAGCTTGCCAGAAGAGCAGTCATCAGAGGTAGGATTTTTACTGTCTTCGAGAGCACCTACCAAAGACGATGATGGCGACATAGAGGAGCGAGAAACGATTGGAGCACCGGGCAAGCTTGAGCGGCCACCAAAAATAGGAGATGACGAAGATGGTGTTGCAGCTGACTGCACGAAGGCTTTTTCGGTGAACAATGTGAGCAATGCAGGCGACTGATTGATCGAAACCCAAATAGATCCGATTTTGAAAGCCTGAAAAGATGATTTGGGCGCATGCAGTTTGCCAACCTGCACCCAAGGAGAGAATGAGGCGTGGTGTCGGAGCATATGTGATCTCCCACTATCCTGGCAAAAAATTGACTTCTACTGCAAATAGCTATTCGAGGGGGGTTGTAGCACGCTTACTCTTTCAGATTGGATGCTGCTGAGAGAGAAAAGAGGTGGCACAACGATGACATGAAACACGCTTTTGAAAGTTAAGGGAGAAGCACTCGGTGCACCACCAATCCTCAAGCATCGCACGGTGCAGCTGAGGACGAGAATGAAATTCGGAGAAAGAAAATTGCTAGGAGGGCTTAACATCTTGCCAATCCCAGTCATCGCCCCAGCTAGGAGAAACGCGAAGGAAAAATGGTGCGCGAAGAGGCTCCCTCCTAACAACGCAGATGAAATGCCGGATATCCTGAGAGAGTAGCGAACCTGAAGCCACACAGGAAGAAAAAATGACCAAAAGAGAGGAGAACAACTTGAACGATAGCCGGAACCGAAGGGCAACATGAAAACCTCATTGTTGGAGGGCAAAAGCAGTGCCCTAGTCATTTAAAGTGTCCTGAATGGAGAGAAGAGCCCGCTGGTTGACATGCAAAGGGTGGTTGGAATCGATACTCCAAAAGACACATGACGAGGAAGACATGTGGATAAGCTGAGTGACGTTGCGACTCCTCTCAGCAGCAATGGCAAAGCCGAAAGCAAAGATGAAGACTAAGAGATACTGGACGGCGACTCCAAGAGAGAACCCTAAATGGAGACAGAAAGAAACCCCAAAGATGACTATAGAAGCAGTGATGGTCCACAGTTCCATGTGGTAGCCCTTTTTCTACTACAATCTCCCCTAAAATCCCCGCCACAGATGCTGCATTCCACGACCACACACCAGAGAGAGAGAGAGAGAGAGAGAGAGAGACCTTAGCACTGCGAGCCTTTGTTATCGCCTGAACATCGTCGATCGGATGCTGGAAGTTCGTCGTCGGCTCGCTCAATCTGCTCCTTTTACACACAGATGTAGTCGGTGCTACTACCTGATTGCTTTCACTGGTCGGAGATGTGAAACAAAGGTGCCGCTTTCGTGCAAGGGTTATCACTTGTCAGAGAGGTGGAGCAGAGATGTTGGACTGCCAAAATGGCGAGACAGAGAGAGATGGTGGGGGTTCAGGGCATAGCTAGGGCAAAAAGGTGGGTGGAGAGACAGAGAGAGGTGGAGAGAGAGACTGTCTCACTTGAGGTGGGATCTTCGGTGATGGGAAAGGGTTGTAGGGAGAGAGAACTTTGGTGGCAGAGGGAGCATCTAATGATGGTGTGTGGTGGTGGGCGACATCGTTGGAGCATGAATCAGAACTCAGAGTGTAGTGGCGGACCGAGAGGGCATTGTGTATGCCATTGGGGATAGGCAAGGGGGTCAGCCAAGAGCCACAAATCCAAAACCTCCACTTTCATAGACAGGACCAACCATGGCATATCCCTTGCAATGCTTGGCGAGGAAAAGCTTTACATAAGGAATCTCATCAAAAACAGCAGCAACTCCATCATTCTCGCTACCAGCAGCAAGCGCACCCACGTACTCTTCAGCAGAGAGAGAGAGAGAGAGAGAGAGAGAGGGAGAGAGAGAGAGAGGTGGAAGTGGAGGGGAGGAGGAGGCAGAGAAAGATGGGAAGAGGAAAAACAGGCGGAAGAAGAGCAGAGGTGGAGGAGGCGGTAGAGTTGAAGAAAAAGGGGAAAAGGAGGAGGAGAAGAGCATATGAGGAAGTGGCGGTAGAGGTGAAGAAAAGGGGAAAAAGGAGGAGGCGAAGAGCAGATGAGGAGGAGGACGAAGGGAAAAAAAGGGGCATGAGAAGGAGGGTGGAAGAGAGAGAGAGAGAGAGCAAAGAGTGCGACACGAGGACTTCTCAAAAGGTCACCCATCCCAGTACTACTCTCACCCAAGCATATTTAACTTCAAAGTTATGATGAAATCTGATGCTTTAGTGCTAGAGAGAGAGAGAGAGAGAGTCATTTGATGTATACAATTTTAGGTCGCACGAGTGATCTGTTTGGTCTATGCAAAATGGGGGAAGATCAAGTGCAATGGGATTGCACACTCGTGTGGTTCTGCACCTGATCACTTGCCATCTTTGGAATGCAGCCTGTCAGTCGCAGGGCCTAGCAGCAGATGATGGGTGATCAAGTGCAGCAGCACATCAAAAGTGTGCAATCACATTGCACCTGATCTACCCGCATGCAAAATGCTAGAGAGTCTGAAGTGTCAACTTGTGAACCATAGCATCTTTGCAAGTTCCCTTGGCTATGTTACCAGTTTGATACTAGGTGTGCATTCTTCATTGAAAAGCTAAAGAAGTAGGGTCTTTTATAAGTTAGGAGAGTAGTTTCAGAGTTCTACGAATGTCGGGCATGGCAGCCATAGCTCTGCAGGGCCTACAAGGGCTCTGCTCATCTGATAAGAGCGACTTGTGAATGTCACTGAGTTGGCGGGACGTTACAAATTCAAAACCTACGAGTGTCATTCCTTGCCTTAATGTCAAAGCTGGGTGGACACTCTGGTGGGTAGGGTGAACTTCAAGGGCTTCACAAATTGGAGGCCAGCCAATGTGTGGCCAGTGATTGGATGGGGAAGGTTTCCTTGGATTATCCCCCCCCCCCTTATCGATGAAAAAATATGATTTTTGAATATTTGAATATTTATAACGATTATGAGCCATTGATCTTAAAGACATGAACAATCTTGTTTATGCATATCAACCTTATAAGGGCTGGTCCTTATATAGGGATGGCAGTGGGGCGGGGGACAAGGTCTCCACCCCCGCCCCGCCTCAAGATTTTATCCTCCACCCCCGCCTCCATCCCCGGTTCAAACGGGGATGAGGCGGGGCGGGGCGGGGATATTGTGGGGAAAAGTGGTCGGGCGGGGATGAGGCGGGGACGGGGAAAAGTGCACGTCCATCCCCGCCTCCACCCCCGGACGGGGATGGATTTTAACCTTCGTCCCCGCCTTCATCCCCGTTTCATACCCTTCATCCCCAGTCCAAACCGGGTGAGGCGGGGCGGGGCCCCACTTTCCCCCGGTCCACTGCCATCCTTATCCTTATATATACAACCAAGCATGTAAATCACATCTGTACGGTTAGATTTGAGATAAAAAAAAATAAAAAATCCATAAAAATGGCAGTTCACACGGTGGTTCTCAAATTTTCAGTTCTATATTCTAGTGACTCCAACATATATACAGGTCGAGTAGTTGCAAGATGAGAAAATTATTAGTCCCTTCTTGACAAAAGACTTAATAGTAGTCCTTTAAATACTAGAGACCTCACTACAATTTACCTAACTCCTCAACTGCCATCAACATTGAAGTTCACCATCAAACTGGAGGAATACGTCCCCTATCTTCATCCTAGTGATATTGGCATTGAAGATGGTCCATGGCTGAAAAGGACTCCATAATTGGGGGTTGATTCTTCCCCAAAAATTTCTATCAAGAATAAATACTCAATGAGTCTGACGTTCTTTTAGAGAGAGAGAGAGAGAGAGAGAAATGTTGGTGACTTAGATTTAACAAAATATAAACAATAAAAGGCTCACAAAGTAGGGTAGTAGGGTTGGACATCTGAACAGAAAAGGATCTCATCATTTGAGATTGGATGGATTCCATCCAATCAATGGCTAAGATCTGGACGTGGACTGATCCTAACCTTCCAAATGCATCAGAGAGCCAAGCTTGAGATCATGACAAGCTCAAATTGACTCATTTATAATAAAAATATATTACTCCAAAGCTGGAAGTAATGGGATTTCAACTCCCAAATGGAGCTTGAGTTTACTTATTTATAAAAAAAGATGCATTGTTTTAGATTTAAAAGCAAATAGGATTTGAGCTTTAAACCTATTCTTTGCTAGCCAAACAATTCTACTATTTGTTCTACGCTATACACTATTTAATAAAAAACATATCTAAAGTATTTTATAACTAATTAATGAGGCTATACAGGTCGAGCAGAGTCGATTCAAGATATTTTAGGTGTTCCAACGAGCTCTTTTTCAGAGCAGTTAATCTTTTTTCTGAACCATCAGAAATCCGGCATGGGCTGGGTTTGACCTGCACGTGTTGCCCTGTGTAGTGCAGTAGCTGGTGTTTGGTGTTCGCATTATGCAGCGCCACCTTCTCTTCATCTTTATCAACACTTCTCCGGATGGATACTGAACCCATCTGGAGAAATGTCGAGATGGATGACTGTTAGAAATGTGAATATATAATATATGTAGAGAGAGAGACTAGAATATGAGAACTGAAAAAATATGAGAACTAATGCGTGAACCATGATTTATATGGATTTTTTTTTCTTGAATCTAAACGTTGGGATGTGATATACATGCTTGATTTTATAAGAACCCTCTTTTGAATAATCTGGTTTTGATGCATAAAAGAGTTTTTTTTAAGGCTTTAAAATCAATAGCGCATAATCTTCATAAATATTCAAGAATTCAAAAATCATATTTTTTCATCGAAAATACACTATCCAATGGTTGATTCCTAGCAATCATCCAATGCTCGTTCGAGGAACGTCCATTCAACCTTATGGGTTTTTCTATATATATGAGTAATGCACTCCTTAGGCCCCCTTTTCTTGTTAGGCTCCTTCAAAAATCATAGTTTTTAGTATTTTTTCACATCTAACACCATATATGTAATCTATAGGTTTTGTTTAATGGGAACCAGGTTTTGGATTGCCGGAATCTCACATGTATACAGGTTTTTCTGGTAATCCAAAAATCAATGGCTATAAAGGCATCAAATTTTCTTCGCTCATAAAAATACTTTTTTTTGTCAAAAAAACATGATCCAAGAGTTATTCCTACTAAATCGAGCATGATAAACATATCTAACGGTTCAGATCTATCATAAAAAACTTCAAATTTTGGGGGCCTAATGAGACCTAACAAAAAGAACATGGCCTAATATGTTGAGTTCTCATATATATATATATATATATATATATATATATATATATATATATATATATATATATATATATATATATATATATATATTGTGTGTGTATGTCCATCATCATCATAACTTATCTCATTATATGGTGTTGACTTTTATGAGTCCCATTTCTTATCGAGGTGTCAACAGGTCGAGTTTAGTTAAGAACCAGACCTGACCCCCCGATTTTAGAGTATGGTATCAGGTCCAAACCCAGGTCTAATTGAATCCGTCATAAGAGAAACCATATTCAGACCCAATAAGATATACATGAACCAAACCTGGGCCATACTCGGTAAAATAATTTCTTATCATTTTTGAAATGAAAATTTGTTGGTCTTAATCAGAACTCGGGTTGGGCCTGGGTCTAGTATAAAATTTTGCAAACTATACCCGGATCCATGTATTAATCAGACCTTCAGGTCTGGACCCCGGTCTTAATTAGGTCTTCTTATTTGTTACCATACCCAAACTTTGTAGGGTTTGTTACGGGTCAGGTCTGGGTAAACCCGACCCATTGACACCCCTAATTTAGGGATGGCAGTGGACCGAGGTAAAATGGGCCCCGCCGCACCCTGCCCCAACCTCTATCTCCATTAGTAAAATAACTAAAATACCTTTAGGAGTGGTAGTGCACCGGGAAGAAATGGGGCCCTGCCCTGCCTCACCCCGTTTGGACCGGAGATGGAGGACATGAAACTGGAGGCGGGAATGGAGGTTAAAATCAAAACTCGTGCGGGAATGGAGGGCAGAATTTTGAGACGGGGCAGGAGTGGAGACCTTGTCCCCTGCCTCCGCCCCGGTCCACTACCATCCCTACCCTAATTTCTTATCTGTCACTATATCTTTGGTGACTATGTGGTCCATAATGTCATTTATAGGGCGCTTTTGATGACTTCGATAAGTTTCTTCTTGGGAAAACTTATCCGGGGAAAATGTCGTGTGGCCACTTTTTGGAGATATTCACTCCCCAAAAAGCGGCCGAAGAAGGGAAAATAAATCATGCATTTGATGGCGTGTGTGGGGTCCTCCTGAAAACAGAAAGGTTTTTCTCGAGGGGAAAGTTATCTTGCATCATCAAATGCACCCTTAAAGTTCTTAATAGTCTCTCCTCTCTTCTTAATTGTTTAAACTTTTATCATGTCAAATCTTTTTTATTATTGTTGTAACAGGTCTCCTGGCAACATGCTCAAACCATCTTAAATAGCATCATTTAATCTTTTATTAATTAATAGAACTCCTAAACAGGTTCCAATGCATCCAATTTTAATCTTATCCTTTTTTAGTAATTGTAGACATCTCTGTTCTTGTAGTTTCTTAATTGGTTAAATTTAGCACCATATAAGGGTGTCAGTTTTATAAAAGCGTTCTTTTAACTATAAAAGTACTTTTTTCACCAACACTAATGTTATTAATGGCATTTTCTTCAAATATCTACCATCCTGTTGTATAATGAATCCTAAACATTGAAATTTATGATATTGTTGAATTGCAAAATTTTGTATTCTTATGACATTGCTCTTATTACTGGCAGCACTAAACTTGTACCTCATATTTTTTGTTTCTATTGTACTAATTTTTAAATCATTTTTTTTAATATACTCTTTTAAAGTTTCAGTTTTTAACACATGCATAGACACCTCTACAAACACTTAGTAACATCATATTGGACATATCAGCTTAGTTGCATTCAATTGATTAAGATAACTAAAACACTTTTAAAAGCAATACTGTTTTTCTAACACGCGGTAACTTTTGGGCAAGGTCCATAATTTTACTTTTTCAAAATTATGTTTAACTTTTTGTTTTTAAAGATGTTCTCACTCATTCCTTGGAAAATAAAAGACTCACTTTACCAAAACAATAGTCACACATTTCAAGAATATCACTGTTTTTAAAAAATGTTTTAACCATTTTAATTAGTTGAATGCAACTAATACTGATATGCCTTCAATATTAGATAAACATGTGTGTGTGTGTGTGTGTGTGTGTGTGTGTGTGAAATCATCAAACTCAGTTCATGCAGGCTGGGCAATTTAGGGCTGTCAATGGAAAGAATCTGTATCAGGCATCCTGACCTGACCCAAATCTGAATTTCTGGATATGGACATAGAAGTACCAGCCTCAAAGTTTTCAGGTGAGGCTTGCGTTATGAATCCTGTCTGATACCTGACCAGAGTGACCATACTCAAACATTTTATGTACAATTTTAAAGTAAAAAAGAATATACTAGCCACTCAAATTCTGCAGGTCAGGCTTGGGTTCCGATATTATTGACCCAACCTCGAACCACATCCACATGTCATCTGGGTGGGTGAAGGTGTATCCGACCCGACCCTAACAGCCAGACGGCACAGACCTATTGTAGTAGCCTTGCTTCTCAGCACGTCTGACCTGTTTGTTTTAAGATTATTTTTCGTATCCAAGTGTAACTAACGAACAGAGCTTTGTTAGACTATCGTAATTATTGAATGATCATTTATTATATCACAATATAATCTTGACTTCTTTTTTATCGTTGGATTTTCATGAATGGAACGTGCATTCTAATCCTTTCAACCCCCTGATTTTGCTTTAGGGCCTGTTTGCTTCAGAGCTTTTTCACAAGAAAATACCACGCTATGATAGAGAAGATCAGAGTTTTTCCACCATTGGTGAAAAAAACTGCAAATGTAAAAGAAGGGAAAAGTTTCACGCTTGCTGGTGTAGACTCTAGCTTTTCCCTCTTTCATTAAAAAAATCAGTCACAGATATCAGCAATATTTTGAAAATATCACAATATTATCACATTATATTCATCAAACGATATTATAGGCAAAATATAGTGATATTTTGAAAATATCACTAATTTGATAATATCGCAATATTATCAACTATTGTTACTGTTCTTACTTATTTTCTACATCCTAAAGGTGTTTTTCTTCTTTATTTTGTATTTTTTATTTATTTATTTTAGTATATATATATATATATATATATATTATCTAAACATGATATTTTTTTACTTATTTTTGTTATTATATATAATTTTTATTTTTTATGCTCCAATATTTTCCCAAGATTTTTTTGAGATTTATCACCAAACCATAATATCGCAAGAAATAGCAGATACCGATATTTGTGACTGATAAAAATTAAGGGTGGGCAGCAAGTTGGGTGGCCCATAGGCTGGTCTGGCCCGGCCAGGTATGCGCCAAGATTTTTGACCTCCATCTGGCCTGAACCAGGCTTAAGACTGGCCTGTAACTTAATGGGCGGAGCCATGGGCCAAGCATCTGACAATGGACTGGCCTATCAATCTGAGGAACCTGGGAATCCACCAAACAGACTAAAAGAGCACACATGAACTTTTTGAGTAAACACATGATATAACAAAGATAAAATGTAATGAAGAGTTAGCTCAGCTTACAAATGTATATGTAAAGCCTCTCAAGACTAAGGCAGCCACCCTTCCCATGTCACCAATTTATTGGAACCTGGCACATTCATTCCATGCCAAACTTCACAACACCATAACTAGCTATGTCAGTCATTACCTCATAGTTACCAAATAACTGGTGCCACGACTCCTGCTTCATATCTATCTCCTACTCTTTGACTTGGCTAAGATGGCAAATGGACTTGTTTCACTCTTTAATTCATCTCATTTTTTCAACTCTCATCACATGCCAGTCTGATAGACAAGAAATCCTTGGCATTAAAACAACCTTGGTTATCAAACTTGCCCTTAGTCAGCCATTCTAATTGTACTGTAACCAAGAAGCTGCTTATTTCTCCCCACCAGATTGTGATGTAGATCTACATTAATTGTTAATAAAGAAAGATTACATAGCATTCTTGGCATAATAAATTATAACCAATTTAGACACTGAATTGTGATATCAGTGGCATCTATTGCCACAATTATGGCTTGCGCTGATGCGCTTGCTAGAGGCATGGAAAATTAAAAGAGAGCTAATTACTGTCAAAAAGTTCAGAATACTCCACAAAAGAAAAAATGAGAAAAAACAGAAACTATTGCAAAGGCAGAAGACTAATCCAAATAAAAGTGGCTTTCCAGATGTGGATAAGCAACAGATAATTTTCTTGTATGAAATAAGTGGCAGTAGAGACAGATGCGAATAAATCCTGAAAAATCATAGAAATATCCATCACCTGGATATTTTATGGATATTTTGAAGAAATTGCCATGGTTAACATGTAAAATGGATAACTGTAATAAAGAGGCCCAAAAAGGAAGGAGTTATATTATCATCCTGTAAGCATGATAAGGCTTCTCTGTACATGTATGCATTCTTGACCTTGAAGAAAAAGATCTGGCATTACTTCTAATCTTTTGATGCTGACATCTACCATCTTCTATGAGCCTTTATACAGTACCTGTCGCTTAACAACTTTCGTGTCAGGAAACTCATTCCTTCATGATGCCAACCACTAGTTTCTTCTCCCTCTTGTACAGCGCTACAATGATCTCCTTGTTTGCTTTATATTCGGTCATAAAAGAGAAAAAAAAAAAGAGAACCTCCTGCTTGGAAAACACCAAAAAACTCCCATCTCATTTTTATCCTCTACTGTTAACCAGATCCAAGATCACAGTTCAGCAACAATCACATCAAGCTTCTACTTTTATATGCTGGGAGTAGCTTTTACCAGGGGGAATGAAGATCAGATCTTCCCAGCCAGATTTCTTACTATTAATCTGCAGAGGAAATAGACCAGTTAACAGCTTGTAATCACAAAACCACGTTGCAAAAAGAATTCAAGATGCCTAACACATATTTCCCTGAAAAAATAGTGTGATCTTTGAGTTTAAAAAAGAAATAGCTTGTGCCAAAAAAACAAAACAAAATGAAAATGCTAATCTGCAGGTCTAGTTGACAAAGACCTATAGCCTCAGAATATAGCTTCATGCCTCGCCCATGCCTTTGAGCATCCTACAGTAGGTCTTTCAAGCCAATTCATCACAAAAACCAGCCGACAGACAACCTGCTTAGTTCACTTGCTACACTAAAAAAAAGGAAAAGAGAAGGGAACCCCCTAGTAAAAAACTGCAATATTTTTAATTTTTTTATGTTTCCTGCACATCTGACCCTCCAGATGTGATCTACATGTTTACATTAGTAAAAATTGGTGCTCGGATCATGTTATTCTAGCGTGCATGTATGATTTTGCAGGGGTTGACAAATCAACGGCCTAAAATGTACTAAATTTTCAACCTGCATAAAATCATATTTTTTATGACAAAAAAATAGGTTCCAAGAATCAATTTCTACTATTTTGACCTACAATCTAGTTTGAATCTCACGAAGCGAGGTGTTTTGACACAGTCTAACATCAAGGATGTGTTCAGAATGCTCGATTTAGCAGGAATTGACTCTTGGATCATGTCTTTCGATGAAAAACATGTTTTTATTAGTTGGGAAAAAATGATGCCTTCATAGCCATTCATTTTTGGATCGCCGGAAAAACCTATATACAGGTCAAATTCTGGCGATCCAAAAGCCAGTTCCCACTAAACAAAACTTGTAGATCACAGCTATGGTGTTATATGTGAGAAAAAAAAAAACAAGGGGGTTTCACCCCATTTGCTTAACCCTATATATATATATATATATAATAATAATCCATGCTAAATGGGCATGGTGCTAAATGAAACATGCTATTAGATTTTCAGTGTTCTTTTTTTGCAATTCCAACCCCATAGATGTGTTCATTGATTTACTGGAAATCAACACTTGGATCATGCATTTTGGATGAAAAAAATGGTATTTGGAGTCTCAAAATTTTATGAAAATTGTAGGCCGTTGATTTTTTAAACTTTATCAACCTGTCCATGCATCAGAATTAAATTCTCCAAGAATTGATTCCTATAAAAACAAGCATATAGATCACCTAGTGCAGTGAGAATTTAGAAAAAAAAAAAATCTAATAGCATGTTTCATTTAGCAGTGTGCCCATTTAGCATGGATATATTACAATATATATAGTTAATCTAACATTAAACCTATGTAACACGGGCTCTTCTAATAAGGCACTGCACTAGCGTCGCACCCGCACCCAAGCGGGTGCAACACTTGGAGACAACTTCCTTTGTGTTAGGTGAAGTTAACCACAATGAGGTCCATTTCTATCCAAAAGTATATTCAGGTAACCCTAATCAAGTTCATTTTTGTCTATATTATATATATAAATACATAAATGCATACACATACGTGTAGTGTTAACTTAAAACTGGTTAAAATTATATATATATACCCTCCCTGCACCCCTGCACCCAAGTTTTTTTAAAGTTCCACATCGCTGCATCCTCACCCGTACCCACACACGCATCCGCACCCGCACCTATGTGACATAACATTAAACTAATTGTATTCAACATTAGATGGATTCAACCTTATTAAAATAACTAAAATACCCTTAAAATAATGACATCTTTTAGAATGCATAGTTACTTTTTGAGGTCAAAAAGGTAACTTTGATAGATTTATAAAGTTACTTTTTTGGAAAAGATGTTTGACTTTTCATTTTACTCCTACTTCAAAAGACCTATAATGTCAAAAAAAAGTAACCATGCATTTTCAAAAATGTCTTGTAGTCATTTTATTGAGGTTGGTTCGGATCAAAACAACCTGCACCATAGAGACCTAGAGGCATTTGTATGTAATGGTGCAATTACAAAATGTTAACCATATATATCTATCTATCTATCTATATATATATATATAGAGAGAGAGAGAGAGAGAGAGTTGGTTCCTCTTACCCATGTAGGAGGACATGGATGGTTTTGATTTTCTAATTTTTTTATCTTTTGGTTCTTTTTTTGTTCTTTAATCTGACCTTGCAGATGTGATCTAAATGGTTTATTTAGCAGGAATAAACTTTTGAATCATCCGATTATGACATGTGAGCAGGTTTTTATCAGGTTTCAAAAATCAACCCAAATTTTTTATAAAGTTCAAAGCTCATAAAGTTGTATTCTTTTTATTAGAAAAACATGATCCAACACCTTATTCGTAGCAAATAAAACATGCTGAACACATCTATGAAGTCTGATTTGCATAACATGACTTAGAACATTAAAATCAGCATTGTCCACACCATGGACAGTTGGAGGAACCCATAATATCACGATATTATCAAATTAGTGATATTTTCAAAATATCATGATATTTTACCTATAATAGTGTTTGCTGAAAATACAATGATAATATCGTGATATTTTGATAATATCATTGATATATGTGAATATGATATCTATCTATCTATCTATATATATATATATATATGGAAAAGGTTTGTTATAATATATATACAAACGACTCAGAAAATACTTTTCTTCTTTGAAGTTTTTATTTTTGGGTAAATCTAATCTTGTAGATATGATCTACATGGTCTGTTTGTAAGGATCGACATTTGGGTTGCCAAATTCCAATGTGTGAGCGGGCTTTTCTGGTGATCTAAAATCGACAGCCACAACAACAACAACAACAACAACAACTACGCCTTCATCCCAAAACAATTGGGGTCAGCGATATGAACCAAAAAAGAAATTCATTTTGGGTCTTCCACATGAATCCTTTTCCTCCAATCATTTCTATCCAACATCATGTCCTCGGTGAGGTTCAAAGCATTCATATCCTTTCCTATCATCTCCATCCAAGTCTTCCTAGGCCTACCCCGACCTCTTTTAACTAATATATTTTCCCATTTCTCCAACCTTCTAACTGGAGCATCATTAGGCCTTCGCCGAATATGTCCAAACCACAGTAAACGATTCTCTCGCATCTTATTTTCAATGGGTGCAACACCTACCTTCTTACGTATCTCTTCGTTCCGAATCTTATCTTTTATTGTATTTCCACACATCCATCTAAGCATCTGCATCTCAGCTACACTCATTTTTTGAATATGATGTCTCTTGGCAGCCCAACATTCCGTACCATATAGTAAAGCGGGTCTAATAGTCGTCCTATAAAACTTTCCCTTCAACCGCAATGGCATTCTACGATCGCACAGCACTCCAGTAACACTTTTCCATTTCATCCACCCAACCTTTATCCTATGATTTACATCTCCATCAATTTCTCCATACTTTTGAATGATGGATCCCAAATATTTGAAATAATCATTCACCGGTATATCTTGCTCACCAAGCTTCACTACACTCCCATCACTACTTCGTTGCTTACTAAACTGACATTCCATATATTCAGTCTTACTCTTACTCAACTTAAAACCTCTAGCTTCCAATGTCTGTCTCCATAATTCTAACTTAGCATTAACCCCAGCTCTAGACTCATCAATCAAAACAATATCATCAGCAAACAACATACACCACGGTACATTTTCTTGAATTGATCTCGTAAGCTCATCCATCACTATCGCAAATAGGAAAGGGCTTAAAGCAGATCCTTGATGTAACCCAACCGTTATCGGAAAATTGGTTCAAAAATTATAGATTTATAAAAACCTAATTAAACCCAATACAAGGATCAATTCAAACATACCTATGAATTAGATCGAGTCAAAACGACTTGTATCATGAGATCCCAACTGGATTATACATATAAATGATTGTAGCAAATATAAATATATATAAAGGGGACCACTCAACTAAAGGAAGGTACAAACCATCCAAACCACTTTAAAAATCATATTTAAAATCCCCAAAGGGGTTTGGCGTAGTGGGATGGAGCCTAGGCCGCTAGGCAAGCGTCTATGTTCAAATCCCATGGGCGTCACCCCTTGCACAAGCCAAAGCATGGCGACTCCTTGGGGGCAAGGGGTAAGCCCACGGGGTTTTACGCTGCCAGGACAGCAACCATAAGTACAGCAGGTAGAGCCAGCGTGACTAGGTCTCCGATCCTGGGGGCAGTTTCTTCGTGTAAATATAAAAAAAATCATGTATAAAAGCATTTTTTGGCAAATCCGACTATATGGATGTGATCTTCATAATAAAAAACCTAAGAACAGGCACTTATTACATATTATTTTGATGTATAGATTGGATTTTTATGATCTATAAAGCATCAAAAATTTCAAACCGTTTAGATTTTAAGCACATTATAAAATCCTATGCACACATCAAAAAAATTGCTACAAGAGCCTATTCTTAGGTTTTTTACCATGGAGATTGCAAAGTTGCCAAAAAACACTTCTAAAATTGATTTTCGAAAATGGTTTGGATGATTTGTACATTTCTTTGGTCGGATATATATATATATATATATATATATATATATATATATATATATATATATCGGCAATATTTTCAAAATAACGCCATATTATCACGAGAATATCATGATATTATCAATTATTGTTATTGTTTTTATTCATTTTGCATTTTTACTTATTTTTTCATCATATACGTATTTTATTATCTAAACATTATATTTTCTTACTTAATTTTGTTGTTTATATATAGTTTTTATTTTTTTAAGCCCCAAGTTTTTTTCGAGATTTATCACCAAACCTATAATATCGTGAGAAATAGCCTTGCCGAGATATAGCCAATACCGATATTTGTGACTATGATATATATATATATATATATATAGAGAGAGAGAGAGAGAGAGAGAGTGGTTGGTTCCTCCCAACAGTATGAGGGTGCGAACAGTCTTAATTTTTCAAATTTTTTATTTTTGAAGGAATCTATGGTTGGTTCCTCCTAACACTATGAGGGTTGTTAAAATGTAAACTGTAATATATATATATATATATTATTTAATATTATTATATTTTCTTTAATTATTTTCTTTTTCTATTTTTCTTTATTTTCCTTTTTAGCATCTAGTTCAATAGAAACTAGATATTTGATCCAGTCAAGTTCCTGTTGGAACTTGACTGTGCAAATAGTTGTTGGACTGTAGTCCAACAGCTATAATAAATGTTGTTGGACTGTAGTCCAACAGCTATATTAAGAGACGTTGGACTTCCAACGTCTCTTTTGGAGAGCTCAAAATGAGCTCTCCTCTCTCTTCCACTTTTTTGTATATATAGGGGTGAACCCCTTCAATGTAAATTACGATGCTTCTTAAGCATTTTGTTCATGAATAAAGTATTATTTATTTTTCAAGTGTTCTTCTTTTTATACCCTTTCAAGGGTCATGCTTGTAGTGTCTCCAATAGACACTTGTTTGTGAGTTATTCGTGCATTTGTTGAAGACCACCATTTCATTACATGGTATCAGAGCTACGAAATCCTTAGATCTTGAAGTGCTTCCGCCTCGATTTCCGTGCCACATTTACAAAAGGTGTTTCATCACCTTGTTCTTGGCTCAAGAAGATTTGTTTGAAGAAAGGCGAACTTGTGCTTCAAAAAAAAATGGTTTTGTATCCTCTCTTATTCCTTTGTCTACTCCTTTTCTTTTCTTTTTATTTTTCTCTCTCTCCTCCTATTTATTCATCTCTTACCCTTGTAAAAGATGGATGACAATGATAAGATCACCATCATTCCTATGAAGCTAAATGATACTAACTATGTAATGTAGGCTTCGATTATGAAGCACCACATTTGGGGAAAAGGTTTATGGGGTATAGTGGATGGTTCCGATTTGGAACCTAAACTATCTCTTACCAAGAAATAGGGTGATAAAGAGGTTCCTCTAACGGAAGAAGAGAAGAAATCAAGTCACATGTTCATCCCCTTATTCCCCCAGTGTATTATAAATAGCCCCAATGGGCCATGTATTCTTTACTACTCTTTTGAGTGCCTTTTATGCAATAACAATTTGTTATGACCCTTGTGTGGGTGGTTTCGTTGATTCAATCAAGTATTCTACTTGATTTAAAGTGTGCTCTTGCATGTGTATCGGATTCAATCCACTTCATTTCATGGTATCAAAGCCTTGGTGATCTAAACGCATTTTTCTAAAAGAAAGATCGTGACGCTATCAAGAGGATGATCGTGGGATTAGCGGATACAACAAATCAAGGATTGTTGCATCGAGAAACGTGCCATTTCTCAAACAAGTCTTGTGTCTCTATCTTTCTCCCTTCTCGTTATTTTTTCTCTACCCTTTCTCTTCGCATTGTAAAGTAATCTAGAATGAGATAAAAGTTATAATCTCCATTCCCGTACGCCTAAACGATACCAACTATGTGATGTGGGCATCTATAATAAAACACAAGATATGGGAAAAGGGGCTATGGGGTTTGGTGGATGGTACCGAAAAAGAGCCCAAACTCATTTTTACGAAAATTGAGAACAGGAGGGAGGTTGCTCTTCAAGGTGAAGAAATGTGTAAAGCCGTTTTCGATTATGAGAAAAAATGGAAAGAGTAAAGGATGAGCCATTCCAAAATTATTGGATGGCTCATCTGTTAGAATTGTATTTGTCTTGGATATGGATCCAATATGGGATCCATATCCGTACGTATGCTCCCCCATACTTGGGCAGTGGCATACTTGTAAATCTTGTAATGTTTTCATGTATTTTGTTTAGAGGTGTAAGATCCTATATATACATAATTGAAGAGGGACACAGACATTACGTGCCCTACTTTTCTCTCTCCTTTTGGCTGTTAAAATGTAAACTGCAATATATATATATATATATATATATATATATATATTATTTAATATTATTATATTTTCTTTTATTATTTTCTTTTTCTATTTTTTTATTTTCTTTTTTAGCATCTAGTTCAATAGAAACTAGATATTTTGATCCAGTCAAGTTCCTGTTGGAACTTGACTGTGCAAGTAGCTGTTGGACTGTAGTCCAACAGCTATAATAAATGTTGTTGGACTATAGTCCAACAGCTATAATAATAAATGTTGTTGGACTGTAGTCCAACAGCTATATTAAGAGACGTTGGAATCCAACGTCTCTTTTTGGAGAGCTCAAAATGAGCTCTCCTCTCTCTCCCATTTTTTTGTATATATAGGGGTGAACCCCTTCAATGTAAATAACCATGCTTCTTAAGCATTTTGTTCATGAATAAAGTATTATTTATTTTTCAAGTGTTCTTCCCTTTATACCCTTTCAAGGGTCATGCTTGTAGTGTCTCCAATAGACACTTGTTTGTGAGTTATTTGTGCATTTGTTGAAGACCACCATTTCATTACATGGTATCAAAGCTACGAAATCCTTAGATCTTGAAGTGCTTCCGCCTCGATTTCCGTGCCACATTTACAAAAGGTGTTTCATCACCTTGTTCTTGGCTCAAGAAGATTTGTTTGAAGAAAGGCGAACTTGTGCTACAAAAAAAATTGGTTTTGTATCCTCTCTTATTCCTTTGTCTACTCTTTTTCTTTTCTTTTTATTTTTCTCTCTCTCTCCTCCTATTTATTCCTCTCTTACCCTTGTAAAAGATGGATGACAATGATAAGATCACCATCATTCCTATGAAGCTAAATGATACTAACTATGTAATGTGGGCTTCGATTATGAAGCACCACATTTGGGGAAAAGGTTTATGGGGTATAGTGGATGGTTCCGATTTGGAACCTAAACTATCTCTTACCAAGAAAGAGGGTGATAAAGAGGTTCCTCTAACGGAAGAAGAGAAGAGTAAGGCGTTAGCCACTTATGAAAAGAAATGGAAAGAATGGAGGATAGGGCATGCAAAAATTATGTCATGGCTCATCAATAGCATAGACATTAAAAAATGCTCTAGTCTAGCTAAGTTTGAGCATGCCGATAAGGCTTGGGAATACCTCAAAAACATGTATTCCCTTAAAGATATTGCACATGTATGCAATTTACAAGATAAAGTTCGGACAATGACTCAAAAAGATAAAACTATTCGAGAATATTATAATGAGTTGTCCGAACTTTGGGAAGAGTTGGCTCTTCTTGAGCCCAAATGGCATTGTGCCGAAGACATCGAGCTTCGCCAAAAGCAACTCGATATGGAACATTTCTATCAATTTGTGAATGGTCTAAGGCCGGAGTTTGAATCCAGCAAATCGGCCCTTTTACATCGTGGAAAAATTCCTTCTATTGTTGATACTATAGAAGAGCTCACTATGGAGGAAAATAGACTTAGAAAAAGTACTCCAAAAGTTGATGATGACTCCGTTTTAGCTGTATCTAGACCGGGGAATCATACTCGTACTTACAAGCCGCCTCATTTTGGAAGGCAAAACAGCGACTTTGATAAAAGAAAAGTTATTTGTCATCATTGTCATGAACCGGGGCATTATAGGCCTCAATGTCCAAAGTTAAAAAGAAGAGAAGAAAAAAGAGTTGCATCTGTTGAATCCGAGTCAAAAGATCAAGATGCACCTGTGTCTATGGCTCAACTGATGGAAATCCTTCAACCTCTTCTCAAAGGGGTATCCTCCTCAACCGAAGCCTCAACTGGAGCGGCAGTTGCATCTTTCTCCGGTCCAGGTAACTTTCCTTGGCTTTTAGATTCTGGTGCTTCTTTTCATATGACCCCAAATGTTAATAATCTATCCGAATGTCTTAAAAATAACTCAAGTGTGTCAAAGGTTTTTACAACCGATGGCACATCTCTTGAAGTAAAAGGAATTTGATGTTTTAAAAATCTTCAAAAATCCAAAAGATTTTTTATCCCAGAAGTTAGATATATCCCTAAACTTAATTTGAATCTCTTATCTGTCTCGCAAATATCTGATTATGGATGTAATATCTCCTTCTCTTCTCATGGTTGTTGGGTACAGGATCGCCAATCAGGGAAGCTGATTGAGGAAGGCCATAGAGAAGGAGGACTTTATTACATGGACTTTTTGGAATTACCCAAGAATGCATTTTGTTATAATATTCAGAAATTAGAATTGGATTTATGGCACAAAAGGCTTGGCCATTCTCATATGTCTAAAATTCAATATTTTCCAAGTTTGGAAAAATTTTGTAATTCTGAAATTTTTTCTTGTAAAGGCTGCATTCTTCGCAAAATGAAAAGGTTACCATTTCTTAGTAGAACTTTTGTTTCCTCATGACCACTTGAGTTACTACATTCGGATGTTTGGGGTCCCGCACTAGTTATTTCCAAAGGTGGTTATACATATTATGTCATTTTTGTTGATGACTTTTCTAGACATACTTGGATTTATTTTCTTAAACATAAATTTGATGTCTTTGCTAACTTCCAAATATTTCATAAAATGGTTAAAAATAAGTTTCAAAATGATATTTCTGTTTTTCGCACTGATTCAGGGGGAGAATTTATGTCCAACGAATTCAAAGACTATCTCAATTTACATGGTATTACACATCAAAGATCATGCCCACACACTCCACAACAAAATGGCCTAGCCGAACGCAAACATCGGCACATTATGGAAACTACTAGGACATTGCTAATTGCAAATCAAGTTCCAAAAAGTTTTTGGGCTGAAGCGGTCCTAACTGCCACCTACCTCATTAATAGGATGCCATCTTCCTCATTAAAGAATACAACTCCAATATAAAAGTTTGTTAATTTAACTCCAGATTATTCTAGATTAAGAGTCTTTGGATGCAAATGTTTTGTTTTCACCAACAGAAATGACAAACTCTCTCCTCGAGCAATCCCATGTGCCTTTTTAGGATATGCTGATAATCAAAAAGGCTACAGGTGTTTCGATTTTCAAAATGACAAAATATATGTGTCAAGAAATGTATCTTTTTTGGAAAAAGAAAGCTTCTTTGAATTTAAAAAATCCAAGGATGTCACTGAATACTCGTTTTCAATTGATCCAACTTCAAAATCCAATGAATGTGATGTTGGATGTGACCTTGACAATGATCAAAGTCCTATTGTTGTTGAAAATGATGATAATGAAGAGCAAATCCATAGGGATGTTAGTCTACAATATTCAAGACGTAGAGAGCAAAATTTTCCATGTGCATTACAAAAATACTCTGAAGTCTCACCTAGAAGAACGTCTAGAATCTCTAAACCTCTAGAAAAATTTGTGTCTTATGAATCTTTTTCACCCACGTATAGGGCCGCCATTACATTAATACAATCATATGTTGAACCATCATCTTATTCTCAAGCCAAAAATCATATAGAATGGATAGAAGCCATGAAAATAGAATTGGATGCATTAGAAAAGGCCAATACTTGGACGATACAAAATATCCCTCCGGGTAAGAAACCTATAGGTTGTAGGTGGGTATACAAAGTCAAAACCAAAAGTGATGGGACCCTGGAAAGATATAAGGCCCGTTTAGTAGCAAAAGGATATGCCCAAGAGTATGGAATCGATTATGAAGAAACATTTGCTCCTGTGGCCCGTATGACCACTGTTAGAACTTTAATAGCCTTGGCCTCCATTAGAACATGGCCTATCTTTCAATTAGATGTCAAAAATGTTTTTCTGAATGGGAATCTCGTTGAAGAAGTATACATGGAAGCCCCACCTGGTATTAGTTTCCCTAAGGGTAAAGCTCTTCGTCTAGAAAAAGCTCTTTATGGCCTTAAACAGGCTCCAAAAGCCTGGTATGACCGATTTCGTCATGTAATGCTTGATATTGGTTTTCAACCTTGTTTAACTGACACTGCTTTGTTTGTTAAGAAATCTGATGCAGGCATCATTATTCTTCTTCTCTATGTGGACGATATGATCATCACCGGAGGCGACAAACAGGGAGTTGCAAATATCAAATCTCTTCTTAAAACTCACTTTGAAATGACTGACTTAGGTTTATTAAGATATTTTTTAGGCATTGAAGTTGCTTATTCCCCTCGGGGGTATTTAATATCTCAATCTAAATTTGCTCTTGATATCTTTTCCAGGTCTGGAATTACAGATGATAAGAAAGTAGACACTCCAGAAGTTGTCAATGTTAAAATGAAAATTGATGATGGTGAACTTCTTGATGATCCTACTCCTTATAGACAGCTTGTTGGAGCTCTTTCTTATCTTTCCATTACTAGGCCAGATATAACTCATGTGGTTCATATAGCCAGTCAGTTTCAGCATGCTCCCACCTCCGTGCACATGGGAGCAATTTTGCGTATTATTAGATACTTAAAATCCTCTCTTTCACGAGGACTCTTCTTGTCTGCTTCATCTTCATTAAATTTAATTGCATATACTGATACTGACTGGGGAGGTGATCCCAATAATAGACACTCAACTACTGGTTTTTGTGTGTTCATAGGTGAAACCTTAATTTCGTGGAGGTGCAAGAAGCAGCAGAAAGTCTCTCTTTCCTCCACCGAAGTTGAATACAAAGCCATGGCAACCACCACTATGGAGGTTGTTTGGCTCAGACGATTGTTATCGGATATGGGAGCTAAAGCAACGCAAGCTTCAAAGATGTGCTGTGACAACAAAAGTGCGATCTACATTGCAAGCAACCGGACATTCCATGAGCGCACTAAACACATTGAGATGGACTGTCACTATGTCATAGAGGAATACTTACATGGAACCATTGATCTGCCATATGTTACATCAGAATATCAATTAGCAGACTTCTTCACCAAGCCTCTCGCTGCTCCCAGATTTCACTTCCTCTTAGACAAACTTTCGCTCATTGTCCCGTAAGTTTGAGGGGGAGTGTTAAAATGTAAACTGTAATATATATATATATATATTATTTAATATTATTATATTTTCTTTTTCTATTTTTCTTTATTTTCCTTTTTAGCATCTAGTTCAACAGAAACTAGATATTTGATCCAGTCAAGTTCCTGTTGGAACTTGACTGTGCAAATAGCTGTTGGACTGTAGTCCAACAGCTATAATAAATGTTGTTGGACTATAGTCCAACAGCTATAATAATAAATGTTGTTGGACTGTAGTCCAACAGCTATATTAAGAGACGTTGGACTTCCAACGTCTATTTTGGAGAGCTCAAAATGAGCTCTCCTCTTTCTTCCACTTTTTTGTATATATAGGGGTGAACCCCTTCAATGTAAATTACGATGCTTCTTAAGCATTTTGTTCATGAATAAAGTATTATTTATTTTTCAAGTGTTCTTCCTTTTATACCCTTTCAAGGGTCATGCTTGTAGTGTCTCCAATAGACACTTGTTTGTGAGTTATTCGTGCATTTGTTGAAGACCACCATTTCATTACAGCGAACAGTCTTAATTTTTCAAATTTTTTATTTTTGAGGGAATCTAACCTTATAGATGTGATCTACATAGTCTGTTTAGTAGGGAATGAGCTTTTGGATCATCCTATTATGACATGTAGGCATGTTTTTATAAGGTTTCAAAAATTAACAGTTCAAAATTTTTATAAATTTAAAGTCATCAAAGCATATTCTTTTCATTGAAAAGACATGATCCAACAGTTGATTCCTAGCAAAGGATCATGCTGAAGACATCTATGGGGTCAGATTTGTAAAACATAGTTTCAAACATAAAAAATCAGCACTGTCAGGAACCTATATATATATAGGGTAATACATCCGTGCTAAATGAAACATGATAAATGGGTTTTTCTGCTCTTCTGGTGTCTTTTTCGCGGTTCTGATCCCATAAATGTGTTGGGCATGGTTGATTTACTAGGAATCCACACCTGGATCATGTGTTTTCGATGAAAAAAATGTTATTTGGAGCCTCGAAAATTTACAAAGATTTTGGACCATTGAGTTTTCGAACCTTATAAAAACCCACCCATGTGTTGGAATCAAACACTTCAAGAGCTGATCCCAATAAAATCAAGAAGATAGATCACATCTGTATGGTCAGAATTTAAAAATAAAACAAAAAAACACCTGACAAACCCATTTAGCATGTTTCATTTAGCACAGATGTATTACCCTATATATATATATATATATATGAAGCAACAAATTATTTGATATCTGAACTTGAGAACATGCTTGGAGAGTTGCCCCAACAGGTTGCTACTTTAAGGGTTTTTGTGGCTTTGATTAAGGAAATGGTGACAACAAACCATGCAAAAGGAGTTATGTTGAGTGGGACACTTCATCTATCCGTATCCAACACTTAGAAACACTTCTAGGCACTCAGTTTTCAGTTCCTTTGACGTTCAAATATTATTTCCAATCTTTAAGGTTTCCTTTTGAACAAAGTACTAATAATTTATTTGAACTTCAGTCTCATATATTCACTACTAATTTGACACCCTTTCTCTTTGGAGTTCAATGTAGAAACATGTTGTACCCATTTATATGATAGCCAGCCTAGTATTTTAAGCCTCATTGTATCTGGCCACTTCATACCCATGTCTTATTGTATTTGTGTCTCTTAACAAAGGAAAGAAGTGACCATTTCTTTGTGCATTTACAGGAAACCTGAGAAAGGAGAAGCTGTGATTGTTGGTCACAACGTCAATCTTGTGACCAACTTTCACAAGATTCAAGGCAAAAACAATCACAGCTGGCAATCACAATCACAACTTGTACGTTTCTCATGTTTCACTAACCTTGAGAAAGTGCTGTGATTGTGATTTTCAATCACAGGATCTTGAGAAAATCTATAAATTACAGGGCATTGCAAACATACCCTAAATTTCATGGAAACCTGCATAAAAAACTACAAAACTCCAAGACCTTGCTGTCCTTTTGGGTATACACTATTACCATCCTTCAGAACATGTTCGATGTGAAAATCATGATTCCAGATTACTATACCTCTGTTTCTCCAACACATATCTGTTTTGTTTTAGAATACACATGCATGCATGTTTGCAACGCAGACACACATGTATCTACAGACAATATTTAAACATGCATTTTCTGTATTTTTGCACTTTTTCTTGATATTTCTAACATTAAGGTAGCATTGGATGTATTCATAAATAAGTGATTTAATTTATGCTTGTTTTAACAATTTCTAGGTCGATTGGATACATAATTTTTATTTGTTCATTATAAATTTTGTTAGAATAAGAAAACACAGCCCCCTTTTAAAAACAGGGAAGAATGATTTCTTCTTTTACTATTATTTATTTTTCCATGGGCCTTCCGTCTCTCCCAAACTCATCAGAGTGGTATCCTTGCCAGCACCAGATGAAACTCTAGATCTTCAGGAGCATTCTTGGCTCGGATACCCCCACACCTTAACCCTAGGGGTGGGCAATGCAAATTGACTGAATCCAGATGGCCCAGCTCTGGGTAAACATTCCGACCCAAGCCCAGTCCATGGGCTTCCCGACCCGTTGCCCTTAGACCCTCTTTCTCTTCAAGGTAATCTTCTTTCTCGTATCCCTCACTTCTAACCTTCTCCATGAATAATATTACCAGGAAAGAGGCTGTGAAAAATGGATGAGTTATTGTGTTGCAGCAGAGGACACTTGACAGTTGGATGTGAAGAGGATCACTGTTCCCCCTTCCCAAAGAAGAGGTAGTTCTGGACAGACTGTTTCACACGCTGTCACTGCTCAGATTGATGGTGATGCAAACTGCCTTTGTCCCTCCTCCACTACCACCGAGTCCAATGAGGGGCATCACCAGGGATGCAGGGGATTGAAGGGATTCTAAGACTGTTGTTGAAAAAAAAAATGTGCAATGCCCAAACAGCTTGTTTTATTTATATTAATTCCTTATAAAATTTATACATAACATTTTTATCTATTTCCCATAAGGAATAAAAATGCATTCAAACATGACCTAAATATGTTTAAACTTCTATATTTGTTAATTTTCTGCCCAAGGATGATGGCATGCACTCCAGAACACCTTAAAATGTGGTGAACAATTTTGGTACTATCGAAAAAACCAAATTTTGACAACTGGATTACAGAAGTGGCACAACCATTATAAGAAATGATTCTCACCTCCATTTTTTTTAAAACATCTTCTAAACTGCCAACCTGCAGGACAGATAAACAATGTATAATAATGTTCAAACAGTCCACATTAGAACTGAATTAATGATTTAAAAATAGATAAGGTCACATAATACCATGATATGCTGAGATAAATTTGAACCTCTTGATGCCTTGGAGACCCTTAAAAGCTCACTCTCTATATCTTCCTACAGGCATTGTGATCAAGTGATCAAGTCATTGGCAATAAAATATTGATTTTCTTATTAACTTCACCACATTCATTTTCCATATCTATTAGAGGAAACACACATCAGCCATAATGAGAGAGCAATAAGATTGAGCAAACCTTTTGGAAGTATATGGGGCAATAACGCCTATTTTTCTTCTTTATAACTAGAAGGTCTGACTGCATGAACAAAAGAAACAGCTGTGACTAATTATGAAATATATGAATGAACTGAATAAACAAGTTACATATTATGGAAAAAGAACCAATAGATATATGGTGGAGGGTTGTCTGTGTTGTGTGTATGTGTGTGTGTGAGAGAGAGAGAGGCTATGGAATGTAGTTACAAGCACCGGATGCCATCCTGTTTTGCAAACTGTTGGAGTAACACGCAGTTCAAAGTGTACACACAAACACACATGTTTGGATCATTTTGAATGTCATTCAGTGCCTGCAAAAAATAGGCAACTTTGGCAAATTTTCAAGCTTGTGAATCTAAATTCTCATCTTTATGTGTCAATGAACTCTCTTTGGACCCCAATTTCCATAAAGGATGTGATGATTTTTTCAACAAGTCAAAAGAAAGACCACACACACAAAGTCCAATACTCTAGACTCGTAAAGGACCACATTATTTATGGTTCTAAGAATCATAATAGAAAAGTAATAATGGACTAATGCACTGCTGCTACATTGCATGCCATAGTGGGGGAATACATCATAGGATAAGAATCATGAACAGAAAAACCCCATAATGCCTGTAAAAAGAGAAAACAAAAGGAAACACCCACTTTGACAGAACCATGGATTGAACGTCATGGGTCTTGCATAGGCGGTGCAAAAACCATACCTGAAAAACAGGGACCCCATCAAAAGCTTTCATGGCTGCCGAAGCTTTCAGCTGAAAAGCAGGAAAATTTTGAGCTATACAGAAACTCTTTTCAGGAAAACAAGCAATTCAACATGTGTACAATATTTAATATTATATAGAAAATGCAGTTATTCTTCCCTAAACTCATGTTTGTCAATGCAAAAATGCTTTCTCAAAAACAATGTGTTCAATGGAGTGCAGTTAACATAAATAATTCAAAAAAGACATTCTAGTTATCAGACCAACAGAGTCAAATATAATGAACTATGTCACACAGGTACGGGTGTGGGTACGACACAGCAATTCTAAAAGATGTGGATACAGGAACACAACTATAAATATATATATATATATAATATTTATTTTTAAAAATAAATGATATTTACTGCTCTTTTTCCCCTTTTTATAATAAAAGGGGGATGGAGTTACCCTTTTATTATATAAGGGGAAGGGGTAGCTCATAACCCCCTTCTATTATGTAACCCCCTTTTATTATAAAAGGGGAAGGGGGCACTTCGTGACCTCCATCCCCCTTTTATTAACAAAGCGATACCATCGCCACCGCCTCTCTCTCTCTCTCTCTCTCTCTCTCTCTCTCTCTCTCTCTCTCTCTCTCTCTCTCTCTGTAGCTCATAACCCCCATCCCCCTTCTATTACGTAACCCCCACTTATTATAAAAGGGGAAGGGGGTACTTCGTGACCGCCATCCCTCTTTTATTAACAAAGTGATACCATCGCCACCGCCTCTCTCTCTCTCTCTCCACGAAAGAGAATGAGAAAGAGAAGACTAAGACAAAGGAGGACCCCAGCCCCATTCTCTCTCTCTCTCTCTCTCTCTCTCTCTCTCTCTCTCTCTCTCTCTCTCTCTCTTTGTGTGTGTGTGTGTGAGTATGTACCAAGAAGGAGAACGAGGAGGAGAAGAAGATGAAGAAGGAGAATGAGGAGGAGAAGAAGATGGAGGACAAGGAGGTAGGTACCTCTCTCTCTCCTGCTGCCAAGGGTGGGAAGGGAGAGGGTTTTGAGAGGAAAAAAAAATGGATTTTGGGTTGGGTCTTAGTTGGACCTGACCTAGGGTGTACATGCACTGCATCCGTGTCGTCACATTGTTAGAGAGGAAGTTAGAGAATTGTCACTTGGCACAAGTTGTTAGAGAATTGCTAAGCAAGGGCGGTTGGGAGGTTTGTGCCAAATAAGCTGAAGTTGTTAGTGGTTTTGCCAAGTGGACATGAGTTTGTTAAATGTTGTGCCAAGTAAGCACAATCGGATGAGATAGGTGGCCACATAAGCATAGTTTGTTGGGTAGGTTGCCACACAGACTAAGGTGGTTAAGCTACCTAGGGGTTTATGAGTCTTTTCCTTATTTCATGAAGGTGTAAGGGGAAAATGGGTTCTTGGGTGCTATAAAAGCCCCATCTCATGTGAATTGTAGTATCTCATGTAATTCCAAAGTCTTGAGTAATAATTTCACTTGTGAATTGGGTTCCATTTGGGACTTCAGCTAGGAGCGACCCTAGATCTCTTCACTCATCCTTCAACTCATTCCATTTGCTCCCTTTTTATCAACCTCCATTAGAGTTGCAGAAGCTTCCTAGCTCAAGCAACCATGTGGGAGCTGTTATGAAAGAGTTTGAACTTTGAAGCTCCTATATGCCCAAGCAAGTGAGTCGAGCTCATCCTTGGACTCAGTTTCATCATCTCACGCGAACCTCCAAAGAACCTTTTGATGACCAAAGGCAACTCCGGCCATTGCGCCACCCCTAGGGACCTTCTTCCATCTTTGTAGAAGGCCCAACAATTGTGAGCTTACCCCGAAAGTCGACCCAAAGTTGCTGCAACTCAGTTCATCTCAATCGGGTGCAAGGTCCCAAGATCGACTAGGCGATTTTTCTTCTTCGGAAACCACAACCAACTCCGGCCAAGTTCACGCCTCCCCAGCCTTCCACAGACTAGGAGAGGCCCTCTTAGACTCTTTCCAGGCTTGCCTAAGCTGGAGATGGCTTGTGATTGTCTATAACAATCACCCCAAGTTCCTCAACGGCTATCGGGTTCATCCCTTGTGCCTTTGGTGCAAGGTTGATCTCCGGGGCCACTTGGGTGAGAAGAACTAAGGGTCAATCTCCATCCCATTCCCAGGAGTTTCCATGTTCGTGAAGGTTCCAAGACTCTTCCAATTGTTGTGTGAGTCATCCTCAAGCTTTGAGAGTCAAGGCACAAGCTGACCAAGCCATTTGAATGTTCCCTAACTTACTGTTCTAGTCGAACAGAGAGATTGTGCTCCAATTGTGACTTCCACCTAGGAGTGCAACACATGTTTGTGTGTGTCACAGCGGGCACGCGCACACACACAAATGCACATGTGCATGTGCACTCAAACACATGCATGAGCGCTCACATGCAATAGTTGGTCCTTCCTAACACCTTATGGCTTACGCTATGGGCGGGGTATGGACAATTTAGCTTTCAATGATATGAGTAATTTCTACTCAATCTGAACCTACCAATGACTTTATCACGGCTTGTTTTTCAAATTCCTTTATAAATATGTATTAACATAAAGTTTCACTAATCTAATACATGGTTTCCACTAAATAAACTATAGAGATCAATGTTGTTTGTATCGTAGTGTAACGTACGCTACGCTACAATATGTATCATTACTTTTTAGAAAAATGACATGATACACACTCATATCGCGATGCGAGTGTCTATAGTACGTATCATACGGTACGAGCCTGTATCGTACGATACAATGTCGGCTCACTTTAAAAATAGTCAAAAAGTAATTTCGCGTTTTTGGGTTTTAAACACCGCTTGAGGGCCTACTCCCTCATTTGTGTAGAGGTCACTAGAGAGGTACCCACACACCTTAGAAGGCGTGAGAGCAATTTGGGGGCCGATCTTAGTGCAAAAAGCGAGGGCTTTTGCGATTTCATCAAGAGTGCATTTTCATCATTTTTCCACTCAAGAAAGTGGGTTAAAGTAAAAAAAACATATTTTTTGCTTCTTATTGAGTTTTTTTTAGGGAAGATAGCATCAAATGATCCCACATGGCAATGGGGCACTCGAGTAATGAGTGAAAACCGATTAAAAATCGAGTGCAACTATTATCATACTATTTTTTCGAGTGGTATCTCTCGGTTGAAGCATCATTTAGTCGGGACACGTCAGAATGTTGCCCCTGCAAGTCAAAGAATTCACTGGATGTCATGAAATGACAATGCTAGCAATTACTAAGTCAAACATTTAGTGCAGGTAGATACGAAAGAAATTTGAGCATCTTTGAGAAAATACATACAAAACAAATAAATAGATTGAAGCACAAAAGACTCAATGACCTCGTGTAGTGTGCATTCACTACAACTTACGGCTGAGGCAAAGTTATATAAATTTATAAAGTTTATTTGTCATATTCATGTGTTTATTTAATGTATTTTTATGCATACAAAACTCAATTAATTTTAATTTTTCATGTCATCTTTTTAGGCAAATAAAAAAACTATCATCATGAGGGCATAAATAATAATTTGATCTCATTAGTATGAAAAACTTTGATATATTGGATGCATGAGTTTAAGAAGCAGACATTTTGAATGACGAGGACATTCAGTGGATAAACGTGGAAGGAAATCATGACATAGACGACGAAGAGACTACGTACATTGGAGATGATTTGAATGTTGAAGGAGGAGAAGAAGAAGATAATGATGATGATGATTGATGGTATACTTTTAAAAAACTTGGTTATGTAACTGTTATTTTGTTTTTTGTTTATGTAATATGAAAGTATAAATCATGCGGCATGTTTTACAAGATATTAATATTTTGCATTGTTCTTGTGAGATAGTTGATGATATCTTATGTATCTCATAGAGACATAAATGCTTCATATGTGATTTTTATTAGACAGGACAAATATAGTATACTTGTATTTGTAATTAAGTTTGGATCCGGATCCGGATCCAAACTACTTTTGTGTAACATGTCCAACATATATTGGACATACTTGTAAATACTTGTAACTTATTAGGGTTACTTGTAAAAGCCATGTATTAGGTTTTGTTTTATATATTTAAAGGAAGAGGTCACGGTTTTTTCTATTATAAAAAACGTGACTAGTTGCAGCCTCACTTTCTCTTTCCTTTCTGCAGCTTCTTGATTATAGATTTTGAAGAAAACTAACATGGTATCAGAGCAAGTCTGATCCGAGGGCCGAAAGTTTTCTATACAGATGTGTCTCTAAGAGATCTTACTTCTTCTCTTTTCTTATTCCTTTTCTAATCTTCTTTTATGCAACTTATTCGATACTCAGTCGTGCCTTGTCTTCCTCTGTTCATTGTTACTCATCCATCTTTGAACCCTTTCTTTTCTAGATTCTTATTCATATAACCTTTTCACTTAGATCTGATATATCAGATCTAACGTCTGGCCCCTCCTATTCTTCTTTGTCTTGTTTTTGCGTCAAATCTGTAACTGCTTTGAGTTCGCATCAAATCAGTTGATCACCGAAACTGATTTGGGTTTGGGCCAAATCAGTTTTCACGATATTCTTATTCATCAAATTAGTTGATCTCTAAAACTGAATTGGATTTGCGCCAAATCAGTTTTCACAATTTTCCAAATCAGTTTCACGATATTCCTATTCGAGTTTTCATAGTCTTTCCCAGATCTGTACATCAGATCTGTCGTTCGATTATATTCTCTCCTTTGATTATATTCTCTCCTTTCTATTTGTTTTTGTAAACCCATCACTCATTTGTTTTTATTATTGTTGTGTGCGATTTTATAAAAAAAAAAAAGGGAATCATAGTTTTCGATGAAATCAAATTAGATCTGATAATCTGGGTATCAGATCTGACATTTCACATTCACGCTGAATACTCGACTCTCTCCTAGTTAAAAAAAAAAGGAGTCTTATTTGCTACATCGTGATCTGTGAAAATTTGCTGCATTGTGATCTGTAAAATTTCTATATTGATTGCACACGCCGCTAATATTTTTCTGTTCTAGGTCATGGATTATTCTTCTCAATCATTTCTCTCATCCAATTTTTTTGGCCAACTCATTTCTGAAAAACTTACCAATTCCAATTTCTTGATCTGGAAAAGACAAATTCTTCCATTCATTAAAAGTCAAGGTCTTTCTGGACATCTAAATGGATCAATTTCAACCCCTCAAGAATTTATCATACAAGAAACTAAGGATGGAAATGAGGCTGATTTTATACAACAAATACCAAATCCCCAATATGAGATTTGGATGAAGCGTGATCAAGCTGCAGTTGCTTTTCTCATCTCCACTATCTCTCAGGAAGTATTGGTGGGAATTCCAGATGAGTGTTCAACAAAAGAATTATGGGACAGGCTAGTGAAGACATATTCTCAGATTTCAGAGGCTAGAATTTTCTTCCTTCAGCGTGAATTTCAACTCCTTACTAAGGGTTCCATGTATGTCATGGAGTACTTGAAAAAGGTTAAGAACATCAGTGATCAACTAGTCGTTGTAGGGTATGAAGTGACAGACAAAGACAAAGTCAGGCAAGCCTTGAATGGATTGGGGCCGGAATTTCATGTTCTTTCGACCTCACTGTTATGTCTACCCAGCTTACCGTTGTTTGAGGACTTGCAAGCAAAACTACTTTAATATGAGATGACTTTGAAGGGGATGTCACATGACACTGGTGGACAGGTTCTTGCTACTGGTGTTTCTTTTGGTCAGGGACGTGGTGATAATAATTTTGGTGGCGGCAGAGGACGAGAACGAGGTACTCCAGGGGAGCGTGGGTTACTGCTCACCCCGAATGCTTCACCTCTTTATAATGTGAAAAACATACCCACATGTTACCTCTGTAACAAGCGAGGTTATATCAAAGCCAATTGTTGGCACAATCCACAGAACAAAGGAAAGTTCCAAAAGGGTGAAAACTCGTCAAGACAAAAGGAGAACTCTTCAAAGTTTGGTGGAGATGTGAAAGAGCTTCTCTTGGCCATGTTGTCTGAACTTGATCTGAAGCGCGATGATAAAGAAGTGTGGTACATTGATTCAGGGGCAGCTACTCATGTCACAGGTAATGCGGGTAAATTCTCTACTTTAACCCCCTATTTTGGAAAAAGTAACATCGTCACTGGAGATGGGTCATACCATCCCATCACGCACATTGAAAATGTTTCTATTCTCTTGCCTAAATCCCCACTTCATCTTTCCAATGTTCTTCATGCCCCAGATATTAAAAAAAATATTGTTTCTGTTTCTAAGTTTGTTGATCATACCAATTCTTCCGTTGAATTTACTTCGTCTTTTGTTTGTGTCAAGGATCTACAAATGAAGGAGACGTTCGCTAGAGGGGAACGCTGGAGAAATATGTATGTCTTCCAGGAGGATCCTTCTACTTGTGTCCGACCTACCTTAAAGTCCTCCCCTCGGTCTATGTCGTCAAAGAGTATTCATGTGTTTAGTTTGCAACCTTCAAATAAATGTAATAAGCCTGATGTTTGGCATTCACGTCTTGGTCATTGTGGTCGAATCTTTGTTGAGCGACTGATATCTAATGGGCTTATTACTGAATCTAGCTTGAATCCTAGATCAGATGATAAAATATGTTTCAGTTGTCAACTGTGTAAGAGTCATGTTCATTTTCATTCAATAAATGAGAAAGCTTCAAGGCCTTTTGAAATCGTTTGTTCTGATGTCTGGGGACCAGCCCCTGACTCCTCTAATTTTGGCAGTAGATATTATCTTATCTTTATCGATAATTTCTCTCGTTTCACTTGGATATACTTCATGAAGAATAAATCGGAAGTCCTTTCTATTTTCCGTTGCTTTCATGCGTTTATCAAAACTCATTTTTTTTGTAATATTTTACATTTCCAATGTGATGGTGGGGGTGAATACTCCTCCAGGGAATTTATCAATTACCTTCAATATAGTGGAATAAATCGTAGAGTATCTTGCCCGCATATGCCTCAACAGAATGGAGTTGCAGAACGGAAACACCGTCACATTGTGGAGAGTGCTATGAGCATGATGCACGGAAGTCTGTGTTCCCATAGGATTATGGACAGAGGCTTTTCACTCTGTTGTTCACATTATTAATCGCCTGCCCATGAGGCTTTAAGAAAATAAATCACCTTATTTCGTCCTATTTGGGAAGCATCCTAATTATGATAAACTAAAAATTTTTAGCTGCATGTGTTATGTTCATATTGACTCTTCTCTGCGAAACAAATTTCAGGCTAAGGCATCAAAGTGCAGATTTGTTAGATATGCAGATCATCACAAAGGGTACAGATGTTATGATCCTGACAGCAGGCGAATCAAGATATCTAGAAATGTAGTTTTTGATGAAAATGATTTTGGAGATGGAGAATATGTTTCTGCCCAAACCAATATGAATGCGCCCTTTTATGATTCATGGCTTAGTGCAAACCTTTTTTCTGAAACAAACAATGAGTGCTCTTCCTCTTGTGCTCAAGGGATATCCTGTAAAGATGGAAACAGTGGAATACAGGAACTTGAAATAGAAAATCCTCTAGAAATTAATAAGTTTGTTGGGCAGGTTTATAGGAGAAGAGAGAGGGACTCTCTCTTGACCCCGAACGATATTGAACAAGAAGCTCTTACGTCTCATTCGCCCAATGACACCACTTCTCCAATTTCTAATACAGTAGCACTCCCGATCAGACGATCTGAAAGAGCTCAACATCCTATTGAAAGGTGGGTTAGTTATGAGAATTTCATCATGGATTTTTAGTTATTTCTGTCACAGATTGAGAAAGAGACCAAGCCTAGACACTTTCATCAAGCTATTAACTCCAAAAAATGGATTCAAGCCATGAATAAAGAGATGGAAGCTTTGTACCAATGTCAAACATGGACAGTTGTTCCTCAACCTCCAGATAAGAATGTTGTTGGGTCACGATGGGTCTACAAGATTAAATACAAACAGGATGGGAGTGTTGAGCGATACAAAGCTCGTCTTGTAGCAAGGGGATTCTCCAACATTAAGAAATTATTTTAGTATGATAATATGTTGCCTTCAACATTGTTTTTTTGTTTTACAGTGTTAATAAGAAAAAACTTTGATACTTTGTCTTACCTAAATCTGTCACTAGGTAAAAAAGAAACTTTATTACTATAAATATAATAACCTCCTTTCTTGAACTAAATCCTCTATTGGAGGGTGGTTTTCAGTATTTCATAGGCTTAACCCCAAATGGAATGAGAATCCACAGACTCAACCCAGTTTATAAAGATGACAAGCTTTGGGTGGAAGACACAAATTTGCTTAACTATCTTCCTTTTTTTTCAAGAGGAAATACTACCTAATTTAATTAAACGAAAGAGAAAGCAAATGCGAAATTGATGAATTAGTCTCCTTTAAATAACTGTACAAATACTAACCTCCAAAGCATTTCTTATTTGTGTAGGATCAGGTAGAAACCTGAATGCAATCCCTTCAACCTTTAGCATATAGACCTGCAAAGACAAAGCACAAAGGCATCTTAGATTGATTAAGATGGCATAATTAAAAAAATAAAATAGATGGATAATTAAATACATTAAGTAGGTTGGTTAAACAATGAATAAATCATGTGTTGCAGCATAAGATGTCTTCATATTCAAGAAACAATTAATATGCCTAGAAGCATGTGGAAGAAGAGGAAGAAGAGGAGGAGGAGGAAGAATGTATGTTAAGAAAATGAAGATAAACCTCTCAAGGCTTCTACATGTGGATGGGAGACTCATATTTAGGAGGAAGTTCCTTTTTACCCCTGTTTTTGAAGAATGAAAAGTATTTTTAAAGAAAAACAAAAATGTACTGCTATATTGCTTATACTAGTAAAAATAATAACCGACGATTGCATTACATGCTATCTACTTAATCTAGGATAGCAACATCAGATAAATAAAGTTTCTAGCAAGATCACATGTTTCACCAAAACTTGTCAAACCAGGAAACACGAAGAATGTGCTCACCCAGTTCTTTCAGCTAAGATAGTTAGCTCTATCCAAGATTTTATTACATGCTAATCACTTAATCTAGGACAGCCAGACAACATTGCATAACTTAATTTCTCAATCAATATCACATTATTTAACAATGTCCATTAACAGATCTAAAAAAACATTATAAGCTAGGGACAACACTACTTATTGATAAAAAATGTAACAAATTTAAGCAAAGTTTGCTTCTAGAATCCCAATTCTTATATCTACAGTCCCGGTTCTTCACTCTCGGGAACAAGGATTCCTGAATATGGTGAGTTGGGATTCTTAGTAACAAGAACTGCAGTTCCTAATTGCTTCTTACTCATTCGGGAAGCAGTCCGCATCCCACTCCGCTGGTCTTATTTTGGTACCTATGCTCCAACCATCCACAATCAAATCTACAGAATATTTAAGCTTAAAGTTGAAATCCTTCGAACTCAATTGCAAGTTAGCAACATGTTTTGATTCAAGTACCAAACAATATGCATTCAAAACTTGTAAAATTTACATAGAAATCTGAAGAAAATGATGGCCTACCTGATCAAGTGTGATGGGCACCACCCTTGCGCCCTTCCCTAAAACCGGTTGGCGCAATTGAACCTGCAAATACCAGTACTCTTTCTCACATAATCGTGGTGACGAGAATGAGGGCGAAAAGGAAAACAAGAAAAAAGCGAGAAAGGGAAGGAATTGGAGGAATGGGTTACCTGAGCAAGAAGGGATTCTGCATCCTCCTGCCTAAAACACATCAACCCAAGGGATCTCTGCCCGTTAGGGTCCGAAATGAGGACAAATTCATTGTTGGCGTTGCTCACCGTGTAGACCGCGGTCCCTGCGAGGGTCCTGGCGACGTCCTCGGTGCTCAGAGCGATATCAAACGCGTGCTTCGGCTCGAATTGCTCCTGAGAGAGCGCGGCAAACGGCCGCGGCAGTCCCCGGCGAACGGGCAGATTCGTCACCAAACTTCCAATTCGCCTCTTCCCTTCTTCGATTCTGCAACACGCCTCGGCTCCGCATTGCATCCATTGCTCACGAAACTACGGTGTTTCCAAAAACAAAGGAAAAACAGGGATCAAAGAAAACCCTAGACACCAACAACCATTCGGAAAAGAAGAATTCAGAGAGAGAGAGCTTACTCTGGAGAGGGAGAGTTGGAAGAAGCCAGAGAGTGAAGAGAGGAGCTGAGGCAATGGTGGTGATGATGGTTTCGGGGTTTTCGGGGAATCCATAGCCGAGAGAGGGAGCGAAGCTTTCTGCATCTCTCTCTGCTGGATATCTGGATTTTAGAATTTTCTTGAGTATTTTCTTTGGCTTTCTTTGGTTCTTCCTTGAGTCTTTTTTTGGGGTTTTCTGGGATTTCAGTTTCTCTGGGTTTTGTAGGAAATGGTAGGAAGAATGTGAGGGAGGGCGAAATTCAATTCAAAATGGATGCCCTAAGTGGTCTTTTGAACTTTCCGTAGCAAAATATCGGCGATATTTTTATGAGGACACGATATTTTCAAAAACTATATAATACCAAAAATATCGTAACGTTGTGAAAATATCATATATTTTGCTGCGATTCCTAGCCAGTTATATCTCGAAATCGCCTTATCACTTTCAAAAAGCATGTTGCAAGTGCTTTTTTTTTTCAATTTGTTGATGTGTTTATCGTTTTTTATTTGCTTAAAAAAATGCTTTGGATTGAATTAGTTCAACGAAAAAATCATGCAATATGAGTCGTTGTTTTGTTATCCCTTTAAAAACACATCTAAGAATGTAAATAAGCCGGGCTGAGCTTCATCTAGTAGGGCAAGTTGTGAATGTCACCTAGTTGATGGGAGATCATAAGTTCGAAACCCATGGGTAGCGTCCCTTACCTGCGAGGCCGAAGCTTGGAGTACTCCCTAGTGGACAAGGAGGACTTAAACGATTTTACCAATAGAAAGCCAGTCAATGTGTGGTGAATGATGCAGAGTTTGCCCTTGAATTAGATAAAAAAAGAAAGAAAAAACATTACCGAGTCTGACTTAACCAATAAAGGCAATGTTGGATCTGAATCCTATTAGCCAATTAGATATTTTCATATGTAATCGGGTTCGGCCTATATGAAATTTTTTAATTCAGTTTATATTCAAGGAGCTGCATATAAAATTAAAATATGATTATCAGTTGGATGATTATTTTTTTTATCAAGAGGGAATACCCTCTGACCTAAGATATGTATGTTTATTGTCATGTTCTAGTTGACCTTGAGTGCAATCATATTGCATAACAAAAGTGCGCCGTTCTACCTTATTATAACTTGAATTTCAAAAGATGATTGCACGCTTTTTTCTGCAAGTAGTAAGTGATTCAGGCCTAGGTGGGACCTAGAAAAATGTTATGGCAGCTTATGTATCATTTTTTATGTAAAAAAGTCAATGGACATGTGCTCATATCATAAAAAAAAGAGAGCTTGACACATGTCTACGTTAGAACTGAAGAGGGATACCCATCGAGACCCACGTAAGGGGCATGAACTAGGAGACCATCATGAGACGTCCTTTATTTTTAGAGGCTTCTTGGATCTTTCTTAAAATTATTTAATTATTAATTATCTAGAGTCTTAATTATTTATCTTTCTTAATTGTTTAAGAGTTTTAATTAATGTATGAGTCTTTGTAGAAATTAGTTTCTAGGAGTCTTTGTATTATTAAGTTTCTTATTGTTGGTAAGATTCTTTATGAAGTCACAATTAGTTTACGATTAGACTCTAACCCTTCACTCTATAAATAAAGGGTTGGGATTCTCTTTTTATGCATTCAATTATAAATTGAAGTTTTTCAATCTTTTTTTATCCCTCTAGTCGTCCCCCTCTCTCTGGACAATTCTCTATCTCCTTTTTCTCTGGTGCCCCTACCCTTTGATGTCTCTCGCTATTATTGCTCTCCCCTTTTACGCATTTCTCTCTCCCATCTTTAAGCTCATATGTGGATCAACCCCATGGATCTAGTCACCACTGCTAAGCACCCAAACTCTTCTTGTATCCCTCACATGCAATAGAGTGTCTCCTTACCTGTAGAAGCTAACGTTGAAGCCTGCCAGCCGTGGTTATATTGATTTGTCATCCTCTCAACCTTGTCCTAAATATTTATACTCCTTGGATCCATATTCTACCATAGGACCAACTTCTAACATTCCATAAAGTTGCATAAGCCATCTATGTCAATATCACACCCGAAATAGTAATGCAGCCTTGTTCTGTAGGTTGTTTTGTTTTTCCTAACCCTTTAGGATCTTCCTAAATATGCTATAAAATCTCTTAAACTAATATCAAACTTAAGACCCTACTTACGTTTGGAAATTGAAATACCAAAATCGCACCCTACCGATTCGGTAGAACTTGTAGTTTTTACTATTTGAGCAAGACCTACTGAGGTGGTATGCTAGTGCAATCTTTTATGAAAATTATATTGAATACAAAGTTTAAATTCTGTTATGATACATATGATGAATGACACATATTTTCACATATTGACACATGATAGATACATTATTGTGTCTGAGTCAAGAGATAACTCAATCAAATGATGTATGAGATGATATCCACATTTGAGCATAATATAAAGCTTATATGGCATGAGTGTATACTATAGATGTGGTTCTAAAACCGTTCATTGTGAAAAGAACATATAAAAATTTAAGATGTAAAAGATACCCAAACAATGTGCTAATTAATTTTCTCCTTTGTTGTTCTCTAAAAAGGTGAGATCCTTGGATAGGATGGTACTAAACTTCAAGGTGTGATTTTTGTTTCAAGAGCACTATATGAGAGCTCGTTACCCTCCGCCATGGTATCAGGGGATATTTTTTACCATTGAGACCCGAAAATGATGTAGTTTTGAGTTTCAACTGTTAAGCGTTATTGGTATACCAAGAAGTGGTCACCTAAGGTGTTATATTTCGATGTCGTTCCGAGGAACAAGTGCATACCAAGTTAATAAAATAGAATTATGTATGTAAAAAATATATCCTTGAAATTGCCTTGTACTTTAGTTTTTGCTTGTAAACAATACCTATAGTGGGTCAAAAGAAAATTTAAATTGATTGTATCATGTTAATGCATTCAAAAGTGTCATTAAAAAAGATAAAAGTTACCTCATGCATTATCTATTGATTTATGTATCTTATGTAATTGCAAGCACGTCTTAATTGTTTTACATACTTTAATGCTTTTTGCGATTGATGTTTATTAGATTTATGATTTATGTCATTACTGTTGGATTATGCAAAATTTAGTACGAGAACCATGGTTGCTGCTAGTTGTTTCATATTTATTCAAGGTAGTAAGACTCAAACATAACTGAGTAACGTGATGACAAGACTGGTGTTGGAGAAGACGAATCTATGAATTATGGGGTCTTTTTTTAAGTGGATGAGTTGAATGAAAAATTTTATGAACTTAATTTGAAGTTTATTAAATTTTTATTACTAATTTGAACTAATTCATTTCATCATTGGTTTGAACTAAATGGTTGGTTTGATGGTGGAACGTGGGTTCTGAATATATGATATGCCCTGAATCCTTGAGATGTATTTTTGTTTTTATATCATTTTTTTTTTAAATGAAGATATTCAAGATAATTTTTGGGGATGTTAGATGCTATGGCAACAACAATGAAAATTTCAATTATGTTTGGAGGAGTCATTATTTCTTAATTAAGAAACAAAGTTTGGTTTTCTTGTAAACATATGGCTAAGTGATAGTAGCCATGAATATCACATGGGTGAGTTGCTTCATATTTATTTGAAGCAAGAAAAACCAATGGATTGCTTTATAGTATTGTGGGCAACATAATAAGTTAAAAATTGTACATGCAAAATGATTCTGGAGAAATGTTGGATGAATTCCATGCATGCTAAGAAACAAAATGTTGTCATGATTTGGAATTATATACGTTCAGTTCTTATGGCCAAGTGGAAGATGTTGGCGTGAGTGTGGGTCATGGCACATTCATGCAGTTGTGGCCACGATCCTTGGATTAAGCCAGCTATGAGGGAAATGGAGAGATGCTTTCCATTTCTGTAGGGGGATCCCTTCTAGAAATAGTTAGGTGAGGAGATCAGTTACATGAGGATCAAAAGAATAGAATCAAAGATCAAGGAGAAAAAAAAATCTGAGGTAACTACAAGAGTCCCTCTACGATAGAGGTTATCCACCTATGTTGGTCACCAGTCCAATGACACCATAAGCCACTCCCTTAGTTTCTCTTGTTTTGGCTCTCGCATTCGGACGCTGCAAGTTCGAATCCCAATGGTATATGGTTGTATTAGTAGGGGTCCACCTAACCCCAACTTTCTCTGTCGAAAAAAAAAATCATTGTTGTGTCAACATGACCAAGCCATGGTCATTTCGTCCAGTGTTGTGAGAGGCGTACGCCCCAGTACCTGAAGCGTACGCTTCAGAGGCAAAGCGCACGCTGAAGGTACTGAGGCGTTGCAGTGATGCGCCAAAGGTAAATATCTGATTATTCAGGTAACTTTTATTATATGAAAGGCCACACCCCAAACAGTTGAAACATGTTAAGTCAATAGATTTCAGAAAAGTGGTATTTAAACAAAGGACCCACGTGTTAAGACATCCATTTATATTAACCAAAACAGCAAGAACTGCAAGACTTGATTGTGAGAGGCGTACGCCTCAGAGACGAAGCGCAGGCTCAACGCCTCGCTTCGCCTCATCGCATTTAACAACCTTGATTTCGTCTATAACGTTATATTCCATCACCACTGCACATCTCATTTGACGGAGATGTGCATGGCGGCTCTCAAGTGAGATGTGTGGTGGGGATTGAATATAACCAGTGATCGGTTATATACAATATAACCATAACTACTCTTCCCACATTCCTTGCAATGCCTAAAGCATGGTAATAGTATCTCCTAATTATAGCCAATTTATCACGATAAATAAGTTTTTTGGTGGTGAGCCTGTAAAATATTTAAAAAACATCTAAAAACTAGGTATTGTGATATATCCCTATACTTTATGATTTAAATACCATGATATTTTATGTTTTATTCCATTTTTTTTTAAATGTCATCGTTTAAAGGATATGGATTAAGCAATAGGCTGATTTTTGAGGGATTCAATTGGAGAAGTCCGCGAATGTTCAAGTTTCTTGGCATTTTCTACCTCTTTTTTATAGAATGTTTCCTTTTTTTGTCATTTTCCTTTGTTATCTTGCTTTTTACATGTTCTTTCTTACTTTTACCATAATTTCAAAGTACATTAAATCCTATGGTTCAGTACTAATTCATTGGGTGGGTTAGTTTAAATAATTCAGTCAGGCTGGGTCCATATCATCACCTACAATTTCAGAACTACTATCAAATTATGCCCAGAATTATGTCTTGTTTCCTGTTTCAAGCTGTTTTGTCACCACGTGAATTTAGGTGGAGTGATTTAGGTTTTCTTTTAACTTTTTTCTGGATATAAAGATAGTCTCTTGCTCTGTTTTATACAGGGCGATTAGCTTCACAACCGGCTCATTCTAGACTAACATGATTCTGTCCATTTCAATGAATCTGCCCATGGCACTTAGAATAAAAAAATGGAAAAGTAGGTAGTAACTCAAATTTATTGATTTTTCTATAAATTTAATAATAGGAAGTTGCTGATAAATTAATGGTATTTGAATTTGGAATCAGATTTGGATGGCAACAAGCTCGTACTAGATCCACTTTTTTACATGTAAACAGATTCATATATCCATCAAATTCGGGTATTTCTCGGATTCGGTAGCAAAAATTCAAAACATATCCACGTCCGGATACCAACTGCAACTAAACATAATCAAATTTGGTCAGATATCTGATAAAATCCAGTTCATTGACATCCCTATTGGTCATACAGACAAATTAAATGTGAACCATGAAAACAATAATTCTAAAATTTATTTATTTTATTATTTGTGCTACTTCCCTGCAAGTCTTACCCTACCTCTTAAAGACATTGGTAATTAATGTACTAATTTGAAAATTTTACAAAGTTAATATATTAAGGAGAAAAAAAATATGACCAGATGGTATTTTCACCATGGACGTGGTAAAAAGATGTCCATTTTTTGGCACTACTGTATGGAAGAGGGTGAGATCCGCTCGAATAGGGAAGGCTGAGCAGGTCAACAAGGACTCTTTTTTCAGTCTTCTTTATTATTAAGATGCAAACCAAGTAAAAAGGATGTAAGCTATATAAATATCCAAATTGTCTCCTACTGATTCTCCTTTCCTTTTGTTGGTAATCTCATATTCATCCCCGAAGCTCTGTTATTTCTTTGCTTCTTGATCTTCTTCTCTGAAAGGTATGACTGTGAAAATGATCTTGCTTAATATTTCATCATCTGTCTTTTCTGTGGACATAAATCAAGTTTTTCTTGCTTAAATTTGTCTATAGTTTGAGTTTGCTGGCTTTGTTTCTGAACATGCTTGGTATTTGAGAGAGAGAGAGAGAGAGAGAGAGAGAGAGAGAGAGAGAGAGATGAAAGTAATTCAACATTACCACTCATGAAGATCAACAAAATGTTGAACCCATGAACTGAACAAGAGCAAAAGCCAAAACAAATAAAGAAAGCACAACAAAAAAGAACATCAGACAGATAAACGGGCTCACGCCGGAGCCGCTTGCCCAGATTGCGGCAAAAGAGAGGTAGCATTAGCAGGAGGGAGCGGAAGATCAGTAAGATGCATACGCAAGATCGCATAAACATCTACCAAGATTTTATGCACCAGGTTATTAATGTTAACTGGAATTTGACGAAAATGAGCATCATTTCGCGCCATCCAAACAAACCACCAATAAGTAAGCAACTATGTTCGCCAGATGAACCTCCACCTCTTGCTACGCTTAATACAAACCGGCCCCAAGATCAGATCTAGCGCAAAGGACACCTCCTTAACAAACACTTTCGGATGCCTCTAGGTCATGCTAAAGAGTTCCACAAATATTGAGCAAGACCAAAACAAGTGAAACGTAGATTCTTCTGCAGCTTGACAAAGCACGCACCAACTCGGGAGCTGAATGCCCCACCTCTTTAAATTATTGTAGGTCTGGATCCTATCGTGCAGAATTAACCAAGTCAGGACTCGAGAACAAGGAGAAGGACCATTCGCCCAAAGCACATCCTCAGGCAACCAATCAGCCCCCGGCGAGAGCAACAATCTATAGACTTTTTTTGTGAAAAACTCTCTGCTTGGCGCCAACGCCCGCTGCAACCACTGACCAAAATTTTTGGAGTCCTTAAAATGGTCTCTAAAGCAGGCTAAAGCCCTCAACCACGATTTACGCAAGTGCAAGAGCGCAAAACCCCGGGTTCCCAGACGAACCGGGATAAGAGCTGGAGCCCCATATTTAGCAAGAAGCAAACTAGCACAAGGGTTATCCGGTTGGTGAGCCAACCAACATTGCTTGGCGACAAGAACAATGTTTCGCAGTCTGGGCGCATGAATGCCTAAACCAGCCATACGTCGAGGTAAGACCACTGAACGTCAACCAATCAAGTGACGCTTACCCTTGAGTTGACACCCAGACCATAGAAAACCTGCCAGCAAGCACGTCAGTTGCTTCTCTACTCCCACAGGCATCACAAACATAGACATGAAAAATTCTGAAATAGTTGAAAGAACATGTCTGACTAAGGTTAGACGGTCAGCGATGGAGAGATAAGACAACTGCCACGAAAGCGATTTGCGCTTCACTTTTTGACGCATCGAAGCCCAAACAACAGAATATAGGTGCTTCACTTATAACGGCAAGCCCAGGTACATAATAGGCAAGTCAGAAATAGTGCAATTAAAAATTCTCTTTCCAACTGCAAGCATATTGGCATTAACATTGAACATGGTAATAGAGCATTTGGTCTCATTTAGAGAAAGCCCAGATAGGGAGAGAAAGAACTGAATGATAAGTTTGAACCTAAGCATCTGTTGAACATTTGCACGACCAAAAATGATCATATCATCAACATAAGTAAGAATATGACCCGAGAAGTCAGAAACCTGCAAAGGATCAATGAAACACGATACATCAGCCCGCTTAAGCAAGACCACAAGACCCTCAGCAACTGCATTGAACAACAAAGGTGATAGGGGGCACCCTTGCCGCAAACCCCGCCCCAGCTTGAACCGGTCTCCTCTAACACCATTTATATTTAACATGGTCTGGGCATTTAAGACCAGCTCCCTCACCCAACCAGAAAAGCGATGACTAATACCAAAATTTGCTAACATTTGAAATAAGAATGGCCAATGCACAAAGTCAAAAGCTTTATGAAAGTCTAATTTAAGGACAAAGTAAGGTTGACCGCTATGTTGTAAGGAATAAACAACCTCGGACGCCATGATGAACGGATGTTGAACCCTTTTATTACGGATAAAGGCAAACTGAGAGTTTGAAAAAATCTAGTTAGCCACCAATTTCAGCCTATTCGCCAAAACCTTGGCAAACATCTGATAAAGAGCACTCATAACTTTGATAGAAACAACAACAAAAAAAACACCAATGATAAAATAACGAAGATGTAAGAACAAGAGAACCCAAGAATATGATATCCGGAAGACGAAGATAATGGATGTCACTGAGAAGCAGCAACACCAGGAAGAATCCTCTCGAACCGCAACTCGAACTAATAGCCAACACAAACTATAAACGTCAACACACCAAGGTCGATCTTAACAAGATCACCTTCACACCAAAAATGACTTTCGCTTCCACCTTCACCAAAGGAGTTTTTTTTTTCTCAAAACCAGTCACCAAGCAAAAAATTTCCTCACTCTAGCACCAACCAACACCAAAAACGAAAATGAAGAAGCTCCCCCTCCTCTTGGTTGACCTTCACACATTAAAAGGCTTGGGGCTTGGAAAAGAGCCACATTAGAGAGCCAAATGACCTTCTCAAGCCAAGCTCCAAAAACGAGTTTGACTAGCCTATTTTTGGCCATGAACATTAACAAGGGCCAACAACTATTTTTGACTTGGAATAGTCAAAATTGAATTTGAACCAGGCCCAAATTGGTCCACCCCAAAGTGGCGCCAACTAGGGCTCCACTGAGATGGATCAAGATCCAGACCTGGATCGTGCAGCGAATTAGATCCTGCACCAAAAACATATTAGAAAATGAAAATACAAAAAATAAAAACTGTCCATGTTCACCATACACCCTCTAGCACCACAAAACAATCCTACAGGGTACCAGAACTATCCGGATTCATAGAATCCGACTCCTAAAAAAATTAGAAATAAAAATATATTTAACACGATTCCTCACATGCCAAAATGGAATCGAATAATAAAAATACAATCTCTGAGAAAGATGTAAAATATCTCAGATATTGTAGCACAATAATCAAAACAGGTCTCGGTTGGCAAAGATCTAATTGGACCCTAATAGTCCTACACGATTGGATCTGCCCGAGATCGCATCCTAGATTGGATCTTGGGAATTGGATTTAGATCCAATTAGTCTTCAAAGCTCGAATCTTCAGGATGCTCTGCATCAGAGAGAGCCCCATAGAGTTATTTATAGACCCAAGGGTAGGGTCACCCTCTGCTCAGTCTCTCAAGAACCCCCTTTAAAAACTATGTTCTCTTTGTTTTTTGAATGAGGTTTTGTAAAACCATTTACAAAAATCATCAAATTTGGTTGTTTCATAGAAAAAGGTGAGAAATTTTTAATTTTTTTATTTATTTTGTTAATTTTATAAATCTTATTTATTTTTACTATTTTAATCTTGATCTAATTCCAAGTAACCCAGTTGCCACTTGGGTATAAAAGTAGTCTTTTGTTTTTAATTATTTTAAATATTTATTAGAATATACCCTTGGGATGGTAAATTATCATTATGCCCCTATACATTTTTGTTATTTACCTAAATATATCCTTACCCTTGAATAAATTAAATATTTACTACTATTTCACTGAAATATGAATTTGGATAAATATCCAGATTCTTTAAAAATATCTATTTCGATAATATCTAGATTCATTGAAAAATCCATATGAATTTATTTAACATTTAAAAATTACAGTTATTGCAGTGTCAAAAGTTTCTACAAGACCAATTCTTTGCAGTATATCACCATTTGAAAGTGGCTCAATTATTGCACCTGATAACCACAAAAGATAGCCAAGTATGAGGGAGGCATTTCGTGGAAGCAAATAGCATCAAACCAAACTTCACCGACATTTCTCGGTGAAGCTTTTCACCAAGTTTGCCCACACACATACACACTAGCCTAGGCCATCCTTTATAAAGTTAATTATTTTGGTTTTCTCACAAAAACTTTTAAATCTAATAATAATAAAGAAACAAATACGTGAAAGAGACATGTATAAAAAAGAAAAGGACTCTCTCTCTCATAAATGTGTCTAACTAAAGCACATATATATATATACATGTTTTTTTGGATTTTTTTTTTTTTTTTGAAGCAACCTAAATATACACCCCCATGGAAAAAAATAAATGTACACCGCTACCTCGTTTCAATATCACCACCATCATGGTAATGTTTGTATACATATTACACATATCACACAATATTAGCTTATGATTCACTATATGTCACATTTAAATAAAAAAATCACAAATCCTGTTATGTATCAACTATTGTAATGGGAGCATTGATGCGTCAGTAAAATCCTCCAATGCTGACACAAACAAAAGTCGTCAGTGATTTCATTACTGATGATACATTTAGTGACACATTTATTGATGCTTGTGTGCATCACTGAAACCCTTTACTAACACAAATTGTATGTCAGTAAAAGGCATATTTGTTGTATAAGGAGATAAACCAATATTGTTATATTACTATCCATATTAATGTGTTAGTGCAGGGTAATAATCTTCATTTAAAACACTATTATGATGAAGATGGGACTCACATTTGCCTTCCAAGAAACCAGATTGCATAAAAGCCCAATCTTCTATATTCTTGTTCTTTAAAAACTATTGATACGACAACTTGTTCCTATGAGCATAATCTCTTTAGCATAAGTCATTTTTCCTGCATGCCTTGGCAAAGCGGGAAGATAAAACTCATTCCCTCCTTTAGGAAGGCAGAAAAGGTCATCAATGCCAACCAACTGAGCCTCTTACTGTTTTAAACTATTTTGAAGCTTTATGGCTCTAATTATATTCTTTTCATCTTTTACAACTGGGATCTAATTCCCTCACTAAATACAACCTCCTTGCATTTGTAGGTATGATACTTTCTAGCCAGTGTTGCTTATGAACAATTGGGTGATGATTAAGCACTAACCATATTTGACACGCACTAGCTGAACAAGTGTGAAATGACAATATCTAATCGATTCTGCCATCAAATTCAGGGTTCAATGAGATAGCTGGATTGTTAGGTTGTACTATCATAATTGAGGGGTCTCCACTTGAAATTCTGCAGTAGTTATTATCCAACTTGCCTATCAACTCTCTCCCCCCGCCCCCACAAAAAAAAATCTAACATCCAATTAGTCTTTTTTTTTTGTTTTTTCTTTAATGATGGGAATATAGCCCCTCAATTGGCTAAGACGCCTGAGTCTTGCCCAGCTATTTCAATCAACTTCACTTACAGTGTGATTGGACATCACTACTTATCAAAAGAGGAAAAACTATACTGAAAAATAATATTGAAATCATCAGCATCCCAAAAAAGCTACCAGTGATCATTTGGTGTTTCTAGAGTAGGCAATTTAGCTGCCTATTAATTGGTTATTTTATTGTTGGGACGAAGGAAAACGCAGGTTGGCATATTAATAAGTACAGGCCAGGCTGCTTCAATCAATGCTACAACCTCTTCATCACAACTGCTGTAAGTGTTCATATCATTCCATGCTTCCCATCTCTTGAAGCATCATTTTGTTTTGTAGTAGATGTCATGACTTTGTGTTAATTCATAAAACGGATTAGAAAGTTTAGGTGGGAGAACATTTATGCATGGCTTGAGCTTCTTTCCTTTAATTTGTCTTTGGTGGCCGTAGGTCGACCTCATTATGTAGCATTGGTTTTTGAATCAGTGAGTGTGTGATTACATGTAGTATTAAAGAACCAGCTGACCGATACATATCGTGCTGTGCATAAGGTCAGAAAATTTTGGCATATTTTTCACCTGCAGCAGCAAACTGTTGGGGCTGGTTTCCAAGACACAAATGGCAATCAAGCAATCCTTGACGGTTTTGAAACGAGGGCTAAAGAACTTGAATAAAACAAGGCAACATTCTCTTATATTCAAACATAAATTAACCGCTATTTTCAGAACTAATATTGCCCATTGTGGAGGCCCGCATCTCTCTCTCTCTCTCTCTCTCTCTCTCTCTCTCTCTCTCTGTTCTTGGCTATAGGCAATATTTATCATTTCAAGATCGTTTTTTTCCAAAGAAGAGTTTTTCCTTGAGAGTGTTATCCTCTGTTCAGTTTTTTCTCATAGTTTGCAATGCTCCGTGATTCTTGGATTTTCTCAAGATCCTGTGATTGTAAATCTCAATCACAACACTTTATCAAGGTTAGTGAAACACGAGAAAAGTATAAGTTGTGATTGTTCCTGCCTTGAATCCTGTGAAAGTTGAATGCAAGATTAACCTTGAGACCAATAATCACAGCTTCTATTTTCTCAACTGTGATTGTTCATGGCCGCAGGCGACTAAATCAAACATGCAATATAATAGTCTTTTTTTATGGGCATCCTCCGTACGTCTGGTTGGTAAGACTGCAAGAGAAAAAATAATCCCCTTATAGATCTTTGTAATTGATATAACACAAGTTCTCTTAATGGTATACTTGGATGCAATGTTGTTAGAGGCGAACGCCTCAGTACCTGAAGTGTATGCCTCAGAGGCGAAGCACAAGCTCAAGGAACCGAGGTGTTGTAGGGAGGCGTTTGCAGGCTCGAAGTGCACGCTTCACATGGGTGAAGCGCACGCCTCGCATCGAGGCGCACTTCACTTCTAAGGCGTACGCAGCATGTCACTGATTACATTAAAATCAGTTGCTGAGAACTTAAAAGCATGCTAGTTCCACTTTTCTCCATTTTCTCAAGCAAATATGTTTTCTATTTCGCTGTATTTTACAGTACACCCCATGAGATCTTGAGGATGGTGCTTTAATCTTGAAAATGGATAGGTTACACGACAGTCATGGCCTTTACTTTTATACAGATTTTGTTTCTCGTATCTTAATGATAATTTTTTAATGAGTTCTGGTTGCAGATGAGATCTTGATAAATTCTCATAGTAAAATCAGTATTTGACCATATTTTTATGGCCTATGTGGAAATTGTCCTTGGCAAGCTTCCAACATGTGTTGTTCTTTGGGAACCAAAATATACTTTTATTAGTTAGTTATTTGTTATTTGTTATTTGTTATTTGTTAATTGTTAATTGTTAATCTTTCACCTATCATATTTGGTTTGTTTCACTCCTTATTTCATTATTTTATTAATACTATATATTTTATTATTTTGATCATGAAGCTTACGCTTCAACGCCTTGAGGCTTACACCTCACTTCATAACAGGCTCAACACCTTGCCTCATCGCATTTAACAATTTTGCTTGGATGCATTTGTTTATCTAGACAGATAGGATAAGCTATTACAATAAGAGATATAATATCTTAGCTTATCTCACTTGTCTGGATAAGCAAGTACATCCAGAAACTCCCTTAGGAAAATCATCCAATGGGCTGCGGCCACTGTTGCCCACTTGCTTGCCCTTGCTCTATTCAAAGTATACATGATTTTGACCAACCATATCTGTTAAGCTGCCTTACTTTTTGTACAAGGATAAGTTAAAAATATTCATTCATATTAAGTCGGATAATGTCCTTTTTTTCTTTATAACAAGGAGAAACCACTGTTATGGTTCAGAAGGCCCATTGCGGGCTGAAATTAGATGCCATGTTGACGGTGGCCCTAGTGTCTGTGGCGTAAATCTCCATGAGTACTGTGGACGGAGTCGTCTTCAGGACTCACCTTTTGCACCTATTTGCTAGGTCATGTACACTTTCAGTTTCTTCAATTTCCAGCAGCAGATTTTTGTCTCAATTTTTTTTTTATAGGCAAGCTGGGGTTAGGCAGACCCCCACCGGTTATACAAGGTATCTTGGGTTTTGAACTTGCAACGTCCCAACACAAGGCAACGTGCACCAACAGCTCCTACCAAACAAGTGGAGCCCCGTTGGTGTCTTTATTAAGTTTTCATGGTATTATAATTAAAAATTTTCAGAAATTATACTACAGGACATCTGTAAACAATTTAAGCTGCCGTTGGAATTTTGTATTTGTTTAAATATCATGAAGAATGAAAACTAAGCTATGTAAGATTGCCTTGTTGCCATCTTTGGGAGCTTAAGTAAGGGCAAGGGAGATTCTTTCAAAAAGATTGGTGCATCTAATAGGCACACCCTTGGAAAACTTATCATCAGGTATATATTTTGTTTTTTATCTTAAATTCTTACAACTTCTAAGGACTAATATTAGTCACTTCTGTGCTCGTAGGGTATGTGCAGAAATATGAAAAGGAATGACAGACAAGTAAGGCAGATTTGGTGAATATATCAATTTGATGTTACAAACTAGTAGCCGTGTAATTTGTTCTTCCCTTATACAAGTGGAATCATGAACAATAAAAAGAGCATCTCTATGTGCACGAGAATGACGTCACTAATTAGCATCACTCTTACAAAAAAAAGTAAAAAAGATGCCAATTAAGCTCAGTTTTATTTATCCTTATTTAAACAAGCTTAAATAGGTTACTTTCTTTATGCTTAATTAATTTGCTGAACTTAAGGCAAAGTTGCCAAAGAGGCAGGCCTAATCAAGAAGTGGAAGTGAGAAAATGAGGGGGTTTTAAGTACATGTAAAGGAAGCCAGAAGTTAATTAATAACCATTTAAGAAGTAAATTGAGAAGTTCTTTTTAATCAATTATGGTGTTATTATAAGAATCACAATCCATAAATTACGCAAATGTGTTGTTTTGTCAGTGAAAATTCAATTTTGAGATTGAAAATCTGATGTCTTTGAAAACATGTTTCCCATGATAAAGGAATTGAGTTCGTGAAATTTTTTAGCTTACAGTTTCTAAAGCAGCTTCTCAAGAAGCAAGCATGCCAAGATAGATAGAAGCTTCCATAAAACACTACTGTGAATAAAACAATGCAAGTATTCTACGCAACTTGATTGGTTAGGAATAGATTCTTACGCCTTTTATCAGTACCTGTGTCCACTAATAAATTCTTATGCCTTTATGCTATGAGAATCCCATGGGCTGGAATAGTTACTTTTGGTTAAAGGTTTTGTGCTTAAGGTTGGTTTTAGTAGCTGGATTCATCTTATACTTCCTATGGTAATATGCTATGAGAAATAAAAACCTTATATGAAGCACAAGATACAGGTGAAACTTGATAATTTGGTTCCACTCATCCCCTATGTCACGCCCCATCTTCATACCCCTCTTAATCTTATCGATACAAGGTTGTTTTGATCAAATCAGACCTTATAGATGGAATTAGCATGGTTAATTTAATAAGAATCAAACCCTTGCATTGTACTTTTTTATGAAAAAATATAATTTTTTAAATCACAAAATTTTGTGTTTTTCTCAGTAGTTGATTTTTGAATTGCCAAAAAATTCTGCAAACAAGTGGGATTCCAGCGATTAAAGTGTTGATCTTCACTAAATGGACAACGTAGATCACATCTAGAGTCCAATTCGATCAAAACAACTTGCATCAATGAAATTTCAAATAAGGGTATGAAGATAGCGATGACTTAGGGGGTGAGTGGATCCTGACTCGAAACTTGGGGCTATTATAAAAGCATCTACCAACTTGCACTCAATCACTTCAACTTGGAATCTGACTTTATATCATTCTATGCCTTTTTTTTATGGAATAAAGTGTGATAAGAAGTATCTATAAATCATGTTGTCAATCTTCATCAGAATGCATTGCAATTTACTATCACAACCACCATTACCACCTTTTTCTCACAAGAAAATGGCAAAGTCTAGCTCTTTCTTTTCTAGTTGTGGGAAGGCCAAGCAATTCCCATGGAAGTCATCTAAACGGTCCCTAAGTAAAAAGAATGCAAGTTCTTCTAGTCTCCCTCGTTTGTTTGAGCCAAACACTGAGGAAATGAAGCGAGTCTTTGAGAGGTTCGATACAAACAGAGATGGGAAGATCTCTACAGAGGAGCTTGAGCATGTTCTCAAGGCTTTTGGGAAGGGTAACACGCAGGCAGATGTTATGGACATGATGCAGGTTGCAGACACAGACTGTGATGGGTTCATTGATTTCAAGGAGTTCATGGCTGTGGTTGGGATGGGAGGTGGGGTGAAGGAGAGTGATATAGAGAGTTCATTTCAGGTGTTTGATTTGGATGGGAATGGGAGGATCAGTGGGGAGGAGGTGTACAAGGTTCTTAAGAGGCTGGGGGAGAGGTGCAGCTTGGAGGACTGCAAGAGGATGGTGAAGAATGTAGACAAAGATGGGGATGGTCAGGTTGACCTTCATGAATTCATGATGATGATGACCAATACTATGAAGATGGTTCACTAGCTATAGGTCAATATAGTTCATATATATGGTGTGTTGTATTCTTCTACCTTGTTGTTATTCTTATAGGCCAACTCATGGCATATAGACTTTTACCAAATGATTGACTTAAGATGGACTTTAGCTAAAGGATATAGAGGGGTTGCTTCCATTTTGTTAGTGCCTGTAATATCATCTAAGTGGGTGTCGCTTATTTGAAAATTTGAATTTCTTTTTCACATTTGATAAAATTCTGGCTTAAAATATGTGCAATATGTTTGCTTGCCACGTGGGTGAGGGAACTTCCCAAGGGAAAACTATAAATTTTCTATTAATTTTTTTTCACATTTGAACCTCTAAATATGATTTACATGTTTGGTTTAATAGAAATTGGCCCTTGGATCGTGTTTTCAACATGGATATCAGATTGGATTGAAAAATCAATGACATAAAATGTACCAAATTTTCAACCCTCAAAAAATAGAAAAATACAATTCAAGGGTCAATTACTACTATTTTGATAATGTTGAATAGGGCCAGATTTAGTCAAAACAACTACTTTCTATTAGTTCCAACTAAGGGGCTCTTTACCCATGAGTGTGGCAAATACTCTTATTATCATACATATGATGTAAAGAAAAAATGTGTCTGATCTTATTTAAACATCCTATTGAGTAATTAAAGTTGTACTAGCACTAAGGCAGGGAGCAATCAAAGAATCAGCGCCGAGTAAAATAATATTTTTTTATCATTTTTACATTGAAAATTTGTGAGTAGGAACTCAGGTCAGGCTCGGGTCTAGTATGAAATTTCACAAACTATACTCGGCTCCATGTATTAATCAGACATTCAGGTTTGGACCTGGGTCTTAATCAGGTCTTCTTAGTTATCACCATACCCGGACCCTATAGGGTTTGGTACGGGTTGGGTCTGGGTAAACCCAACCCATTGACACCCCTAGTGTTAAGGTTGAACTTGGGAGGGGAAATGAAACACAATTTTGTAAGGATGTTTGGCTAGGAGATTCTACTATTATATATGAACTCCCACCCTCACCTTTATCAAGATGCTCGAGGCTTAGAATCTAAAATTTCTCAATGCTGGTCAGATTTTCATGGATGGGAAGTGGTCTTACATAGAAATCCTTCACAAGAAACTCTGACAGAATTGCTTGATATTGTAAAAGCTATAAATACGGTGGATAATCTCGATAACTCACTCTTGTTCGCTGAGATGACTGAGCATTTTATTATATAGAAGTTCTGGTTACAATATTGAGATCTGGAAACTTTCTAGGTGATTACACACGTTTTGATATACATTACACATTTTGATATACATGGCAATAATTATCAAAAACGATAATTGTTTCCTAATCTCATGTTAACTTCTTTAGCCTATCCAAATGGTGAGATCAACTAACATGGAAAGAGTCCAACTTTCTCTTGCGTTTGACGTTGGAGTTACCTAGTGAGAAAGATCTCTTCTTGATTGGTATCTCAAGAATTGCCTTATCAGTTTCAACTACCTTATTGGTTTCCTTATCATGCCTCTACGAGCTCAATGTGGGGTCCACTACATTGAGCTTGTCTCGAATGAAAACAAAGCAAGCATATGGAAGGGGCTTGGTGAGGCCATCAGCTAACTGGTCAGAGGAGGTGATGAACTGAACTTGATGATGACCTTTCTGCACATGATCTTGAACAAAATGAAAATCAATTTCCATATGTTTGGTTCTAGCATGAAACACCAAATTTGCAGCTAGGTATAAGGCAACAATATTATCACACCAAAGAGTGGGTGGTGCAGAAGGAATGAAACCAAGTTCCGTCAGAAGTGACTTGAGCCAAAGAAGATTAGATGCTGAGCAGGCAAGAGATTTATATTCAGTTTCAGTGTTGGATCGAGCCATTGTCTATTGTTTGCGAGAAGACCAAGAAACTAAGTTAGAGCCTAGAAAAACAAAAAAACCCTAAGTAGACTTCCAGTCATCAGGGTAGCCAGCCCAATCGGCATCAGAGAAAGTGCTAAGTTGCATAGAAGACGTCCTTGTGAAAAACAACCTATGATGTATCATATTTTTGATATAGCGTAAGATACATTTGATTGCAGACTAATGAGAAACCATGGGTTGATGCATGAACTGACAAACTTTGTTGACAACAAAGGCAATGTCTAGTTGGGTGATAGTGAGGTATTGAAGCCTATCAACAATGCTCCAATATAAAGTTGGATTATAGAGTAGAGATAGGCTTTGCATCAGCCATAGAGGCTCGTTGAAGTAAACTGAGAGCATATGTACGCTAACAGAGGTGAAGACCAGAGGAGTCATAGTGAACCTCAATACCAAGAAAGTAATTCAAATGTCCAAGATCTTTAATTGAGAATGCAAGACCTAAGCACCAAATTAGTTGTTGAATGGCTATAGAAGAACCCCTGATGATGATGATGTCATCAACATAAATCAATAGATAGAGAATAAGACTTTTATCTTGAAAAATAAACAAAGATGCATTAGATTGGAAAATGAGAAAACCATGAGACTGAAGGTAAGAGCTGAGGTGTTGGTACCAAGCATGTGATGCATGTTTGAGTCCATACAAAGCTTGATCCAATTTGCACAGATGATGAGGATAACAAGAGTCTTCAAAACCTTGGGGTTGGGCCATGTAAACATCCTCGGAAAGTAAATTGTTTAAGAAAGCATTATTAAAATCCAATTAATGAATTGGCCAGTGCAACAAAACTGCAAGGGCAAGAACAACTCGAATAGTGGTGGGTTTAACAATGAGACTAAATGTTTCAAAAAAATAAATGCCTTCTTCCTGATGAAAACCCTTGGCGACCAAACGAGCCTTGTAATGAGCCACAAAATGATCAACATGCCTCTTGATATGAAAGACCCATTTGGATCCAATAACATTATAGTGGGGTTTAGGTGGGGTGATATGCCAAGTATGATTGAGTTGAAGTACTTGAAACTCATCCTGCATAGTCGTTTGCCATTTAGGGTCAAGGGTTGCTTGTTTAAAAGAAGTCGGTTTGGGTACAAGTAGAACATAGTTTAAACAAGCAAGGGGAATAGGATAGAGGGAAGTGTAAAATACCCAGGGTTTAAGGGAGTTGTTCATAGAATGGATAATCATGCGATGTACATGGTCGGCAGGTTGGCTAATGGGAGCGGCAATAGTAAGAGAAGGTTGTACAATAAAGGATGATGGTGAGGGTAGGTTGGAGGCTGACGTAGTAGTAGTGGGAGTACCGTAGGGGAGGTGGGAGCAGCTGGACCGGGTGAACCCAGGTCAGGTTAATCAGGTAGAGCAAGATCAAAGTAGGGGCAACAGTAATAGGGGAACTCAGGTGAGGGGGGTCTGGAGGTGGTAAGACAACGGGCTGAGGAAGACCCCATCCATGCAAGTTGGGTGTGAGAGGATGATCATTTTGGTGTCCAGAACCAAATCGAGACTCATCAAATTAGACATGACGAGAAATATGTGTGTGGTTGCTGGAGGGATCAAAGCAAAGATAACACTTATGGTGAGAGGCATAACCAAGAAAAATACATGGTTTTGTTTTGGGTTGAAATTTAGAGATATGAAATGTGGTTATAAGAGGATAACAACCAACACCAAAAGCACAGAGATGATGGTAATCAAAGGGTTTTTAAAAAAGGAGCTCATAGGGTGACTTGCGACCAAGCACTAAGGTTGAAAGACGATTAATAATGTATGTGGTTCGAAAAGCATCTACCCAAAAAATATAAGCAAGAGAGGTTGTGTGCAACATACTTAGCCTGATTCAACAATATGCCTATGTTTGCGCTCAACAAGACCATTCTGTTCAAGAATATACGAGCATGAAAATCTATGAAAAATACCATGCTCGCGTAAAAAACTTTTAAAATCATGACCAATAAATTCACCACCATTATTAGATTGAAAAGATCTAATGGAAAGTTGAAATTGTTTTTTAATTATATTCTTAAAAGTCTTGAAATACTCAAACACTTGAGACTTAACAAGCATTGGAAAGAGCCACAAAAAGCGAGTAAAGTCATCCACGATAAGAAGATACTAACAAAACCCTTCTCTTGAAAAAATTGAAGTTGGTCCCCAAACATCAGCTTGAAGAAGTTTAAGAGGTGATGTCGTGGATGAGAGAAAGTGACCAAAAGAAAGTTTGTGAGCCTTTCCAATGAAACAAATTTCACACACTTTTATTTTCTTGTTCTTATTAAAAGAAATTACACGACTGGGATTTAAAAAAGAAACTACCTTATCATTGGCATGTTCGAGGCATTAATGCCAGAGATCAAAAGATGCCATTCTCCCTACATAGGCTGCCACTTTCAAATTGTCGTCAATTTTGATTGGGTAAAGTTCCACATTGGATTTTGGCCCCTTAGACAAATATTTCATGTATGTTGATCATTAACAAGGAGTTCAAAGGGCGTGAATTCAAATATGTAATAATTATCTTCAGTGAATTGACCCACAGATAAAAGATTATTCATGATATCAGGAACATGAAGAACATTTTTCAAATCAAAGGTAGAGTAATTGGATGATAAAACAAGATTACCATTGTGTGAGATGGGAAGCATCTTACTATTACCCACCGTCTCACCTCCTCGATACTGAGATTTTTTGGAGAGTTATTGGTCATCCACAGTGAGATGATTTATAGCACCAGTGTCAGGATATCAATAGTCATCAGTAGATTGCTGAAGAGACATTGCGGAGAATGCTTTAGCTATATCCTGGCAATTTTTGGCAATATGGCATCATTTTTCACAATATTGACATGTGACTGCCCCACATCCTTCTTGATTTTGTGTAACTTGAGTGATATTAGGCTGATTTTGAGGGAAGTTTCTCCTTTAACCCTTGCTATGACCTCTGTAGAAGCCATGTCCACGATCGCAACCTTTTGAGGCGTTGAAAGCAATATGCTAAGTTTTGTGTGCTTTAGTTGGCTTAGGATGAAGTAAGAGCACACATTTTTCTTGATTAAGTAGGAGATCATATAGATCAACAAAGGTGTAAGGTGTTGAATTGATGGTGATTGATGTCACAAAGCTTTCATACTCAAGAGGGAGTCTATTTAAGGTTATCTGTACAAGTTTCTCATCACCTAAGGGGTGGTTGACAGTAGCAAGGAAGTTAACTAAAAAATTTATACGATCTAGATATGATAGTATAACCATATTCTCCTTCTTGATGAAAGTCAGGTCTTTCTTTAAAATCATGAGTCTCAAAGGAGATTGAGACCCATAGGCTTTTTTCAGAACAAGTCAGGCTTTACGTGTTGTTCTTGTTCTCATAATTTGACCAAGAACAGGCTCAAAAATAGTCACCTTAATCTAGTTGAGAGCCAATTGGTCAGAATGAACCCAAATAGAATAATTTGGATTCTTTGTTTTACCTCCATCTGATGCAATGATGAGTTGATCAGATTGAGGTGAGGAGTCATCGACAACTTGAGGAAATCTTGGCTGATCATAACTGATTCGAGTTGAGATCTTCACAGTAAATAGTTGTCTTGGTTTCATTTTATCGAAACGAGACTAGCAATGGTGTTCCACTAGGTCATAGAGAAGGAAAGGGATAAAGAAGAGGCCATTGAAGACTCGTTTGAGCTTGAGAGCTCTGATACCATGTAAAAGCTATAAACATGCATGGTGGATAATCTCAATAACTCACTCTTGTTCACTGAGAGGATCGAGCATTTGATTATATAGAAGTTCTGGTTACAATATTGAGATCTGAAAACCTTTTAGATGATTACACACACATTTTGATATACATTACATATTTTGATATATATGGCAATAATTATAAAAAATAATAATTGTTTCCTGATCTCACATTAACTTCTTTAGCCTATCCAAATGGTGAGATCAACTAACATAGAAAGAGTCCAACTTTCTCTTGCGTTTGATGCTGGAGTTACTTGGTGAGAAAAATCTCTTCTTGATTGGTATCTCAAGAATTGCCTTATCCGTTTCAACTATCTTATCAGTTTTCTTATGAGATATCATGTTTGTCCTTGCTTTAAAATCACCATCTCAAGATTTGGATAGGTTATTTTGGAAGTTTGGTAGGCATGGAGAATTTTCTGTTTATTCCTCCTACAAGCCACTATGTGTGTCATCAATGAATTGGTGGATCATGAAGAAATCATTATGAGACCATGAGTTTCCCATTAGATCTTCTTTCACAGGATGGTTGATTTTATTAGATAGAATTCTTATAGACTCTAATTTGAAATGAAAGGAGATCCAATTCCTATCAGCAGTAGAATCAACTCTTCACCTCTGTTGGGAGTGCCTTGTTCTTTAGTCCTTGTATATTTTCGTGTGGGAAGACCTTCACTTGGCCTAGAATTATCGCTTGAGTTCTACTTATGGTTGAGCCCCTAAATGTCAGAGGTGGTAAGTGAAAATTTATGTGGAGATGTTGGTTACTCATCCTTTAGAGGTGTGTTTGGCTTGAGAGAAATAATAAAACTTTCAAGGATCCACATTGTTCAATGGGTGTGCTTTAGCAGAAAAGGCAAATTAAGAGAGTCACTATATCTGAAGTGGCCAGGGTTAGACATGAGATGGGTGGGATAAAAATATATTGGTAGTTTGTTGCCGCTTTATATTTTTTTTGTTGGAAATTTGGTGTCTTGATCATGGGACTAGTGCTTAGAGGCAAGCAACAAGGCACTATCTTAAAGGCGACAATTGCCCTACCAGGTTTGAGCTTGGGTGCAATAGGGTTATTCACAACTTAACTTCTCGGATACAACCAATCATCACCTCTCATGCAATACTAACCACCCTTGGCACTGGGTAGGCTAATCATCATGACATAGTTACCCTGAACAACTTCAGGGTAAGGGAGAAGGAGAAAACCCTAGGAAAAAATCGAAATGCGAGGAAATTCACATAACCTTTTCTTCTCTCATAAACTTGACTTGTTTCTTCTCTCATAAAACTCAACCCTTTCACTTCCCATTTCGATTTTGAACTTCACGATTCGCCCCCTCCCCAAATGATTATTTTTCCAGTTTTTTGTGCGCCGCCCCCCAACCCTTTCCGACCCCCAATCACGTCTCTCTTGGCCATTAATGCACAAGCCCAACACAAAAAGAGCTGCTCCTTCCTCCTCCTCTCCCTGCCAAAAAAAGGTGAAATCACCGACAGGCCTGGTTTTCCATTGAGCTCCTTCTGACACCATACTTGCTGGAGGCCCCTTTGACGAGGTAGCTTTCGTTCTGCACTATTCTTGGAGTCCCTAATATTTCATTGGCTTTTGCTTTCCTCTTTTCTACGAGCCTGATGAGTGGCCTTGTCGTTGGCATTTTTGCCATGCACCGAACCCTCCCTCATCACTGGTTTTGGGTTCATGTTAGTTAAGAGAGCTGATTTGTAAGATCGCTTTCCAACGAATGATCCCAGTCCATCATGTTGTTTCCCACCGAGACAACATGGAATAAGATTTAGATCGTTCGTGAATAGCATATTCCGGCACCGCCTACAACTATCCCTGAACTTGTAATTTACGTAGTCACTTTTCACATGCACAGTCCCCATCCTTCTCACCATGGTTAGAGAACCGATCAAGTATCTTGTGAGCTCTTAGGAATCTACACAATTTGATGTTCGTCCATCCATCCATCCCTTCCTGTTGTGCTTGTTTACCCCCACTCTCATCACCATTCTCGAACTGACGAGCCTCCAACGAAGGGTCCATGTACGTAGAAGTAATTAGGGAACTACGTCATCTTTTTGAGATGTAGCTCATACATGGCGATTATTGGGATGCCCCAAATGAATCTGTGTAGGTCCCCAATGCATAGTCTCTCTGCGCCTAAACAATCCTTGAGCACCCTTGAGGGCTTCAAGAAGAAAGACTATTGAAGCCATGGAGGTTTCTTTGATTCGGAGGAGACAGCCCACGCAGACAACAGGCAACCAAGAAGAGCAGGAGAGCAGCCTGATTGGTCGATAGCCCCCGCTGCTAGTGAATCTCGACCACCTGTTCAACCGTCTTGTCGTCCCCCGACAGATCTATCATAGAAAGTGCCAAATGGAGCATGAGTAGGCTTTCGAACTCTCGAGGACAAAGGCCGAGCTTCGGGAGACTTACAGTTCTTGGTCGATACTCTGGCAGCATCCTCACTCTCTAGACTTGGTGCATGAAGATCTCTTCAAGCGAGAGAGAGAGGAATTGTTGATTAGCAGCTAGTAGCGAAAATCTTTTCTCTTCGTGCTATGTATACAATGCTGCACAAAAAACGATTTTACTGTGGTACCTTACCCAATTCCATCTAGTATCAGTCCCTATCTATCTGAGAGAGAGAGAGAGAGTGTGTGTTGGTTTGAAACATATAATAAATTGAGATTTATATTTGCTACAATCGATTCTACTGACAATTGAGTTGGAATTTCATAATGCGAGTTGTTTTGAAACAATCTAACCTCATAGATGTGTTCAACAAGATCAAATTTAATTAGTAGGAATCGAGCTCTGATGGATTGCCATCATAGGTGCCCCGGAATGCCATTCACCCATCATTCATGTGATGAACAACAACCTAAAGACCATGGTTGGATAGTTTACCTCTAAGATATGTCCCACCAAAATTTTCTGAGTCATTCGTCTTCTAAATGAATAGAATATAAAGCACAAAAAATGAACAACTGAAAAATAAGAACAATTAATGGTGGTGTTTGGGTTGTCATTCATCTCCTGGATGAACGACATCCAAGGTGACCTGACATGGTCTTTATAGTTCTAATGCAACGACATGTTTCTTATACATGTTATTGTAAGCTTAATCTACCATTTTGACATTCAACAATAACCAAGAAGAGAAGTTTCTCGCATAGATTACAAATCCATATATTTTATAGAGCAAATTGAACAATTCAACATTCAATTTGTAAGATGAATAAATTTACAATCTATCATATACAAATTAAGATTCTAACCTATATGTTGATAGTAATAATGCTTATTATTAAATGACACTAGAGGATGCCATCAACTTCTTTTAAGTTGTCATCACTAAAGATGTCAAGGTACATTTGCCTCCATAGTTCATACATCCAATTTATTCTAACCCACATTCAGTTGTTTGCCCCAACTGTTTGATCTAGTTCGGTTCTTTTATAACTGAATCCGTAAAAGATTGGATCACGCAAGGGGGGAAATAGTAGAGGTGTCATGTGTTACCCATTCTACTTGGGCCACCAAAAGGGAGGTTGCAGCAAATGGACCATACAGGCCACACGGATCAGATCTGTACTGGCAAAAAAGATCTGGATCCAATAACGATCTCGGACCTTTGGCTGGATTTAGGTCTGATATGTGTGGACAACATCACTTCCCCTAAGAGAAAATAGGGGGACATGAGAAATGTGTGTGGGTCTCCTTTTGATGATGACAAGAGTTTTATACCACGATAGTTTGTGCAATCTTGTATATCACCCTTATTCTTATATAGAGGCACCAAAGTACTCTTCCTCTACTCATTAGGCATCTTTTGCAGGCAAAAATTGATATTATTCTTTACACAACCATGCATACTTTTGCATATTAGTGTGACAGCTGTTAGACTTGTCATATGAATATATGCAAAATTGATCAAAGTCAGAGAAATCATAATCAACTTCTATAGAAATTTTCATTTTCATAGTTTAGCCAGGAACAGGTTCCTGTTGACCAGTGTCAAGGTTAGGCTAAAGCCATCACCTAGTCCATGCTAAGTGCTTTTCGTAACAGCACACACACAATATATATAGGGTTAATAGTCAGTTCTATTGAAGACATGGAGCTATTGAGTATGAATCACCTTTTATTCATATTGTTTAGATTTTTTTTTTGTAGATAGGACCTTGTGGATGTGATCTACAAGAGTTTTTTTAATATAAAACATAGTCACCTATATCGTTCAAGGTATTTTCTCGGCGACGATATTTCTCGGAAAGATTTTCAAAAGTTGTGAAATCTTGGGAGTTTTAAAAATACAAAAAATATGAAAAAAATAAGAAATAGAAAAAAATAATAGGTAGTCTTGAAAAAATAAGGAAATAACTTTTAAAAGCTTTTAAAATAAAAAAATTGGGCTTAGAATATATAAAATAAGAGTTTTTTCGAAAAATATCACTATAAAATATTGTGATATTTTTGTTTTTGGTGATATTTTGAAAATATCGCGATCTTTTTCTAATATATCGACTGACCTGGAATTGCCAATAATATCGCAATATTTTCAACATATCAACAATATTGGTGACACTGAAAGAAAATGAGTTTTGAATTGTGTGATTGTAACATGTAAGCAGTTTTTTAAGGGAATAAAAAACTAGCAGCCCACAATGCAGTAAAATTTCATGACTCAAAGAAATCATATTTTTAGATCAAAACAACATGATCCAAGGTTTGATACTTAGCAAACAAACTATGTTGAACACATCTATGTGGTCAGATTGAGTTGATAAAGCTTATACATATGATTTCAGATCAATAGTTTTGTTCCTTCAATAGCACCAAATATTAACCTATATATATATATATATATATATATATATATATATATATATATATATATATATATGTGTGTGTGTGTGTGTGTGTGTGTGTGTGTGTGTGTGTGTGTGTCTTTATTTATTCACTGATACTCGGTTTCCAGCTAAGTGCATTTATAATAGCCTAATACTTGTTGTGCAAAGCTCAATTAAGATCGTTTCAATCACAAGAATAGACGACTGAAGATAAGCAAGAGGACGGATCCTAGATGGAGATTTCCGTTCTAGACTTTGCAAAAGCATCCAGTGAATCGAGCTAAGTTTGATCGCTGAATTCTTATATCAAGCTAAGTGCATCGGCCTAGTTAATTCGATCCTTTCGATTTGTTGTTTCTTCATTGTGGAATTATTACATAATGGAGAAGAAAGAACACATGTGGCCTCCTAGACAGCCCCTGCTAGAATACAGTGAATCGATCCATTGTACCGAGGGAGAGTCCCTGTGCGTAAGTCTTCGATTGTAATAACGTTCTATCGAACGCAACGAAAACAGTGTGTTTGTGCGGGTAGAGGAAGAAACCTGCGTGAGTTAAACCGTCGACGTATGCCGTTGTTGTTGACGCCTGCGACCGTCCCGTTTGCCTGCACCTGTGTGCCTTAGCAGTGTATTGTTTTTAAGTGCCTGCGAGCACAATAATTCATGTACTTAAGTGGCACGATCCTATTGAGGGCGTATCACTCGTGCATCAAGCGCCTCCTTAAGGTATGCTGCCGCGGAATATATAGATGGTCGCCCGCAGCGTGGAGCAAATCGTCCTCCAACCAAAATCTCTATGTCTTTCCTTCCTTCACCAATGTGATCAATTATTGTGTCATTGGGTCACTTTTTGAAGTTTCTTACACCTGTTTGAGAAAATCGTTCATCGACTAGCTCACACTGTCATCCCAAGCGAGCAAAGTTGCACATTCTACCTTTTGACTCAAGTCATCGGCAACAACATTGGCCATGCTTGGCTTGTACTCGAGGACCATATCGAATTCTGCCAAGATATCTTGTCAGCGCACTTGCCTTGGACTCAGCTTCTTCTGAGCTTGAAAGTAGCTTATCGCAAAGTTGTTAGTGCGAACAACGAATTAGGACCCCAAGAGATAGTGTCTCCATGTGCGAAGACAGTGCACGATCGCCAACATCTGCACTCGTGCACAATGTATCGACGCTCAACGTCGTTCAACTTTTCACTTTCAAATGCAATGGGATGTCCTTCTTGGAGCAACACCCATCTGATAGCAAAGTCAGACACGTCGGTCTGCACTTCAAACAGTTACTGACAGTCGGGCAACTTCAGAAATGACTCCTCTGTTAGGGCGTGCTTCAATCCATCAAAAGTCTTTTGGCAGGCATCAGACCATAGCCATGGTTTGTCTTTCTTCAGCAGATCTATGAGTGCAGTCGCGATCTGCGAGAATCCCTTGATGAAACACCAATAATAATTTGTAAGCCCCAAGAAGCGTAACTTAGAAACCTTAGAAGATGGCTCCCATGCTTGAATAGCCTCAATCTTCTTATGATCCATTTTCAGAGTCCCTTCTGCCACAATATGGCCAAGAAAGTGGACTTTCTTCTGGCCGAATAGGCACTTTTCTCGCTTGACATATTGCTCGTGGTCCTGCAGAGTCTGAAACGCAATCTAAAGGTGCTGAACATGCTGCTCGATAGAATTGTTATATACCACTATGTCATCCAGGTACACGATGACAAACTTGTCAAGGTGCGGGTAGAAGATCTTATTCATTAAGGTCGAAAAGGTAGCGAGCGTTCGTTGAAACGAAGAGCATGACAAGGAAGTCGAATGCCCCATACCGCATTACACAGGTAGTTTTTGGCTCATCCCCTTCCGCACCTTTGACCTGCCAGTAGCCAGACCTCAAATCCAACTTACAGAAGACCTTCGTCTTGAAATTCCACTAGAGGGGGGTGAATAGTGAAATATGATAATGATCGATAAAATAAAATAATTAAGCAATAAGGCACAACACATAAAACACAGAAGTTATACTGGTTCGGTCAATTTCCAGACCTACATCCAGTCCCCAAGCAAACCACTTGAGATTCCACTATAACATCCGAGTTACCGGATAAATAGTACAACACCCTCTTCCCAAGAGGTCTTCTTCTCTCAACAGAGAAGGGGCACACCCTCTTCCCAAGAGGTCTTCTTCTCTCAACAGAGAAGGGCAACACCCTCTTTCACAGAGGTCTACTTCTTTAAACAAAGAAGGAGTACAGTGAATAAACAGAGTTACAATACTTCCTATAGAACCTTCAGAATGATATGAATGCACAAATGAAGGATTCTAAGAATGTTCTGTTTGTCACTCAGAAGATACTCTTTGTCAAAGAGCTGGACTTGACTTTTTCTCTTTTCTTTCTTTTTCTTTTTCTCTTTCTTTTTCAAGGCTCTCTTTTCAAATCACGAATAGAATATTTTTCTCTTTGTAAGCTCACACGTCTATTTCATTCCTCTTGTTTGAATAGTTTATGTGTGTGTGTTTATATAGCTTATAAAAAGTAGTCGTTACATTTTGGAATTGTAACTTTTTGAAATATGAAATGTTATGTCTTTTCAAAAATATCTTTTAGAGAAGATCGAGAATGCCTTTTTCCAGAAGAGTAGGATAGAGGGTACACTAGTCGTTGTAGTGTTTTAGGTAATACATATTTTATGTAAGAAAGTCTATTTCTTACAATAGTACATTTGAACGTTGGGTTGTAGTTTTGTCTTTATTCTAATTAATGATTTGAGGTACATTAGTACTTCTTTACTTTAAATGAGTGTAAGTACTATGAGTGCTTTGAGATATTTATTTGTACATAGTCATGTCAAGTATGTTCTTTATGTAGTGTATTTTAAAGTCTCCAGAGAGAATGAGGACCCAAAAAGAAGGTCGACATTCTTTGGGAAGGATATTTAGAAGGGATTTGTTACAGAAGGCATTTAATGCTTTGTAAAGAGAATGATGACTTCAAGTAAGTCGACATTCTATGGTTATGAGAAAAAGTAACTAGAGTCCTTTAAAAACATATTTTATTTGTTTTTCTTTTGTGTAGCCGATTTATGTTTTTGTCTTCTTCTTGTATTAAGAAACATTTCATTAAAGAAGATAACTTAAGTCTTTTCAAAAACATATTTTATTTGTTTTTCTTATGTAGCCGATTTTATGTGGTCTTGTATATAGTGTAAGGTATAATGACAAAATGTCTTTTTCATAAAAGGTTGTAAGAAGGTACAATTATTATATGACAAAATATCTTTTTCATAAAAGGTTGTAAGAAGGTACAATTGTTGGTTTTCAAAAAAGAACCTTTTTGAAACTATCGTATACTTTTATGATATAGTATGTATGAATGAGTATGTAATATGCAATATGCAAGTTCCTGAAGGTTCTGTTACATATGACTCTAAAGAAGAAAAAATCTTCAACTTGAGGTAGCCGATTTCTTCATTTGAACTTTAGGAAAGCATGGCTCATCAAGCTTTTTCTTCAAGGAGTATGATTGCACCATAGTTGTACTTGAACAGGAAGTCTCCATCCTTATTGGGTGAGATATCCTTGCATCAAATACTCGTTAGATTTAAGGCAAAACATATTTAGTCATAATATAACATTATTTCAAGAGAACATATTATCATATCATACAAAATTAAATAAGACAGTGTATCATATTATGTGACATCAAAACCGAGTTTCTCAACATTCTCCCCCTTTTTGATGATGACAAAATATGCTCCCCCTGTCAAAAAGACATTATGCATAGAAATAATAATATGATAAAAAAGGTGAAATAATGTTTAAAGAGACAGGTTTTCTCCCCCTTTGTCATGGACAAAATGGAGGGATCAGAATAATAAAAAATTATTACAGACCGAAAGTATTTAATAAGTTATTACAGACCAAATATAATAATAAAAAATGAGTCTATCTCGAAGGTGGAGAAGGTGAAGTTGTCCAGTTGGCACGATTCCGCTTGCGAGTCTGCTGCAACAGGGCTTGATTACGAAGGATTCGATCTTGAGTTTGCTCGATATCCATCATAGCAGAAAAGTAATTGAAGGAGGACAGTGGATCTGCTTCATCAGAGTCGGGCATGTGCAGGGACCTTAGATTGAAGGTGGTAGCATTGAGGACGTGAGAGGGTCGGAGGATGACTTCGTTGTGAAGTGGTACTTGGAAGTATTTGAGAATGGGAGTTATAAAACACCCAAAAAGAAGAGGCTCAAATTTCTGATAACGAATAAAAAGGTCGAAAATAATGGATGACCAATTTATCGAAAGAGAAGAAAGGATTGCGTAGATAAGAAGAGAGATTTTTCGAGGAACTAATCCCTGGCGGGGATGCTTGGGATAGAGGTTGTGGAGAAGAATCTGGGCAAGTAGCTGAGCTTGAGGTTGGAGATTCCTCATGTGCCACGGAAGTTGGTAGCAGTTGGTGCAAAGAAGTATTTTTTGAAGTACCGATCGGTCGATTGGTACTATGGCGTTAAGGTCGGTACCGGTGGAAGGTAGATTTAGAATTCTACCTAGGTCGGAAGCATTGAAAATCATCAGCTGTCCTCGGACTTTGCTGGTGATTGAGGTTTGTTCATGATCAGAAGAGAAGTTGGTATAAAACAGTCGAACTAGTTCAGGATAATAGGCGGCTGGGGATGAAGATCCTATGAGAGGTTTGAGTTCGGAGAGATAGGTGTCTAAGTCGAAGAACATGAAGTCGTCAAAGTTGATCAATTTTCCTTCATGAATGGGGCGAGAGCAGAGTGAGGTGTAGGTGTGAAACAAATCAGGATACCTTAGATCGGCGGAGGTGATCACATTGGTAGAAGAGGAAGCCATTTTCGAGTGTCTTGAAAATAAAGCACTAGGAGAGAAAGGAGCTAGAACCGAGAGAAAATTTGTATAAGGATAGAAAAGATCGAATGGAATGGTAGGAGATGAACCAATTGATTAAATAGAAGGAAGAAAATAATTGTTGATATGAAATGAGGAAATGCGTGAGTTGTAAAATAAGAGACTTGTGAATGACAAATCAAATCAATTTTGGAAGAGAGTGTATTATATTAGCATAGATATTAAGAAGGACATAGTTTCGAAATAATTTTTCTATATATGTAACAAATTTACTATGGGCAATCTTGTTGGATAGTGAGAATAGTCATGAATTGAGTATGGAGTGTCATATTAAACGTAAGAGAAAGAATGATTCAAGAGTTTTTAAAGTTTTTCGTGAAGATCATGAAGAATAGAGAGTGAATAATGGCCTAATAAGAACAAACAATTTTTTTTTTCAAGAATTTACTTTATGTGAAAGCATTCCAAAATCGTGAAGAGGGAGTTTGGAATAGGACAAACATGAGAGTATGAGGAAATGCAATAATTTCTTATTTAAGAAGTGTATATTTTGATATACGTAAAAGGAGTGTGAATAGATATAAAGGAGGGTGATACGGATATGTAAAAGAAATGAGAGTGGTCATAAAGGACACCAATCAGTTGAAGTTGGATAGAAATTGTATGACATAAAGTGGAGTGAAGGACAAGGTTTTAATGAATCTCGATTGGAGAGAGATATAAAATATATGAGAGAGTCATGGTCACGGATGAAAAGGAACTTCGTATAATGTAGAGAGAGAGATAAAATGGTGATACAAAACGTACTAATGAGTGGAGTACAAGTTTTTGAAAAGAGAATTTTACCGTACTTTTTCGTAAAAGATGTAAACCATGAAGAGATGATAATAGATTGTTCTTAGGCTGTGATATAATAGATGATATAGTAAAAATTTATGTGAAATATAATAACTTAAAAGGTGGTACGAGAGGATAATCATTTGAATTTTTCATGAAGGGCATTAATGTCTTAGTGAAGTGTCGATAGGATGAAAGGAAGACATGATAAAAATAGAGTGTACATACTATATGATATAACAAATGATATAGTAAAATTTATACGTAAAAACATAGCAACTAGATCTTTAGAAGAAGAGGGTAAAAAGAACCAAAAAAAATCATTCGATTTTGACTAAAATTTGAAAAGTAAGATTTCTCATAAAATAATATGTTATCATGTTGAAGGTGAATCAACTTATCGTAAGAGAAGTTTTCACAAAAGGACAACAAATAATAAAGGAGATATGAGATGAGTGATGTGAACAATGTCATGATAGCTTTTAATATAATTAGTTCTTATGGATATGAGTGAAAGGAGATAGGACAAGGAGTCATTATGGATGTGTACTTGAAAGATGACAAGTTGAAAGACACAAAGAATGTTTCTTATAAGAGTTTAGAGTATACGTGAATATGGAAACCTAGTTTGACTAACAAAAATCGATAAGAAGAAAAAGACTTTTAAAATAAGATTTTAACAAAACTTATAAGAAGTATTATATTAAGATTAATTTATAAGTCACTTAGTTTACATATTCCTAGTTCTCTTCTAATTCGTGTGAAGTCTTCATGTCTTAATGGTTTAGTGAATATGTCTGCTAACTGTTGATTAGTGGATATGAATTCTAGTTTAATTATGTTGTTTAAGACTTGTTCTCTTAAGAAGTGGTGTCTTATTTGAATGTGCTTAGTTCGTGAGTGTAAAATAGGATTCTTAGATAGGTTTATAGCACTTGTATTATCACAAAAAATAGTTGTATTTTCAAAATTTAAACCAAGATCTTTTAATGTTTGTTTCATCCAGATAACTTGAGTACAAGCTAGGCTAGCAGCAATGTATTCGGCTTCAGTAGTTGATAATGATACACAATTCTGTTTCTTACTGAACCATGATACCAGTGAGTGCCCTAGCATGTGACATATTCCACTTGTGCTTTTTCTGTCAGATTTACTTCCAGCAAAGTCAGCATCACTGTATGAGATTAGATCAAATGTAGAGGATTTTGAATAGAATAATCCAAAATCAACTGTGTCTTTTAAATATCTCATTATTCTTTTTACAGCTTTAAGATGTGATTCTTTTGGGTTTGACTGGAATCTAGCACACAAGCAAACACTAAACATTATATCTGGACGGCTAGCAGTTAAATAAAGAAGTGATCCTATCATACCTCGGTATACCTTTGTATCAACAGTCTTACCATCTTCATCTTTGTCCAACACAGTAGTAGTGCTCATAGGAGTGGATTTTGAAGCAGTTGAGTTCATGTTGAACCTCTTCAGAAGTTCATGAGCATACTTAGATTGGTTGATGAAAACTCCATCCTTGGTTTGCTTAATATGCAGTCCAAGAAAGTAGGTGAGTTCTCCCATCATACTCATTTCGAATTCCTTCTGCATGGACTTAGAAAAATCTTCACAGAGAGTGTTGTTAGAGGATCCAAAGATGATGTCGTCGACATAGATTTGAACAATTAGGGTATGATTATCCACTACTTTGACAAATAGTGTAGAATCTGCTTTGCCAACAGAAAAACCAGTTTTTAATAAAAAGGTTTTAAGTCTTTCGTACCAAGCACGAGGTGCTTGTTTTAAACCATACAAAGCACGTTTGAGTTTAAAAACATGATCTGGGTATTGCTCATTTTCAAATCCTGGAGGTTGTTTTACATAGACTTCTTCATTTATAAAACCATTTAAGAAAGCACTTTTAACATCCATTTGAAATAATTTGAAATCCATATAGCTTGCATATGCTAAGAGCATTCTAATAGATTCAAGTCGAGCAACAGGAGCAAATGTTTCATCAAAGTCAATACCTTCCTCCTGGTTGTATCCTTGAGCTACTAGTCTGGCCTTGTTTCTTATAACATTACCTGTTTCGTCTAGCTTGTTTCTGAAGATCCATCTTGTCCCAATGATTGGATGATCCTTTGGTCTCGGCACAAGATCCCAAACGTCATTTCTTTGGAATTGATTCAGTTCTTCAGTCATGGCTAGCATCCAGAACTCATCAATGATGGCTTCATCAATCTTCTTTGGTTCAAGTTGAGAAATGAATGCCATGTTTGCAATCCGTTCTAGCTGAGCTCTAGTTTGAACCCCCTTTGTTAGTTCTCCCAAAATCTGCTTTTGAGGATGATCTTTGATATCGACAAAGGTTCTTTGGTGATCATCTTCATTAGATTTAACTGTGTTATCTAAAAATAAATCTGTACTTTCAACATCATCATTAGTTTGTATATGAACAGATTGATCAATAGATTCACAAAAACTAACATGCATAGATTCTTCAATAGTATTATGACACTTATTGAAAACTCTGTATGCTTTACTATGACTTGAATATCCTAAGAATATGCCTTCAACAGATTTAGCATCAAACTTATCCAGGCTATCTTTTGTGTTTAGGATAAAGCATTTACATCCAAAGACTTTGAAGTAGTCTATTCTTGGAGTTCTGTCATAGAATAGTTCATAGGGAGTTTTATTTAATAAGGGTCTAATGAGAACTCTATTTGTTATGTAACATGCAGTATTAACAGCTTCTGCCCAAAAAGATTTTACAAGATTATTGTGTTGGAGCATAGTCCTGGCAGATTCCTGAAGGGTTCTATTCTTTCTTTCTACTACACCATTTTGAGGTGCAGCTCTAGGGAAGGCAAAGTTATGAGAAATACCATGCAAGTTACAAAAATTTTCAAAGAGTTCATTTTCAAATTCTCCTCCATGGTCACTACGGATTTTAACAATAGAACATGATTTTTCGTTTTGTAATTTTTTACATAAGATTTCAAACTGACAAAACGTGTCACTTTTGTTTTTCAAAAATATTACCCAAGTAAATCTTGAGTAATCATCTACAATGACAAAAACATATCTATTATGATTAAGGCTAGCTACCCTAGAAGGACCAAAAAGGTCCAGGTGGAGAAGCTCTAAAGGTCTTTTACTTGAGATGACATTTTTTGATTTGAAAGGAGATTTTGACAATTTTCCTAATTGACGTGCATCACAAAAATAATCCTTTTTAAAAGATATGTTGGGTAACCCACGTACTAATTTATTTTTAGCTAGTTTGGACATGTATTTTGAATTGACATGGCCCATTCTCATGTGCCATAGATGTTGAGTGTCATTATTAGCTATAAGACAATGTTCTGTGATGTTTTCTAGGTATAGTTCGTATATATTATTCTTTCTTATACCTTTTAAGATGATGTTTTCATTTGTGTCAGCTATGAGGCATGCATCATGATTAAAGCTAACATTATAACCTGTGTCACACATTTGACTGATACTTAGTAGGTTATGTTTTAAGCCTTTAACAAGGAGAACGTCTTTGATAAGAGGTTTGTCTATGTTACCAATATTTCCAATACCAATTATCAAACCTTTGTTGTTATCTCCAAAGGTGACGGTTCCTCCTTCTTTATGATGAAGAACAGCAAAAAGGTCTGGATGTCCTGTCATGTGCTTTGAACATCCACTATCTAGTATCCATCTGTTCTTCTTTGAAGCCTGCAAAACATTAAGTAAATCTTCTTTTTGGTACCCAATCGGGTCCTTTTTTGTTAGACTTTGGAACCCATATCCATTTGGATTTGGGTTTGTCTATCTCTTTAGAGGAGTTAAAAAGATTATCAATATAATACTCCTTATTTGGTTCAGATGAACTTTTCACAAATGTGGTCTTTTGATTTATACAAGAAGGTTTTTTGAAATGAGAATAGCCAATCCCATTCTTGTAAAAGGAGACCTTCTGAGAGGATAAGAGTTTATCCAAGTTCTCTTTACCTTTAGTAAACTTGAAAACCGTTTTCATGAGGTTCTCAGTTTTACTTTTTAGCTCTGAAACTTCTACTTGCATATCTTTAGTTTTGGAGCTAGTAGAAGAAATTTCAGATATAAGCAAAAGATTTTTTTTTTTCAACTCAGAATTTTCACTGCTGAGTTTTTCATTCTCTTGAGAAAGCTCTAAATTTTCAGATTTTAAAGCTTTATTTTTTAAACTCAATTTTCTAGATTCTTCAAATAGTTCTTGAAAAGCATCTAGAAGTTCTTCAAAGGAAAAATCAGAGATTTCACTTACCGAACTTTCGTTTGCCATGAAGCACATATTTGCAGTTTCGGTTTCATCATCACTTGACTCTTCACTAGTGGATGGTTCTGAATCATCCCATTGAGCATGCAGAGCCTTTTTCTTGAAGAACCTCTTCTTTGGTTCCTCAGTCTTGGACTTTCTTTTGAGAAGGGGACAGTCACGTTTTAAGTGCCCTGGCTTATTACACTGAAAGCACATGGGATCTTCTTTAAGATCTTTTCTTTCCTTGTGCTTGTTTGAAAGCCGGTTCCTTCTCATGAAGCGCTGAAATTTTCTGGTAAGTAGCGCAATTTCTGATTCTTTATCTGAGTCTTCATTCTCAGATAGGGCTGGGAAAGCTAGAGTTTTCTTTACTGGTTGCTCTTCTTTCCTTCTTTCTTTCATGTGGACTTCATAGGCCATAAGATTGCCTATTAAGTCGTCCAATGTAAGCTTAGATAAATCTTGAGCTTCTTCAATAGCAGTGGTCTTTCTCTCCCAATCAGTTGTGAGAGATCTCAAGATTTTCTTCACCTTTTCAGTCTGGGAATATGTTACACCCAGAGATTTCAGATCGTTGGTGATGTTGGTGAATCTGGTAAACATCTCTGTGATGAGTTCATCTTTGTTCATTTTGAACAACTCATATTTTCTAACAAGAGATGATATTTTGGCTTCTTTAACTTTGTTGGTTCCTTCATGAATCACCTCCAAAGAATGTCAAATGTCATATGCAGATTCACATATAGATATTCTGTTGAATTCATTTTGATCAATGGCACAATATAAGGCATTCATAGCCTTTGCATTTAAGTTTGCCATTTTCTTTTCTTCATCAGACCATAAGTTATAGTCTGCGGATGGAGATGTGTATGGATGCTCAACAATTTTCCATACAGCAAAGTCTATGGATTTGAGAAAGATAGCCATTCTGCACTTCCAATATCCATAGTTGGAGCCATTGAAGAAGGGAGGACGAGATGCGTGTTGACCTTCAATATCACGAGCATAAGAGGTAGATGCCATTTGTGCTGGAAGACTTGTTACGTCGAAACCAGCAAACCTGCTCTGATACCAAATGAAATTCCACTAGAGGGGGGTGAATAGTGAAATATGATAATGATCGATAAAATAAAATAATTAAGCAATAAGGCATAACACATAAAACACAGAAGTTATACTGGTTCGGTCAATTTCCAGACCTACATCCAGTCCCCAAGCAAACCACTTGAGATTCCACTATAACATCCGAGTTACCGGATAAATAGTACAACACCCTCTTCCCAAGAGGTCTTCTTCTCTCAATAGAGAAGGGGCACACCCTCTTCCCAAGAGGTCTTCTTCTCTCAACAGAGAAGGGCAACACCCTCTTTCACAGAGGTCTACTTCTTTAAACAAAGAAGGAGTACAGTGAATAAACAGAGTTACAATACTTCCTATAGAACCTTCAGAATGATATGAATGCACAAATGAAGGATTCTAAGAATGTTCTGTTTGTCACTCAGAAGATACTCTTTGTCAAAGAGCTGGACTTGACTTTTTCTCTTTTCTTTCTTTTTCTTTTTCTCTTTCTTTTTCAAGGCTCTCTTTTCAAATCACGAATAAAATATTTTTCTCTTTGTAAGCTCACACGTCTATTTCATTCCTCTTGTTTGAATAGTTTATGTGTGTGTGTTTATATAGCTTATAAAAAGTAGTCGTTACATTTTGGAATTGTAACTTTTTGAAATATGAAATGTTATGTCTTTTCAAAAATATCTTTTAGAGAAGATCGAGAATGCCTTTTTCCAGAAGAGTAGGATAGAGGGTACACTAGTCGTTGTAGTGTTTTAGGTAATACATATTTTATGTAAGAAAGTCTATTTCTTACAATAGTACATTTGAACGTTGGGTTGTAGTTTTGTCTTTATTCTAATTAATGATTTGAGGTACATTAGTACTTCTTTACTTTAAATGAGTGTAAGTACTATGAGTGCTTTGAGATATTTATTTGTACATAGTCATGTCAAGTATGTTCTTTATGTAGTGTATTTTAAAGTCTCCAGAGAGAATGAGGACCCAAAAAGAAGGTCGACATTCTTTGGGAAGGATATTTAGAAGGGATTTGTTACAGAAGGCATTTAATGCTTTGTAAAGAGAATGATGACTTCAAGTAAGTCGACATTCTATGGTTATGAGAAAAAGTAACTAGAGTCCTTTAAAAACATATTTTATTTGTTTTTCTTTTGTGTAGCCGATTTATGTTTTTGTCTTCTTCTTGTATTAAGAAACATTTCATTAAAGAAGATAACTTAAGTCTTTTCAAAAACATATTTTATTTGTTTTTCTTATGTAGCCGATTTTATGTTGTCTTGTATATAGTGTAAGGTATAATGACAAAATGTCTTTTTCATAAAAGGTTGTAAGAAGGTACAATTATTATATGACAAAATATCTTTTTCATAAAAGGTTGTAAGAAGGTACAATTGTTGGTTTTCAAAAAAGAACCTTTTTGAAACTATCGTATACTTTTATGATATAGTATGTATGAATGAGTATGTAATATGCAATATGCAAGTTCCTGAAGGTTCTGTTACATATGACTCTAAAGAAGAAAAAATCTTCAACTTGAGGTAGCCGATTTCTTCATTTGAACTTTAGGAAAGCATGGCTCATCAAGCTTTTTCTTCAAGGAGTATGATTGCACCATAGTTGTACTTGAACAGGAAGTCTCCATCCTTATTGGGTGAGATATCCTTGCATCAAATACTCGTTAGATTTAAGGCAAAACATATTTAGTCATAATATAACATTATTTCAAGAGAACATATTATCATATCATACAAAATTAAATAAGACAGTGTATCATATTATGTGACATCAAAACCGAGTTTCTCAACACGTCTTTCCAAGTTGATCAAACAGATCCACGATCAAAGGAAGCAAATACTTGTTCTTTATAGTTATTTTGTTCAGTGCCCTATAGTCGACGCACAACCGCTTTGACTCATCGTGCTTCGCTTGAAATAGCACGGGCGCTCCAAAGGGAGGTTTGGATGTTTGGATGATCCCTGATTTGAGCATATCATCCAATTGTTTGTGTAATTCCTATAGCTCAGGAATTGTCACGCGATAGAGAGCCATTGTGGGTGGTCGTTCACCCGGCACTAGTTCAATCTGATGGTCCACCTCACGTCTCAGAGGTAGCTTCTTCAGTATTTCGGTGGGCATAACATCAACAAACTCCATCAATACTGGCGCTAAAGCCTCTAGGACATCTGTGGCTTCTTTTCCCCGCCCGTAGCATGGATGGTGACAAGAAAAGTTTCGTCACTGCTTTTTTATGCCTTTTTTTAAGTGGAGCGCAGACACCAAGCGCTCGCAGGGCTTCCCTGATATCGTAATAACCATGCAGGGTTGATTCTCACTCTCAAAGCTAACAACGTTGAGGTGGGGCATCGACACTGCCTTGTTGCTTCTCAAGAATTTCATCCCGATGATGACTTTGAAATCATCCATAAGCGCAACTGATAGCATGATCCTTCCCGACTAGTTGTGGATCTCCACTGGTGCATCACGAACAACACCGTAAATGGCCTTGGCCTCCGAATTAACCGCTTTTATGTGGCGCTCTTTCCGTTCTCACTGTAATCTTAACCATTCTTCTTTCTCACACGAAATGAAATTATGTGTGGCCCTTGTGTCTACCAATGCCTTGGTGGGTCTTACATTGAGCAGAAGTTCTAAATACATCAGTTCTTTACATATGCTCACCTTCACTGCATTCATCATCTTCATTGTGCCAACCGTTGGTGCCTCGTCAAGTTGATAACAACATTCGCAACTCGGGGTACACGGTTATTTCCATTCCCTTGACCGTGATTTTTGTTGGGACAAGTATCTTGCTAATGATCACCGTGGCAGATACGACAGTCACGATGATGATAGTTGTCATCCTGAAAGTTATTTCAATTCTGATTATTATTTTGGCCATCTTGTCGGCCCTGATTCTATAGGTTCCCAACCGGCATTCTGGCCATGGTCATTCCTTCAGTTGTCCCTTCGATTGTTGTAGTCATTTCCTTGTTGTCTGCCTTGAAATACTGTGTCATTCTTGTCAAGCTTGGCAAGTTTTCCTGCAACCACAAGTGTCTCAGCTAGCATTGCAGGGTCATGCTGAATGAGTTTTGTGTTTGCCCACCCTTGCAAAGCGTTAGTGAAAAAGAACAGTCGATCTTGATCATTCATTCTCTCGACTTCCAACATTATTGAAGAGAATGCCCCAACATAGTCTTACACTAACCATGTTTGTTTCAGTACCAACAACCATTTGCGGGTCATTTTCTCTTGATTTTTAGGTAGAAAGTAGTCTCGCAATTTCTTTTGGAGGTCCTTCCACGAGACTATAGCAACCAACCCCCGTCGAACATCACCTAAACAACGTCTCCACCAAAGAGTCACTTTATTTGCAAAGTATATTGTTGTGGTCTGTAGCCTATCTACATCTTTCTCTATTCTCGCAGCTTTTAAAAACTGGTCCATCTCGTAGGTAAAGTTCTCGAGATCCTTTGAGTCCCACATGCCTTTATACTTTGCGGACTCAGGTAGCTTGTAACGTGGTCTATCTATGGATGTCGTAATGCCGTCAGCTAGGGCAGTCCTAAACTGCCACTCCAACTGTTCATTCTTCCGTCAGACAACATCAAATTCAGTAGCCATGATGTTGAACCGACCCAACAAATCATCAAATCTGGTGAAAAAGTCATCCATCGAGTAGTTAAGTTTAGTAGCAAGACTTTCTACCGACTCTTCCACTCCCTCTACAAATGTTTTGATCTCTGCATTGAGATCCTTAAAAGCAATACAAGTCCGATTAACCAACTTCTCCATGTTGGCTACTGTCTCAGTCAGTTCGGCAACATCACACGAGATGGTTGGCACTCAATCATCGGCCATGAAATCTTCTTCAGCAAAAATAATACTGCCTCAAGGAATCATGACATTCTTCTTCAGTGTCATTGTCAATCCCAATGTCGACAAAGCTCTGGTACCAACTTGTCATGGGCTTAAAAGTGAAGTCCCCCGCAATATAACTTCAGGTAATCGCAAATACTAAAGGCAGGCCTTTTAAACGCACAAGCAATACACAACACACATGCACGAGTGAAAGCAAGAGTAAGTGCATGACCCAAAGAGAGCAAAGAGAAAAGGATGCAAAAAGCTTCTTTATAAATACCTGAAAGCAAAGTACATCAAGAGGAAAAGAGAGGGTCCGGATACACGGAGTTCTTAAATTGTAAGACCTTGTGGGGCACTCGAGAGTGCCAAAGAGGTATTACATTAGAACAAAAGGTGAAAAACATGACGGTCTTGAACAAGTGGGAGGTCATGTACAAAAGATAACCTCCGTCGCATCTGCTACGTATCCCGCGGATCTCAAATTGTAGCTCATAACGTCCAGCGTGAGATACATCTCATCGGACCGCGGATGGGATTTGTCAGCCACCAAGAAATGGTAAACACCACCATCAACTTCGATTGAGCTGCAACCCGGGACCTTCCTTATTTCCTTTGCTCTCATCATCTTCCTGATGCTGCTGGCATCATCCCACATTCCCATGGAAGCGTACAAGTTTGACAAGAGAATGTAGGAGCTAGAGTCGTGAGGGTCCAGCTCGATGAGTCTGTTGGCAGCCAGCACGCCAATTTCCAAGTTCCCATGGTTCCTGCACGCTCCCAGCAGAGACCTCCAAACCACGTCATTCGGTTCCCCCGGCATCTCCTCTACCAGTTGCAGTGCCTCTTCCAAATGGCCAGCCCGCCCCAGAATGTCGACCATGCATCCGTAGTGTTGGACCTTGGGCGTTATACGGTGGGCAGTCCTCATAATCTCAAAATACAGCCTGCCCTCGCGCACCAGGCCCGCATGGCTGCACGCACTTAGAACCGCGATGAAGGTGATGTCGTTGGGCGCCAACGACAGCTTATCCATTTGCGAGAAGAGGGCAAGAGCAGCATCGGCGTGGCCGTGCATCGCGAGCCCCCCGATCATGGCATTCCAATGGTCGAGGCTCTTCTGCTGCACCCTCCTGAAGACACGGATGGCAACCTCCAGATCTCCGCATTTGGAGTACATGTCTATAAGGGCAGCGCCGAGTATGCCGTCCAACGGCAGACCGTTCCTGTCGATGTATCCATGTATCCATCTTCCTTCATCCAAGGAGCCCAAATCAGCAACCGCAGAGAGGGCAGTCGCCAAGGTGGCACGGTCAGGGGCGGCGCTCGACGACCTCATCTCGTGGAAGACCTCCAAGGCGTCCTTGCAGCAGCCGTTCTCCACGTATCCGGCTATCATAACGTTCCAGGAGATCACGTCTCTCTGAGGCATTTCGTCGAACAAGCAGCGGGCGAGGTCCGTCCTCCCAACCCTGGCATACCCACCGATCATATGAGACCAGGACACCGCATCCCTTTCCGGCATCCGGTCGAACAGTTGGCGTGCAAGCTCGACCCTTCCCCACTTGGCGTACCCATCGATCATCGAGTTCCAAGTCACGGAGTCTCTCTCCGGCATCGCGTCGAACAATCGGCGGGCCGCCTCGATTTCCCCGGATTTGGCGTACCCGTTGATCATGGTGTTGCAAGCGATCAGACTCCTCCTGCTGCCCTGGGGTATGGCATCGAACAAGTGGCGAGCGACGTCCATCCTGCCGTTCTTGACGAAGCCATCGATGATGGTGTTCCAAGAGACGGAGTCCCGGACAGGCATTCTGTCGAACAGTTGTCGCCCGGCCTCGACCTGGTGAGCACTGCAGTACATATGGATGAGGGCATTGCAGACGAAGACATCGGCGGAGAAGCGGCTCTTGCAGACGTGGGAGTGGACCTGCATCCCCTCTCGGATCGAGCGCGTGCAGGCCCTGAGCAGGAGGGAGAAGGTGAACTTGTCGGGCAGGGCCTCCGCCTCCCCCAGCATCCGACCAAAGAACTCGAGAGGCTTGGCCGCGTGGCCGAGCAAGGCGTTCCAGGAGACCACGCCTCTGGGTGGCGGCAGCCCATGGAACAGCAGGCGGGCAGCGTCTGCGTCCCCGCAGACGGCGTAGAAATGGAGGAGGGTGTTGACGACGAAGGGGTCGCTGCTGCTGCTGCTGCTGCTGCTTCTGCCGCTCTTGATGATGTGAGAGTGGAACTGCCGGCCTTCTTCAAGGGCGCGCAGCCGCGAGCACGCCTTGAGGAGGGAAGGGAAGGTGAACCTGTCGGGGAAGGCGTCGGGATCGAGCAGCATGTGGGAGAAGAGTCTCAAGGCCTCCTCCGGCTGCTCAAACCTGATGAGAGTGTTCCACATGAAGGAATTCCGACGGTGGCTTCGTTGGAAGAGCGACCTCGCGTACTCCAGACCACGCGGCTCTCGCAGCGAACAGCACAAGTTCAAGATTTTGCCCGTGAGGGAAACGTCGCGGACGAGCCCCGCGATGACCAGCCGGGCATGTAACTGAGCCACGTAATCGACTGTGATACTGCGGGTGGCGGCAGCCCCATCCTCCTCCTTCTTCTCCAACCATCCCCACGGTACCAAGCGTGTCGCCTGCGCATGAGCGAGCATCAGCTCACTTGAACCCGCAATAAAACTGCTTCAACTTCGATCCCAGCGACTAAAAGCGAGCCAGCGGGCGCGCGCGCGCGCGCGCGAGGAGATGCCTCCTCGCCTCTTCTCTTCTCTTCTCCTCCTCTATACTCTTATACGTGTCCTAGTCCACTCAAACTGCATGAACAGATCTCCCACCACTCTAATACACAGTTTTTTCCCCGATTTTACGATGAACGAGCTGGGAGATGGTCCCAGTCCTTATCCTGGCCAATGGAAACGAAGGCACATGCTTCAACATATGTGCCTAACCACTTAAAACATCAATAAGCCAATGTTATAATATCTTGTGCCTTACTTTTTCGGGCCAATCTTTCATAACGGACAATGTGCAGTGCCGAGTTCTACTGAGTAAAAAATGCATAAAGTGTAGGAACACGCGGTAGCACGACATGCGATAAGCATTAGTATCAAAGGATGTTGCCTTTGGAGATTTGGTTAAGATGTTTCTCACGCGTAGCGGTTAGACGCACGGGGGTGCGTGTGGGTTAGGGCTAATTCTCATAGGAATCACCTTAGGTGGTTCCAACCAAGTATGGTAACTCGGGGTTAGGGGAGTGAATGCCTAGGCATCGACGAATGAGTTTGGGTGGTGTTATTCGTTATGATGTTCAATCATCAACTGGTTTTTTGACTGGGAGCTGCAAGGTCTTGTTCCTTCAGTGATGAGGTTTTGCTATGTTATGCACATGGAGTCGCAATACGCTCTATGGCATGCAAGGCTAAGGCAAAGTTTGTGCCTCTTTCGAAAGTGATAGCTGGTATGGGACGGCTATGCACTAAGCAACATGGACTACATGGAATGAGCATTTGGAAATACGCTTGATCAACTTTCGCTAGGCAGTTGTGCACGGGGTGGTGCGCAGGGCCAATGAAAATGATTCAACACACGGGCGACACAGACGTGGAGTGTTATTCGGTTAAGCAGTGCCAGCGGATCAGAGGATGTTGCATTTGGAGATTTGGTTAAGGACCTATCAACTTGCAAGATGTTTTCCATGCGTAGCGGTTGGACGCACGGGGGTGCGTGTGGGTTAGGGCTAATTCCCCTAAGAATCACCTTAGGTGGTTCCAACCGAGTATGGTGACTCGGGGTTAGGCGAGTGAATGCCTAGGCGTTGAGGAATGAGTTTGGGTGGTGCTCTTCGCTATGGTGTTCAATCATCAACTGGTTTTTTGACTGGGGGGCGCAAGGCCTTGTTCCTTCAGTGACGAGGTTTTGCTATATCATGCACATGGAGTCGTAATACGCTCTATGGCATGCAAGGCTAAGACAAAGTTTGTGCATCTTTCAAAAGTGGTAGCTGGTATGGGACGGTTATACACTAAGCGACATGGACTACATGGAATGTGCATTTGGAAATGCGCTTGATCAACTTCCGCTAGGCAGCTGCGCACGGGGTGGTGTGCAGGGCCAATGAAAATGATTCAGCATACGAAAAGGTGTTGGTACGTGGCCTTTGGCCGTTAGGCTGGCCAGCTTGGCGTGTCGCGGGTTTGCAAAGCATTCTATGTCCATAACAGAGCGATAAGTAGGCTAGCGATGATAAGGAAGGATCATCGCGCCGCACTAGCTTATTGAAAAAAGTAAGCCTGTGATAAATTGGCATCAGAGCAGAAAGATTCACGAGACCTTATTCTTCATTATGTGCGACATTGAAGAGGACAACGATGGTTTATCTCGGTTACGTAATTTTGTGCAGCTGAAGTGTGGTTAATCGAGCACAGAAGCAGGATGTTGGCAAGATGGTATGAGACATCTTGTCGATGATAAGCAGAAGTGTAAGGTTGGTGTTCAGTTGGCTAAGGAAACGTAGATAATCCAAAGATTCCTACCAGTTGTGTGTTAGGCTCACAGATGATATGATTCCATTTGGAACCACACAACCTAGGGTAGACGGATGATACGCAGCAGCAGCCAACAACAGGTGTAAGCAGTAGAGGGAGCTGCCCAGCCAGCAAGAGAACCGGTCAGCAGCAACAGTGGACTCGGTGGTCTGCAACCAGGGAATAAGAGCATCACCAACAGGCTTTGAAGTGTGGGCCGCCCAATGAGTTGGCGCCCACTTCAGTCAGTTTATAAATGGATTGATGCAGGTGTAAAAAAGGGATTCATGAACATTTTTTGTAATCCGAGTTGATTCAATAAATCACTTTGACTTTGACTCTAGCTTTGGAGTGGCCTCCAAGAGAGGATCGGCTATTTCAGTTCTTTTGCAAGTTGAAGTAGATCTCCCTTGACCGTTCCAACGATCTTCATCCATTTCCATCTGATCTCATTGCTCTTAAGTCGGTCTGCTTCAGATTTCAACCAGATCGTGCTTAAGTGCGTGATTCAGCCTCCGGTGACATTAGAGACTTGTCTAATGCACCGATCACTCAGCTACAACTAAGTGCATACTCAATCATCTCTTTATCTATATTGTAAATTGGTTGAAATGAAATGCTCTGCAGGAAGAGATCACAGATCACATCTCAAGAATGTGCACCTCACTCAAAAATAGTTGAATTGGACATTGTCTGAGCATTCTAGTGAATCAAGCCAGTCCTCATTCACTACTCCAATCTTCTGAGGCTGAACTACAGCCTGTTCAGTTCCAGGAGTGCACAAAGATTTAACTAGCTACAGAAGTGAACCGATGAAGGAAACCTCGACCTTAACTCTGGCAAGGGCTTGAGCTCAAGCTGCCTACTTGCGTGACTTTGATACGTTCCAAGCACGTTCCCTGTAAACTCATGTGTGAGTGAGTTGTACGTTGAGTCTGTGTGCACTGCCTGACATTGTTACTAAGGCGCCTGCATGCGCCGATTGGCTAGATACTTGTAACTGGTGCCTGTGAGCTCCGTATAAACGTGGCAGAGATCTAGACTTCAAGAGAGATCATATCAATTGGTATTAGAGCCGATGCTACCAAAGACACCATTCAAGGAGGATTTTCTTGAGGCATTATAGCTGAAGTTCGAGGAACGAAATGAACAAGTCATGTCAAGAACATCAGTTGTTGAGACGCGCATAGAGCAATTTGATAGCAGGATGATGCTCCTCCAGCAAGAAATGAGCGATCAGTTTGCCAAATTAATGGCTCACCTCCGCACGCAAGAGAAGCTGAGTGTACAACATGTTATGCAGGGTGCAGTGCCACCTGTGGCTGACAATGAACGCCCTAGGCCGAGCTCACTTCCACACGAGCTGGATGCATAGAGAAGTATGCTGCCTCCTACTGAGAAGATTCAGCCATTCCCTGCGCAACACACTTGTCACAAACAGGAGGCGCAGAGCGTCTTTGATGCGCGCGCAGAGCCATTTGGCCCCAACGTGCAAGATAGGCATGACATGCATGGCGTGCGGGGAGTTCGGTATGTAGGCGACTGTAAAGTCAAGTGTGCTGTGTATGACGCACGAAACTTGCCGCACATGCGGGAGTTCACGAATGTATACGATACGCTCACATGGCACGACGATAATATGGTGCAAAGTGGGTGTTTTGAAGCCGAAACACATTATATGCATGATGCACATAGACCGCTGAATGCGCATGAGGCATTCTTGCCTTGCACCGCTATGCACTACAGGCGCTATGCATCGGGTGACTACGGCACCACCTATGAGCGTGGTGCTATCCATGTGCGCCATGCGTCGGATGGGCGAGGGTTGTACGATGCTCGTGACGTGCACGAAACCAGAGATGGATTAAAATTCCCCAAAGGGAAGTTGCCATGTGATGACGATGAATGTGACCACATGCACGAACATGATAGTCACCATGAGCCCATGCTCTATGGAAAGGGACAGGGCCCTAATCCTCAAAATTATGGAGACTCCCCTATCCCAAAAGAGCAAACTTCAAATACAAGGGTAAACAAACATATTCAAGGTGAAAATTTTGAAGAGGATTGTTATGATGAAGATGAGATACCGCGGTATAGGATGAGGGATGAATTTTTTGGTAATATCCCAAGGTATGAAGGAAACCAATGGGATACGGGATTTCCAAGATCCGTCAAAATACCTCTTCCTTCATTCTCGGACCACAATCCAAAAGAATGGATTTACAAGGTCCAACATTTTTTTACTAGTCATAATGTGAGATGTGCGCAAAGGGTGCATTGCGCCATTATGGGTTTCGAAGGTGAAGCATTCCATTGGTTTAGATGGATGGAGAAGAGGAGAGGGTACCCTACATGGGATACCCTCAAATACGAGATACTTAAGAGATTTGGTCCTACACTCTATACCAATCATGGTGTACAGATAAAACAACTGCATCAAATAGGGAATGTGCAAGAGTATCAAGCGCAATTTGAAGGCTTGTGTTTTTTATGCAATGAATGGAATGAAGGCGCTCTACTAAGTTCTTTTATGGGAGGGCTTAAGGATGACATAAGGCATAAGCTTTTGGCTCAAAACCCTACTACACTTGAAGAGTGCTATCTTCAAGCACGAGTAATAGAAGAAAAGCAAAAAAGAGCTCATGGTATGCGCAAAACTTCATGGAATGTCAATACCAACTCAAAATCCATGCATAAGCCCACTTTCAACAAGAATGAAAAGTCTAAAGAATTCCCTAAGAGCAAAGTAGATCGCATCTCTAGGGAAGAGATGAATGATCTTCGTAAAAAGGGGTTATGCTTCAATTGTAAATATAAGTGGATGCCCGGACATAAGTGCAATGCTCTTAAATGCCTTATTGTCACTACGCAAGAGCAAGAGAGTGAGGATGAACTTGAGTCCTTAGACAAATTCGGCCAAGAGGAAGTTGATGAAAAACAAGAACCTATTGGTCAATGCTTCTCTTTGGGAATTAAGGTGACTCCTAATTCTATGCAGTTTATCGACATCTTAAGTGGAAAGAAAGTTAATATACTCATTGACACCGACTCTACTCATAATTTCATGCGGAACTCAAATGCAAACCAAGTAAGCACCCTATATTTAATGTTATGGTTGGGGATGAGAGCCATCTCAAATGCACTCACTTGTGCAAGGATATGCAACTAAACATCCAAGGATCATATTTCAAGTTGGACTTATATGTCCTACCCATGCATGGAGCTGATGTCGTCCTTGGTATGTGTTGGCTCCAGACACTTGGAAATGTGACTTGGAACTTTATTGACATGGAAATGACATTTGCCAAAGCGGGCAAGCCATTGAGCATAAAAGCCAAGCATGAAGGTGATGGTGAAATCGTGGATGGCCAAGAGGCCTTAAAAATCTTTAGAGCTACTCATATGACATTCATTTGCCTAGCCTAACCACTCCTACATCAAGAAGAGATGAACAAAGAAGAGGCAATCTCAAGCGACATGTGTAAACTCCTTGATAATTTCAAAGGTGTTTTTGGAGAACCCAAGGGGTTACCTCCCACACGTACTCAAGATCATCATATTCCACTCAAGCCGGGGCAAGGGCCTATATGTAAGGTCCATGATATTTTTAAGATAATATAATACAATGTACTTTAGTGAATGGGAATTTCTTTTATGATTTCGAGAATTTTTCATAATTGTACCTGTATGGATATACGAGGTCTAAAATCACGTAAGTGAAATATAAATAGCAATCGAAGGCAATCTATGAAGAATTAACTTCTACAAATTCTAAGGTAAATTCATAATATATGTATTTAGTTTATCCCCGAATTTGAGACCCAAACGAGAAAAAAAACTCGTTATTGCATGTGAATTACTGGAAACATGTATCGGTAGAATGGGAGTCAAAACGAAAGCAAATTTCGCAATAGATGAAATTTTTCTTGAAATAAGCATGAGGATTTGATTGTAATTGGGATTTTAGAATAAAAATATATTATGATATTTTAATTATCATTAATGACTTAAATAAATTTTAGTTATGAAGCATTATCACGTTTTGAGTTAGAGCTCACTAGGAGAGAGTTGACCAAGCCCTTGGTTGACCACTTCTACTAGGGGTGGATGTCTCTAGCCACGAAGACCAGCTGGGACAATGGCATATTTGTTAGATCTGGAAGATGATCAAAAAGGGAGGGCCACGATTGGCCCTACCCATAAGGAGGACCTCATGATGATGCAAGGGGCATCATCATGAGGGTGGGGCGCCCCTCCAAGCATTAGCATGGGGTTGTGCTCCATGGAATTTTTGAAATCCCATCTTGGCTCTTTCCAAGAGGGAGCATTGATGAGTAGGGATGCTCTCATTGGGTGCATGGGGCGGCAGCCCCATGGCATCCTTGTAAATTTATTAGCCTTTTCAAATCCTAAGGGGCGAGTGGGGGATGTTGGGCGGCTATGGTGGGCGTGTTTGACCCGAGACGCTCATCTCCTGCAGGTTAACCCCCGCCCTTGGTTCATTAAGCAATAGAGTTTAAAAACTTTTAGTGAAGGAAAGAGAGAGCATTCCAGGAGGTTGGCGAGTTTGAGCTTTCTTCTCTCTCATCTCTCTCTTTCACTTTCTCTCATTCCCATCTCTCTCTTCTTAGCCGTGTGGGGTGTGACCTCCACCACTTTCGTGGAGCCCTTGCAACCGAACTTCATTTCCATCGTAGCCTCTCCTTCATCCTCTTCCGGATAATCAAGGTGACGCTTCAACTCACTATTTTTGGTTTCTAAAAAAAAAATTGTGATGCAACCTGGCATTGTTTACATCTTCAAAAGAGTTACCTCATTCTGATGAAGTATTTCTTTCAGTCCCATCATGGTTTCCCTCATTCTGATGAGGAATCCATATTTCTCTTTCCTATTCAGGTAAGGGTTAAACTTGAACATCATCTTTTGAGGTATTTCTTTTCCATTCAGGTAAGGGTTGAACCTGAACCTCAGCTCTTGAGGTATTTCTTTCCCATTCAGATAAGGGTTAAACCTGAACCTCAGCTCTTGAGGTATTTATTTCCTATTGAGGTAAGGGTTAAACCTGAATCTCGGCTTTTCGAGATATTTGTCGTCCCACCCAGGTTAAGGGCTAAACCTGAGTCTTTTCAAAAAGCTTATTTTGTCTCAACCATGAGACTTCATCAAAATCTCTCTTTGTCACAAATTTTAGGATCTTCGTCCAAAAGTCTCATCACGATTTCCACATTTCCTTTTATCCAATTACTTCATTCTCAAGGATTTCATCTTTTTCCAAGCCATTCAAGTCAAAGTGCTAAACCTGAGAATCATTTTCATAAAACAAATTCTTCCACACTCAGTTCAGATTTTCTGACTGGGGCATTTTTTAAAAATTTGGTGTGTTTTCTTCGCCACTAAGTTCGGCTTTCAACCAGCTTAGCTGCAAAGAGGGGCATCTGTGAACACCCCAATTTTTTTAAAATTTTGAAATTTCTCTTTTTACCCCTGGCACCCACCTTTTGAGCAACTGGGTCAATTTTTATTCATTTCTCGGATTCACTCCCATGTTAAAAATCTGAAACCCAAATCCATTTTTCTATATTTGACCCAATATCAAACCCAGATCAGATATCCAAATCCAGTTCTGAGTCCGGATCTTCTATTTTTAAAATCCAAAAATCAAATTCTCTATATTGGCTCAGGTACTTTATCCGGATCCAATCTCAATTCGAGATCCAAACTTGATATTTGCTCAAAACCTCTGATCCAGATCCATTTTAAAACTCAAATTTTAAAAAATTTAACTCCGTTATCTCAAAAACTCTCTTTTTGTAAAATCCTCAAGATTTCAAATTTAATATTTTCGTAAGGCTTTCAAAAATCTTATCTGGATCACATCTGTTAAATCCCTCATATTTTTAGAGTTTTTTTTCTCAAAAACATAAAAGAGAAAAAAATCAGAAAAGTAGCTTACCCTCTTTTTGAAACTCTTTTTCTTAACTAAAAAACTCTTTTTGAAACTCTTGTTTAACTAAAACCTCTTTTTTTTAATTCTTTAAAAAATCGAGGGACCCCTTTTGAAAATAACGGTCTCCCCCATTATAAACCAACGCAGAGGGGAGACCTTATCATCCATCTTAGACCATCTCTCGTACCTCTCATCGCTCTAGCAGCCCTCACACCTGTCTTCTCCCCTTTTCCCTCTTTCTCTCTCCCTCTCCTTCTTCTCTTTCTCCCTTTTCTTTGTTTTCCTTTTTTGAATTGGTGAAGGAGATCAGTCCATCCCTCAGCAACCTTCAGAGAAAGAGCTTCTCTCCTCCCAACCAGTACACTGTAAGGACCACCCCCTTTCCCTCTTTGTTTTTTTTTTTTCTATTTCTTGTTCCTTCTTTCTTTTTGAATTTTCATAATATGCAACATCTATCTGCCCATAGCAGCGTCAATTTGCATTTTTGCAATAAGAGGCTGACCCTTTTTGTTATCTTCCTGTTTTTCTTTTGTAATTTCTTGTTACATTTTTCATTGTTCCTCCTTGCATTTGCTTCTTCTGCATCCACTGTTCTTATTTGACTAAACATCATATCTGCAAGCTCTCTAGCTTCAGATCTGTGTCAAGGTCTCATTCCATCACATTTCTTTCTTCGCTATGTATATTTCTAGCCATTCCATTTTATTAGGGTTACTTGATCTCTCTGAATCATCATTCATCGCATGTTATTAGATTTGTTGATTTTATGTTCATAGGAATCATACTCAATCGCATCTCGTTTGGGAATTCTATTTCATTTTACCGATTTTAATCTACATCATATCAATTTCACATTTCTACGATTTGCTATTAATACGCATGGCCAATTTGATTTTCAACGTTATTTCCCTCCACCTTCATTCGATTTATATCCCCACTTTCATTTTCATCTAAGATGTGATGAACTGAGCCTGCATAAATCTTTTTTGCATTATTGCATTTTAGTTTACAACTGCATCTTGCATTTTGCAGTGCCGCACTCTCATATTTCGCATTTCTGCATCAACGTCAAATTCATTGTTGCATAGCATCTTGCATCTTTGTGCATCATTGTTTTCCCGCATTACTAATCCGCAACTCGCATATCATTTGCATCTGCATTCGATTGCGTCTCATCTTAATCTCTTGTTTCATTTTCATCACATTTCATTATATCATTTTTGCATCTCGTTTTCTTATGCATCTAATCCCTGTTTCAGCATCATCCAGCATTTTGCATCATATTTGTTTCTCTGTTCATCCATTGCATTTCTGCCGTGTTGGATCATCCGGTCAATGTTTTGACGATATTGCTCATAATTTCTTAACAACATTAGCATTGACTATCATAGGGTCACCTTGATCCTCACTTTCACTAAAGTGGGCTTCTTGAATTAGAAGCATGTTGTGGAGTTCACTGAGAGAACACAAATCTAGACGGGTTTCAATGGATGTTCTAAAAGCAATATATTCAGGTGGAAGACCCTTTAGGATTTGCATAATGATATCGTCATTAGTCACCGGTTTCGAGGCAATAGCTAGTTGGTGAGCAAAAGTTTTGGCTCGTTGAATGTACTCATCAATGGATCTATTTCCCTTTCGCAAGTCCTAAAACTGGGACTTGAGTTGCATAACTCAGGAATGTGAGTGAGCAGCATACGATTGTTTTAGAGACTGTCGTATTTCATATGACGATTTTTTCCAACAATTTAACTATGCACATTTTCAGTAAGGGAAGACAAGATCCAGCAGACCAAAAGTTGATCACTTCTGCGCCACTCTCTGTATTTAGGGTTAATCTTAGTCGAGTCTGGTTTGAACTTTGTAGGAGCTGGGTTACTCCCGTCCACCATCTCCATTAGATCATAGGTAATAAGGATGGGAGTGAACTGAGACTCCCACGGCAAGTAGTTTTCCCCCATTTAGTTTAATCGATAAGAAGTGTTGAAGGTTGTTTGGTGACTGCAACAGGGATTGAGAAAGGCGCATACCAGATTGTGTCGATGAGGGTGAGATATCTGATGATGCGCCTTGAGATGCCATTATAGCTGTGCTCTGATACCATGCAAGAAAAGTTACACACACCCCTAAGAAAACACCAACACAAGATTTACGAGGTTTGGCAAGTTAATGTGCCTACGTCCTCGGTGAAACAAGATCAGCCTTTTTCTATTTTTTTTCTCAATGTTTTACAGGGCCCATGGAGGTCGTATTTATCTAGTTTTACAAGGTCTGGATTACAATCCCATACTGTTTGTCCTTCCATTTTGTCATATCCAAAATCTTGATTCACACTGGAATCGTGGATTTCTTCAATTGTTTCCTTATTTTTCTCCACCATTGATTTGGATAGGCTTGCATTCGTAACGGCTCCTTGCCTTATCATTTTACCATGATTTGAGATGTCACACGTTGGATCAGCTAGAACCTTTCCTTCAACACACACCTTTCAAATATCGGATCCTTTTCTCCATTTGTAATTTTTTGACAAGTTCACATAAATCATATTTTTCAAAAAAAATAAGATACAGCCTACTCTCTCTATTACTTATCAACCTTAGCCACTTGGCCAAGAGTGCCAAATTAAAATTTTGGAGATTGGGCACCCTCAAACCCCTGAGGTGAAATGGCATGGAAATTTTCATCTAACTCACCAATGGTTTTGTGTTTCCTTCAAATTTTCTTTACCAAATTATAATTATGCACTTCTCCACTTTTTTTGGCATTTTGAAAATGCATATAATGTGAAGAACCATACATGAAATATTGAAAAGAACCAAATTGGTCCTTTCCACCTTTGATAAAAGGTGGGAAGCACATGTTTGGGTCTTTTATCTAAAAAAGTACTCTTCCCTAATGGATGTCTCTCAAAACTCCCAAACCAATGAAGTTCGCAAACCTACTCATATTTCGCATATATGCATGAGGTGCATTTTAGTCCTCTAAGATGCAAGATTGAATTGAAGTTTCCACCAATTCTCGAACATACATGGGACCACCTCACTCCCAATCGTCCTGAGCTTCGCCCAAAAGTGCCTTTTAAGCGAGCTCGTACATGGACCATATACCATAGTGAGCAAAATAGGGATAACAATGGCTTAATCTAAAAAAAATGGAGATCGTGAAATCGCCGATATAAGCGACAAAACCCACTAGGCCTTCTTCCCAAACCACCAGGATGCCCCCCGCTCGTCCCCTAGGTGGTCGGTAAGAGTAGTTACAATCCCTTCAAATATTGTCCATGAAGGCACGATCAAGCGAATGCACCTTCGTTTCTTGTATACATATTATATCTGGCTTTCTTTGATGTATGACACTGGACAGATAATGTAGTTTTTCATGCCAACTGATAC